>NC_134265.1:216892714-217201325 GCF_031893055.1 Leptodactylus fuscus
CCTTGCACCAGCACGTGTCACTCAACATCAGGCGGGCCCTTAGTTCCGCGCTTTGCACAAAGGTCCACTTGACCACCGACGCGTGGACAAGTGCATGCGGACAGGGACGCTACATTTCACTGACGGCACACTGGGTGAATGTAGTTGAGGCTGGGACTGCTTCCCAAACTGGCCCGGTGTACCTCGTCTCCCCGCCTAACATTCCTGGCAGGGACACGAGAAGAACACCCCCCTCCTCCTCTACCGCCTCCTCCTCCGCCACCGCCTCCTCCTCCGCCACCGCCTCCTCCTCCGCTGTTAGATTGACCCCAGCTACGAGTTGGAAACGTTGCAGCACTGGCGTTGGTAGACGTCAGCAGGCTGTGCTGAAGCTGATCAGCTTGGGGGACAGACAGCACACTGCCTCCGAGGTGAGGGATGCCCTCCTCGATGAGACGGCAATATGGTTTGAGCCGCTGCACCTGGGCCCAGGCATGGTCGTTTGTGATAACGGCCGGAACCTGGTAGCAGCTCTGGAGCTTGCCGGACTCCAACATGTTCCATGCCTGGCCCACGTCTTCAACCTAGTGGTGCAACGTTTCCTAAAGAGCTACCCCAATGTTCCAGAGCTACTGGTGAAAGTGCGGCGCATGTGCGCCCACTTTCGCAAGTCGACAGTAGCCGCTGCTAGCTTAAAATCTCTCCAGCAACGCCTGCATGTGCCACAACACCGGCTTTTGTGCGACGTCCCCACACGCTGGAACTCAACGTTTCAGATGTTGAATAGAGTGGTTGAGCAGCAGAGACCTTTGATGGAATACCAGCTACAAAACCCTAGGGTGCCACAAAGTCAGCTGCCTCAGTTTCTCATCCATGAGTGGCCATGGATGAGAGACCTTTGTGACATCCTACGGGTGTTTAAGGAGTCCACAAGGAGGGTGAGCTCTGAGGATGCGATGGTGAGCCTTACAATCCCGCTCTTGTGTGTTCTGAGAGAATCCCTGATTGACATCACGGATAACTCAGATCACACAGAGGAGTCAGGGATAGCATCCGATCCGTCACAGCTGGAGAGTAGGTCCACACATCTGTCCGCTTCATCGCGTTTAATGGAGGAGGAGGAGGAGGAGGAGGAAGAAGAGTTGTCCGATGATGTGATGGTGATACAGGAGGCTTCCGGGCAACTTCGAATCGTCCCATTGTTGCAGCACGGATGGGTAGACATGGAGGATGAGGAGGAAATGGAGATTGAACTTTCCGGTGGGGCCAGAGGAGTCATGCCAACTAACACTGTGGCAGACATGGCTGAGTTCATGTTGGGGTGCTTTACAACCGACAAGCGTATTGTCAAAATCATGGAGGACAACCAGTACTGGATCTTTGCTATCCTTGACCCCCGGTATAAAAACAACATCTCGTCTTTTATTCCGGTAGAGGGGAGGGCCAATCGCATCAATGCTTGCCACAGGCAATTGGTGCAGAATATGATGGAGATGTTTCCAGCATGTGACGTTGGCGGCAGGGAGGACAGTTCCTCCAGTAGGCGACCAAGTTCTCACCGGTCCACACAAACGAGGGGCACACTGTCTAAGGTCTGGGACACCTTGATGGCACCCCCTCGCCAAAGTGCCGCCACAGAGGGTCCTAGTGTCACCAGGCGTGAGAAGTATAGGCGCTTGTTGCGGGAATACCTTTCCGACCACAGCCCTGTCCTCTCCGACCCCTCTGCGCCCTACACGTATTGGGTGTCGAAGTTGGACCTGTGGCTTGAACTTGCCCTATATGCCTTGGAGGTGCTGTCCTGTCCTGCCGCCAGCGTCCTATCTGAGAGGGTGTTCAGTGCAGCCGGTGGCATCATCACTGACAAGCGCACCCGTCTGTCAGCTGAGAGTGCCGACCGGCTCACTTTGATAAAAATGAACCACCACTGGATAGAGCCTTCATTTTTGTGCCCACCTGTGTAAAGCACCCCAACATGAAACTCCATGTCTGTACTCAACCTCTACAATTCCTCCGCATCCTCATACTCATCCACCATAAGCGTTGCACAATTCTGCTAATACTAGGCTCCCTCCAACATGATTTCCCCCAACTCTGCTGGTTAGAGGCTCCCTCCACCCTGATTTCCACCAACTCTGCTGGTTAGAGGCTCCCTCCACCCTGCTTTCCCACAACTCTGCTGGTTAGAGGCTCCCTCCACCATGAATTTGCCCAAACTGGGCTGGTTAGAGGCTCCCTCCACCATGAATTGGTCCAAATTGGGGTTTTTAGAGGCTCCCTCCACCATGAATTTGCCAAAACTGGGCTGGTTAGAGGCTCCCTCCACCATGAATTGGTCCAAACTGGGCTGGTTAGAGGCTCCCTCCACCATGAATTGGTCCAAATTGGGGTTTTTAGAGGCTCCCTCCACCATGAATTGGTCCAAACTGGGCTGTTTAGAGGCTCCCTCCACCATGAATTGGTCCAAACTGGGGTTTTTAGAGGCTCCCTCCACCATGAATTGGTCCAAACTGGGCTGGTTAGAGGCTCCCTCCACCATGAATTGGTCCAAACTGGGTTTTTTAGAGGCTCCCTCCACCATGAATTGGTCCAAACTGGGGTTTTTAGAGGCTCCCTCCACCATGAATTGGTCCAAACTGGGGTTTTTAGAGGCTCCCTCCACCATGAATTGGTCCAAACTGGGGTTTTTAGAGGCTCCCTCCACCATGAATTGGTCCAAATTGGGGTTTTTAGAGGCTCCCTCCACCATGAATTTGCCCAAACTGGGCTGGTTAGAGGCTCCCTCCACCATGAATTGGTCCAAACTGGGCTGGTTAGAGGCTCCCTCCACCATGAATTGGTCCAAATTGGGGTTTTTAGAGGCTCCCTCCACCATGAATTGGTCCAAACTGGGCTGTTTAGAGGCTCCCTCCACCATGAATTGGTCCAAATTGGGGTTTTTAGAGGCTCCCTCCACCATGAATTTGCCAAAACTGGGCTGGTTAGAGGCTCCCTCCACCATGAATTGGTCCAAACTGGGCTGGTTAGAGGCTCCCTCCACCATGAATTGGTCCAAATTGGGGTTTTTAGAGGCTCCCTCCACCATGAATTGGTCCAAACTGGGCTGTTTAGAGGCTCCCTCCACCATGAATTGGTCCAAACTGGGGTTTTTAGAGGCTCCCTCCACCATGAATTGGTCCAAACTGGGCTGGTTAGAGGCTCCCTCCACCATGAATTGGTCCAAACTGGGTTTTTTAGAGGCTCCCTCCACCATGAATTGGTCCAAACTGGGGTTTTTAGAGGCTCCCTCCACCATGAATTGGTCCAAACTGGGGTTTTTAGAGGCTCCCTCCACCATGAATTGGTCCAAACTGGGGTTTTTAGAGGCTCCCTCCACCATGAATTGGTCCAAATTGGGGTTTTTAGAGGCTCCCTCCACCATGAATTTGCCCAAACTGGGCTGGTTAGAGGCTCCCTCCACCATGAATTGGTCCAAACTGGGCTGGTTAGAGGCTCCCTCCACCATGAATTGGTCCAAATTGGGGTTTTTAGAGGCTCCCTCCACCATGAATTGGTCCAAACTGGGCTGTTTAGAGGCTCCCTCCACCATGAATTGGTCCAAACTGGGGTTTTTAGAGGCTCCCTCCACCATGAATTGGTCCAAACTGGGCTGGTTAGAGGCTCCCTCCACCATGAATTGGTCCAAACTGGGTTTTTTAGAGGCTCCCTCCACCATGAATTGGTCCAAACTGGGGTTTTTAGAGGCTCCCTCCACCATGAATTGGTCCAAACTGGGGTTTTTAGAGGCTCCCTCCACCATGAATTGGTCCAAACTGGGGTTTTTAGAGGCTCCCTCCACCATGAATTGGTCCAAACTGGGGTTTTTAGAGGCTCCCTCCACCATGAATTGGTCCAAACTGGGGTTTTTAGAGGCTCCCTCCACCATGAATTGGTCCAAACTGGGTTTTTTAGAGGCTCCCTCCACCATGAATTGGTCCAAACTGGGGTTTTTAGAGGCTCCCTCCACCATGAATTGGTCCAAACTGGGTTTTTTAGAGGCTCCCTCCACCATGAATTGGTCCAAACTGGGGTTTTTAGAGGCTCCCTCCACCATGAATTGGTCCAAACTGGGTTTTTTAGAGGCTCCCTCCACCATGAATTGGTCCAAACTGGGGTTTTTAGAGGCTCCCTCCACCATGAATTTGTCCAAACTGGGGTTTTTAGAGGCTCCCTCCACCATGAATTTGCCCAAACTGGGCTGTTTAGAGGCTCCCTCCACCATGAATTGGTCCAAACTGGGTTTTTTAGAGGCTCCCTCCACCATGAATTGGTCCAAACTGGGGTTTTTAGAGGCTCCCTCCACCATGAATTGGTCCAAACTGGGGTTTTTAGAGGCTCCCTCCACCATGAATTTGCCCAAACTGGGCTGTTTAGAGGCTCCCTCCACCATGAATTGGTCCAAATTGGGGTTTTTAGAGGCTCCCTCCACCATGAATTTGCCAAAACTGGGCTGGTTAGAGGCTCCCTCCACCATGAATTGGTCCAAACTGGGCTGGTTAGAGGCTCCCTCCACCATGAATTGGTCCAAATTGGGGTTTTTAGAGGCTCCCTCCACCATGAATTGGTCCAAACTGGGCTGTTTAGAGGCTCCCTCCACCATGAATTGGTCCAAACTGGGGTTTTTAGAGGCTCCCTCCACCATGAATTGGTCCAAACTGGGCTGGTTAGAGGCTCCCTCCACCATGAATTGGTCCAAACTGGGGTTTTTAGAGGCTCCCTCCACCATGAATTGGTCCAAACTGGGCTGGTTAGAGGCTCCCTCCACCATGAATTGGTCCAAACTGGGCTGTTTAGAGGCTCCCTCCACCATGAATTGGTCCAAACTGGGCTGGTTAGAGGCTCCCTCCACCATGAATTGGTCCAAATTGGGGTTTTTAGAGGCTCCCTCCACCATGAATTGGTCCAAACTGGGCTGTTTAGAGGCTCCCTCCACCATGAATTGGTCCAAACTGGGGTTTTTAGAGGCTCCCTCCACCATGAATTGGTCCAAACTGGGTTTTTTAGAGGCTCCCTCCACCATGAATTGGTCCAAACTGGGGTTTTTAGAGGCTCCCTCCACCATGAATTGGTCCAAACTGGGCTGTTTAGAGGCTCCCTCCACCATGAATTGGTTCAAACTGGGCTGGTTAGAGGCTCCCTCCACCATGAATTGGTCCAAATTGGGGTTTTTAGAGGCTCCCTCCACCATGAATTGGTCCAAACTGGGCTGTTTAGAGGCTCCCTCCACCATGAATTGGTCCAAACTGGGGTTTTTAGAGGCTCCCTCCACCATGAATTGGTCCAAACTGGGTTTTTTAGAGGCTCCCTCCACCATGAATTGGTCCAAACTGGGGTTTTTAGAGGCTCCCTCCACCATGAATTGGTCCAAATTGGGGTTTTTAGAGGCTCCCTCCACCATGAATTTGCCCAAACTGGGCTGGTTAGAGGCTCCCTCCACCATGAATTGGTCCAAACTGGGGTTTTTAGAGGCTCCCTCCACCATGAATTTGCCCAAACTGGGCTGTTTAGAGGCTCCCTCCACCATGAATTGGTCCAAATTGGGGTTTTTAGAGGCTCCCTCCACCATGAATTGGTCCAAACTGGGGTTTTTAGAGGCTCCCTCCACCATGAATTTGCCCAAGCTGGGCTGTTTAGAGGCTCCCTCCACCATGAATTGGTCCAAACTGGGGTTTTTAGAGGCTCCCTCCACCATGAATTGGTCCAAACTGGGGTTTTTAGAGGCTCCCTCCACCATGAATTGGTCCAAACTGGGGTTTTTAGAGGCTCCCTCCACCATGAATTGGTCCAAACTGGGCTGGTTAGAGGCTCCCTCCACCATGAATTTGCCCAAACTGGGCTGTTTAGAGGCTCCCTCCACCATGAATTGGTCCAAACGGGGGTTTTTAGAGGCTCCCTCCACCATGAATTTGCCCAAACTGGGCTGGTTAGAGGCTCCCTCCACCATGAATTTGCCCAAACTGGGCTGTTTAGAGGCTCCCTCCACCATGAATTGGTCCAAACTGGGCTGGTTAGAGGCTCCCTCCACCATGAATTGGTCCAAACTGGGTTTTTTAGAGGCTCCCTCCACCATGAATTGGTCCAAACTGGGGTTTTTAGAGGCTCCCTCCACCATGAATTGGTCCAAACTGGGGTTTTTAGAGGCTCCCTCCACCATGAATTTGCCCAAACTCTGCTGGTTAGAGGCTCAATCCACCCTGATTTTCAAAACAAATGTTGGTGCCAACCTCAACTTACTACAAGGGCCAAATTCACTGCTGGTGACAAGCTCTCCTCACTGCAAGTGCCAAATACACATGTTTCAAGGTGTTTTCCTACTGTCAGAGAGTTGGTATTGAGTGTGTAAAGTGTGTAGTTGTTAGGCTGTGATGTTGGGGTAATAGAGGGTCTTTGGTGTGTTAGATGCCCCCAGACATGCTTCCCCTGCTGTCCCAGTGTCATTCCAGAGGTGTTGGCATCATTTCCTGTGGTGTCATAGTGGACTTGGTGACCCTCCAGACACGGATTTGGGTTTCCCCCTTAACGAGTATATGTTCCCCATAGACTATAATGGGGTTCGAAACCCGTTCGAACACACGAACAGTGAGCGGCTGTTCGATTCGAATTTCGAACCTCGAACATTTTAGTGTTCGCTCATCTCTAATAATTATTATTATTAACATCAATCTGCACAGAGAACTAAATGATCCTGCAGTGTGTCTGTTTCTTTCTTTTTTAGTTGCTCTGATTCCTAGGATTTCTCTATCTGCCATGAGCTTCTATGTGTTTCTCTCTTGTTATATACTACTGTACCATCTATGAAACTGTATCACTGAAATTTCCCCATTGTGAGACTATTAAAGGAATATCTTATCTTATCTTACTGCCTATATATAAAAAAAAAAAAAAAAAAAAAAAAAGAGGGAATCTGGTAGGGCCCTCTAAAGGCAACAGTGGAAATTTGAACACAGGCCGCTTTTGACCCTTGGGCTGAATTTTGGACATAACGAAACTAACTTTCATAACTCGTTGGTTTAATAACAATGAAAGAAAAAGACAAAGTCACACAGAATAGACTGTATAAACCCATTCAAATTAAGAGTTTATTCAATTGCCAAGGAATGAGACAATTACAAATTATTATAGTTTGCCTCTCACTCACATATATACACATATTTGTTCATTCTTTCACAAAAGCTTAGCTATATACTGCAGGGAATTGTTTGTTCATTGGACACACAGCATAAACTATGTTGCATTGCATTGACATTTAAAGAAAACAGAAAATATATAATACACACATTACACACACACACATAAATATGTGTGTATTTTTATATTTACATCATTTACATCCATAAACCAGATTTATTTTTTTAGTTTTAAACCAAAGAAACATTTTCCAGCACTTATGGTGCTCTGTCTTTTCTATCTTGGTCCTAATGATTATAATGTAAATGAGAGGGCCATAGAGTACAGTAACATGGTTGGGTGGTTGCACAATAAAACGTGAAAGTGATGTGTGAGTTTTTCAACATTTTTTATTTATTGATTACTCTCTTTGTGCGCAGTCTTCTTCTGAGTGATGGCTGCAGCATCCAATCAGGAGACAGCTACAGCTATTCAAAAGCAGAGAAAGAATTAAGAAGCCTTCAAAGGTAAGTGTCGTTTCACTTTTTGTTTAGGGGATATTTGGTGAATATTTTTTAAGCTACATATAAAATACTCCTTACTTGGTCTTTAATAGAGATGAGCAAACACTGTTTTCGGATCAGCTCGCACCCATAGAAATGAATGGAAGCACCTGTGACACTGACTTTGCCGGCGGCTGGCATCACAGGTGCTTCCATTCATTTCTATGGGTGCGTGCTGTTCGGATTGGCTGATCCGAAAACAGTGTTCGCTCATCTCTAGTCTTTAACTATTGTTCTTTGTTTTTTCACTTCTTGAACTGCAATCTAGGTAGCATATGAAAGCTGATAATATCAACTTTCATATGACACCAGAATCACTGTATAAAACCTGAGATACAGCTATTTGAAGTGAATTTGGAAACTGCTACATTAGTAAATACTGGCATAACACAGTAGGCAGAATAATGAAGGACGATGCTGCTCACACCAGAAAATAGTACTGTTAAAATGTACTATTAAAATGCCTTCAAAGGTCAATTCTTATGAGGGGTAGTAAAAAAAAAAAAAAAAAGTAAAAATAATAAAAAAAAAATAAAAAAAATTAAAACCACATCCACATTACATATTTTAGACCCGCAAACCAACACTACATAATTACCGTAACGCAGGGGGAAAACTACTTTGGGATAAAGCACCAAATCGTGAGCCGCAGCCAAAAAGCGCTACGACAAAAACCTCAGTGGAAATGCGGACTTTCTGCTTCAATTATACTTAAAAACGAAAAATGCCACTTGACTACGGACGCCCACATGACCTTGGACAGATTTTTACCCAATGGAAGTAAACACTCAATGCCAGCACGCAGAGCTCTACAAAACCATGAGGAATTGATACAGAAAATATATTGGAAAATTGTATAACTTTCCATTACGCAAAAAACATTTATTTTTCTGAAACACCACAACACGTTTATATTCAATATGTTCTAAACTTACAAAGCCACAGCAGTTTTATGGGAATTTTAAATGATATATCATAAGTTATTGTTTTATACTTTACAATAAGATGTATAGATTTTTGCAAATTTATCTTTCATAGGAATTCAATCGCAAGCTTTTTAACCCCTTAGCAACACACACTGTACTTTTACAGAGCAGAAGTCAGCGGCTTCATACAGCACGCTATAATAGTACTGGAGCACGTGTTAGCTGTAACTTACAGCTAACACCCATGCTCCGATCAGGGTTCTTCACCCCATCAATGCTGTGGCCAAACATGACATCTGTGGGGATTCTGACATTTTGTGTCTCCCCATTAGCCCCCGTTGCAAGTTTGATGGGGGTGCCAATACATATTTTGGGCAGCACGGGGTCTGAACAGTGACGCAGGGTCTGTCCATGCCATATACCTGCTAAATTCTGCTGAATGAAGTAGAGGATGTAATTATTTTCCAATAGCTTGCCTCACAAAATACGGTGTAAAAAGTGATCAAAAACTCTGTCCGTGCAAAAAAACAAAAAAAAAAGGACAAAACAAAAAATGGTTTCCAGGCAGAGAGGCGCTGCATATGGACACCAGCAGTCACCTTTAAAAACTCATTCAAATGAATGGGTTTTAAAGCTGACTGCTGGCAAGCCATTCCCTGTCCAGTTTCCCCAGAGTTTATGACGAAAACCCCAGGGTGGATAGCGGCAGTAGTGTGAACCCAGCCTAAGATGGCGATGCAAAAATAATTGATTCATATCCAAAGTTTTTTTTTTTTTTTATAAGAACAAAAACTCAATATGCATTGAGTATTGCTGTAATCATACTGACGCATAGAATAAAGGTAATATGTTATTTTGGGGAGCAACACACAACCATGTTCAAATGCATGCCAGACAAGCCTGGGAACCTTCAATAGGTTCCAGACCGTCAGTGCAACGGGACACCAGCCCTGGATTTTGCTCTGAGTTCCAGGTATTCTCAGCAAAATGGCGGCACAAACGTGCTGCCAGAGAAGGGCAGCTTGGTCAGCTTTGACCGAGACACCAGGAGCCTTAATACTTGCAAACAGTGTCCGTACCGTATAATACAGCAGAGATCCTGAGGCTATGGCGATCGCTGAGCAGCCACCATATTTAAATACCCAACATCGCATACTATTATGGCACATGTTGGGAGGGGTTAAAGGGCTTTTCCCATATTCCATCAGCTTTGCCTGTCTCCTCCTCTTAATTTCTGTATTCTTCAGCAAGCTGGTGGGTGACTGTTGATGAACAAGACACTATGAAGACCCTCACTAGTTATAGATATCGCCTTTACACAATGAGAGATTATTTTGATTACTAGAAACCTAATAAGTGAAGTTGAAATACGTACAGTAAATGTATATTGCATTAAACAGGGTTGGAAAAAACACTTACCATGCTTCTACAGAGAATGGACTCAAAGTTTGTTCACATCTGAGCATGGTGAGTGCTCGGGAATCCCATTCCCCATTCTGCTTTAAATATGTGTAGAGAAAGTCCTGCAAATTTCCACTTTTAACGTTAAGAGTTTTGTTGAAATTTTTCATCAGAACAGAAAACAAATTAAACAAGGTATCAAAAGAAGCGGTATATGGGAGGGGACAGGAGGAGGGAGATGTAACCGCATTTTAAGTGCATTAGGTTTCCGTTTCTTGGGTCCCCAAGCAGCCGACAAAGAACAGAAAGCCAAACACAGCGTCCGTCTTATCTTTGTGCTTCAGGAGCTTTTATCAGTAAACTGCAATTAGCTGAACTGATTATCCTGCAGGCAGAGCTTATATAACAGTGGGAGCACTCAGCCCTACTCAATATATCCATCTGGTCTTATCAGATACGGGCCGTGCACCATAGAAATATTGAGTTAATAATGAGTGGAATAATCTAACATGGCAGGAAAAAAAAGCAGCATTGCTAAAGCAATGTATTTAGAAAAACATAGAAAACTAGCAGTAAAGATAGGTTCCTTGAGATAGGAATATCCCTTTAAATAGCCACTAACTTTTCAGACAATTTAGTCTCATTTCATAGAGCATGTGATTTCAGATCAAAATGTAATGCACTGTAAATATGTGGCTGCTCTCTGCTTGAAAAAACTCTAAATTTCCTGCCACTAGGTACTCTCTTTTTAGCTAATGTAGTGTTCATTCTTTTGTTACTAAGTCCATCCTTAGATGCACTTCATTCTGTCTTGTTTATCTCAGTGAGTGTAGAGGGCTGCCCATTTCTCTATTCACACAGTGAATGGATAGGGCATGATTCTGCTGTTAGCCTGCATGGACATGTCTGCAAAATGTCGCTGTGTTCAAAAGACTGAGGATCCTTCAAATCTCTCAGCTTACAATTGCAAGAGAAGTTTTCTGGTTTCTATGTACTTGTACATACTTTGGCAGCTTGTGTGGTTAGAGATGGGATATTATTCACAGATCGCAACAACTTTTATGACCTTGCTCACATATTTTTTTCCTAGTGTTTTATCTGCTTGCTTGCTTGTATTTGCACAGTGTTTATGGTTCAGTGTTCCTGAATCTCCAATATTATGTTCACTTGGGCTTGGCTACTTGGTTGCAATTGTGCATTTACTCATGGCAGTATAGTAGAACAGTATAGATATAGGAGAGAGGTAAGATTGCTCCTTGTTATACATGCCCAAGCCTATGGCAAAAACAAAGAAGCATTTCAGCTATTATTTTATTCCTAGCAGCAGAAAAATGGATAGGACATCAAATATGAAAGCGTATGCAATCATTGAACAGGCCAGCAAGACTTTGCATATATTTAAACCTTTCCTAAAAACTTGGGTACCCTTTAAAGGTCAACAGGTACTATGGTTTTGTCCAGGTTCAGCAGCTGGTGAAACATGAAGGGTAGTGGTGGTTTAAAAAAAAACAAAACAAAACAAAACAAAAAAAAAACCCTTTTACTGTGCCTTTACTAACATTTTTCCATTTTACATTAGTTTGTTTTTGACTTTTAGCGCCCCGGTCTCCGCCTTCAGGTTTCCGCTTCATGCAAGAGAAACTGGGGAGGAGACGAAAAATGGCAGTCACTTTTCAAACCCATCCATTTGAATGGGTTTGGCAAGTGTCCGGCCGTGAGTGTCTTCTGCTCTTTGCGGCAAAACAGTTTTTTGTTTTGTTTTAACCGGACACAAAGTTGGATATGCAGGACTTTGTGTCTGGTTAAAAAAAAAAAAAAAAAACGGTTTCGCCGCGGAGACCACCAAACGCTTACAGGCGCTCACAGCCGGACACAGTCTGCCGGGTTTCCGTTTCCTGTCGGCAGAAGACAGAAACCCACAAAGCGGAGACCAGGGCGCAGATGTGAACCTGCCCCAAGATGTATAATAAGCATGTGTATTGTCAGCAGGTATTTCTTGCAGGTACTGCTTTAGCAGGAGCTACTATATTTGGGTGGGGATTTTTTTTTGGGTGTGCCCCTTATCGTGGTGTAGAATTCATGTTACTTAGGTACTATTAGTGAAGTACTTTTTAAAATGGTATTTCAGCCTGTGTGTCTCCTATCTGACATTTCTGTACATTTGGAGGGTGTTTATTTATATCTAACACAATGCCTCTTCCTTAGTGGAAACTAAGGAAAAGAAGCAGTGGGAGGAAATAAATCCTGTAGGAATCATTATTCTGATCTTGACTGGAGGGTCTCTTTAAATCATGTGATCATACTGTATTTATAACTACTGTTACATTAACTTGCATAGGACAAAGCAACAATACCAAACACAGCACATGGGTAAGATTGATGCAGTTTGTAGGTCAAAAACAGAACAGTTTTTCCTGATCTTAAGTAACCCTTTTGTAAATTGTAAAATAAAATCTCTGCTGTTAGAGGGGTATTCCCATCTCAAGGATCTTATCTCTACTACTAACTTATGTAAATTCAAGAGTTTCTCCAAATACATTATTTCAGCAACGCCCTTTAGTTTGCCTGCTATGTGAAATTATTCTTCCCATTGTTTCCTTGGCCTGTTCATCTGATCCAGGTACAATGATGTGACTGCGATTGCTCTCTTGGAGGGGAGCAGTTGTCTCTAGCTATTAAAAGGCGTGAACAGTGTTGGTTATCTCTCTTTGTAAACACAAAGATAAAATTGAGTTTACTGCAAAAACATCTGTCCTAGTAGCATGCAAGTGTTCTCTAAAAAGCTGAGTAATGTATTATATATTTACTGTGCATTGATTTACATTGATATACTTCTAGTGATAATAAATATTCTCTCATGAGCAAAGTCAATATCTAGATTTACTGAGGTACTTCATAATATTATTTGCATCGAATAGTTAAATCCTGCCAAACAGCTTGTGAAAGAATACCAGGAAGTGAAAAGAAAGCAAGCAAATGATAAGAGGAGATGGAAAAATCCCTTTAATGATATTTCTCCTCTCAAAAGGGGCAGGGATGAACACTGGGAAGAATTGCTTTAGCCACCAATGTAACTTGGTCCTCAGTTGAGTAAAGACAGATGGACGCTACAAGTTGTGCTAAAAGTGCATTTAGTGAACGAAAAACAGCAGAGCTCATGTAATGTTCTACAGTCCATATATTTATAAGCACTAGAAAAGTAGTAATATAGAGAACCAGCCTCTTAGATGGGAAGTGAAATGAAAAGCCTTGTAAAAATTTATTAGAATGTGGTAGAAGAGCCCTAACTAAAAAAGTGTTAATGACATTGTTCATTTGTGTTAACCATACAAGCGCTGTAACATGCAATAGCATATGTCAAATGGTGGACAATCTAATGTATGAAGGCAACATTATATTCAAAGTGACACGAAACATAACATGTAAATATGTTGTTGATGTTAAATGTTACTGATATTTTCCCTTTTAAATAAAGAACTAAAATTTGTAGAGGCTAATAAAACAGAAGAAAAAAAATACCAATCCTACATGTAGACCTATCATCTTATAAGGATTCATTTACTTGATTTTACGAAATTCTTAAAAGTGCTAGTAGACCAGTAAAATTAAAAATTATACATATTTAAAAAACACTGATTATAAAAAAAATGGCACTATTCTTTTTAAAATGTGTTCAAATTACACAGAGTATAGTATTGTGCTAGCATTCAGGAAATACATGGCAGTGGTATGCTGCTGCTTACCAAGACACAACAAAGGTGTAACAATGGAAATCTGTGTATACGCATTCATCTCACTGTGGGATTAACACATATGATTTTTCATATCTATTCCAGCGGCAAAACATTTTCCTAATATTATGACTGTCTAGACAGGTATAAGCACCCTTTAAAGACATACAAATAAGAAAAGATGATTTGCGGGAACTGGAATCATCTCATTTTGACGCATACAATACACATCATTTAATGGGAAAACATGCTTTCATAATTGCAGATGGGTTCAGCATGGCTGCTAAAGTATTTTTAAAAGAAAACATAAAAATGGAGCTTAATGTTCAGCAAACCTGCCCGGCAGGTGATGCTCCACTAGAACACATAGATGCAGATACTTACTACATCACACATAAAACAACGCTCTGAGAAAAACATTCACCATTCTGAATCAGTAACATCGCGACAGCAGTCCACGAACTAACATTAAGTAATTTTACATCATGCCATTCAACTAATAAATGCATCTCCGTTCCTCTTTGGACTGTCACAAACGCCGCAATTGTAAAACTGCTTGAAGTTTTCAATACACCTTGAGAAGGCCTTAGCGGTACAGGCATTAATCAAAAAAGTTTATATGTTCAGTGCCAAATGAACTGCAGCAAAACCTGTATGCATTTTTAGGATGCCTAGAAAAATATTACATCTTCCTTGTTTGTGTCTTCATCAGCAGAAGGTGCTGGAGGAGGAATGGAAGGTGCCAGGAGATGGGCACTGCTATGTCGGTAAATGTTTGATGGATATATTGCCATTTCACTGGTAGCATCTTGTCCTGAAGGGTCTAGGTAGGAATAAAGCAAGCAAATAAATAAGCAACTAGGAGAATATAACTACAAAGAGAACTTTTGTTTATTTAAATCCTGATTTTAGTCCGAGTTCACATTACTCTGCTTACATGATGTGACTGGTAGCCTTCTATGTACCCTGAAATTTGTCAGTCAGTCTATGTTTGGGATGGTGTAAAGTAGTAAGTGATAGGGCGGTTATAGGATTCTGGTTTTAGGATTTCTTCTGTACAGAGTATATGTATTTTCGTCAAATTTCATTCATAGCTGTCTGCAAGTCCAGATCACAAATGGTTTCATAACCAACACAGGAGGTAAATGGACTGTATGGAAATGGCAAAACACTACTGAGCTACACAGTTTCCACAGCCCGACATTCAGGGAAGCAGTATAGCTAAATGTGCTACATGGTTTTCGTGACTCCCATTCACCTCTTTATGTTGTTATGTTCAATTTGCAGGAAAATGTGAACAGTAACAGGCCCAGGACATTTATCAATTTTAAGTGATTTGAAAGAAGCAAAAACCTTGTCATTGGTAATGCCAGAACTCATCCCAGTCAATAAATGAGCTGGTTATAGTGAGTAATGAGTTGTCGTCAAGAAAGGCATTAATATTGACAGGACCTTTTCCACCATGCGGCTTTTTCACGTGGCAACCCGCTCCTGATTAGGCCCAGATAAATGGGGGGGGGGGGATGCAGCAGCTACTGGAAAATTTCAAAAATTAAAATGGTCGGAGTTTTTGGGTGCAGCAGATGCTGGGGAAGAGGAGGGGGTGTTTTGGTTGTCTGTCTGCCCCTTCCCTGAGCTTGAGGACTGGGATTTTTTTTCCCCCACCTGGAATTCAGCCTGGCTGAATATAGGGTATCTGCAGTGCTCCTATTAACAGGACCGGGCACTTTCAGACATGTTACACAGTCATTTTCTACTTTTGTATGTATTCTAGGGAAAGGAGGGATTTTTTCAAGCTTTCTTTTTTCCCCCACTATTTTATGGGAGATTCTGTATATTGATATTGTGGCTGGTCATAGACCCCCCCCCCCCCATAATTTTTTTTTTTTCTTTTGCTGACTCGAGTATAAGTATAAGGGGGGGCTTTTTCAGCACAAAAACTGTGCTGAAAATTCGGCTTATACTCAAGTATATACGGTAAGTTTTGTGGCATATCTCCTTTAACAACCATATCAACGTACCCTGTTGAAAAAACATTACTTGACTGTTCACTAGGCCTGGACTTGCTGCTCTTCTGGTTTTCACAGTACTGTCATCCTTCTCAGAAAGCTTGGACGGAAAAAGTGGCCTGTGACCTATGGATGCTGACACAGACAATAACACTTATATGAATTGCTACTGAATAAGAAAATAGACCTTTGAATAATTCCATAAATTCTGAAAACTAAACATTATTTCCAAGTTCAAGACAATCTTTTCACACAAATGGGACAGGTTTAAGAAGACTGGTGTTACTAACACCAGTCTTCAGAGCCTCAAAACTGACTGAGAGTGCGTCTCATATATCACAAGGGGCATGCCTCTTCATGAATGAGGCGCACCCTCCACCAGGATTAGCAACTAGAGGAAATTCTAGGCCAGATTTCTGTCCCCCGCATGCCTTCACCATGCTCCATTTTCAAAAAGGTGGCAAAGTTGTTACAAAATTAAATAAAAGTCACCATTTTTCTTTTTTTCCTCTTTCCAAAAGCAAGTCTTGAGCAAAATATTAACAGAAAACTGCTGTATAAGGCATAATAAATCTGCCCCAATGTGTTTCCAAAACAACAGCCAAATCTAAGTGATGAACATTCAGAAAATGGTTTCATAGCTTTTCCACTGACCTGAACTCTCAGTTCGATGAGAAGCTTTTCCTCTAGTAGACTTGTCCCTCCCGCTCTTCGTTAGTGTGGCTAGCTTAGTAGGTATCTGCTGCTTTGTACTTAATGTGGGCTTCTGAATCTGGTTGGTGGCACTTAACAAATGAATAGGCACTTCATTTTTCAATGCTGGCCTTAATTCCATGGAGTTACTGTCCCGTCGTGTGACCTCAGGCCTCTCCAGATAGTCAACAGATGACACAGGCGTTCCGGATTTGGCTGTTTGCTTCATTACCACCGGACTAGCTGATTCTAAGTTCTGAATTCCTTCTCCATTAAAACTTGCAGAATGTGTTAAACCCTGAAAAATCATGTAATTCTGTAATGTCATTCTGTAATGTCATTCTGAATGGCATTTTTTCAATTATATCACAGTTATATTTTTCAATTATATCACAACCATGAAGTAGAAAAAAAAGGGATAAGAATTTATTAAACTGGTGTTTTCTACATCAGTCTTAGTCAATTTCTCAAATTGGTGCAAGATTATTAAGAAGCTCCAGTCTCTTAAATGGTCGCTAACTTTTTAGACAACTTAGCCCATTTAACCCCTTCCCGCTGCAGCTATTTTTCATTCTTGACTCCCTACCTTCAAAAGCCATAACTTTTTATTTTTCCATTCACAGGGCTTAATTCTTTACAAGACAAATTGTACTTCATAATGGAACAATTTAATATTCCATGCAAAGTATTAGGAAGCTTGAAAACAATTCAGAATAAGGCGGAATTGTCTCTGTTTGAGAGACTTTTGTTTGTTAACATTTTAACCCCTTAAAAAAAATTCCAAAACTTTGCAAAAATAACATTTCTCGGAGTCACCATTTTCTGACAACCGTAACTTAATATATTTCAGAGTATGAAGCTGTGTAAGTCAGGGCTATATGTACGTTTTATTTATACCAATTTCGGGAAGGTATGATATTTTGATCGCTTTTTATTTAAATTTTTTTTTATAAAACAGGTAATATAGTGGTTCAGCTATTTTGATTACAACTCTCTTGTAGGAAAAATACTTTTATCTGTTTGTGGACTGGGCATTTTTGGACAGAGGGATGTATTTCAAATCTGGGCAGAGAAATACAGTAGTACACAAAAAGCCACAATGTCCACCAGGACCATAGAGGAATTAGAAACTTGGTAAAAGTGGTTTGAAGTATAAAAGAATTCATTAAAAAAATACCATAGAACCAACTCTGCTATTATGATTATATTGACCAAGGTGCAGTACAAGTGCCCTAAAAGGAGACTGTTGTTACTACTTTAATTCTAAGAACCAATTTAGGGCTGTTAGACAGGAGCCGCACAAAACAGCATTCCTTTGCTAGCACAAGTGGCAAAACAAACCCTAAATAGCATTTTTTCACTGCAGCTTATGGGACAGTTTCCATGAGTTACTTGTGGCTTTCAACTTTTGCGCTGTAGATAAACTCCACAGGTGAAATTCACAGCAATAACAGATATGCTACACGTTTTGGATAAAGCATGCTGGTGAGAACTGTGTTAATCTCAACAGTGCTGCTACTGTAGGTTGCAGGGGGTTACCCATCCAAATACTTGTGGGACTAACCCACTGTAAAACCCTGTAGTGCAGCCTCGACCTAGGGATCTTCTCACATTTTGGTCTAACTAAACATTAAACGCCTAACCTCCCATTATAGCAACGGAGATCCAAAATAGTTTGTGTTTGACCTTTTTAATGTATGTGAGGGATGAGAGGAAAATAAATAAAGATTTGGATTAATATTAACATTCTACAGGAGTTCCAAGTGAAGTGCACATACTGGAGATTCTAAACAGTTTGAGGCTCTAAACAGAAACAGATACGCAATTAAAAAGCAGTTCCCTAACAAAACAGACGGATCCCATAGACTATAATGATACTGTATGTGTGGTTTCTGCACAAAACATGTGGAGAGAAAAGTGTTGCTTGCAGTACTTTTCTCTCTGTATGTTTCATGCGGAAACCATACGGTCCTTATTATATAGTATATGGGATCCGTGTGGTTTGTTAGGTAACTGCTTTTTAATGCGTATAGGTTTGCTGAATGCTGATGTGAACAGAGCCTGAGTGCTAAAGGCTGGTGATCCCTATATGTAACAGATTACCCTAACCACATAGAATTTTTAATGGAGATGATACATACCAGTGTAACCTGCACCAAGTCTGGAGTGAATGATCCTGCACTGACTGGCTTCTTTATCTTTTTTAATTGCTCCAATCGCTCTCTGTCTTTCTCCACTGCTTTTTGAGCTTCGCGCAGCCGTTCCAAATCATGCTGATAGGCCTCTCTCTGTGCTTCTAGTTCTATGCGGTCCTGTCGCAGCTTCTCCATTTCAGTGCGTGAAGCCTCCTCTCTTTGCCGCAGCTTCATCTCAGTATCTTCCATGTCCTTTTGTTGTTTGCTCCTTTCACGTTCCCACCGTTGTTTATCCTGTTTAAGCTGGTCTTGCAGTTTTTGCACATTAGCGTATTCTTCTCTCTGTTTTTCGAAGTTCCGTTGTTTCTCCTGTTCGAGCAACCAATTTCCCCTGGATGACTGCTGTCGAAATTGCTTTTCACGTTCTCTTTGCACATCTAAGTAGCTGTCCTGTTGTGCTATCAAGGCCTAAAAATTATAACAGCATTGTAAAAATGTGCTACTGTTTATCTGGTGGTCACAAGTTAAAGTTAAAATGCTATGCAATGTGCAGCCAGACTGGAAAAAGGAGGAGCTGGCCAGTATGGGAAAAAATTTAGTATAACTTGTCATCTGAAAATTTACACCTTTGGTTTTACTTAGAAAAAGTCATTGAAACATGGGGTCGGTCCAATAAGGCATTGAAGGATAAGCAGTGTCATACATGGGGTAGGGGGACTGTGAATCATAAATGACAATGTATACTGAATCCTTTCCCAAAACTCTCAGATACTTCTGCTTTATAACATGAAGCCTGCAGATCACATTGCATTATTCATATGAAAGGTTCCCTTTAAGGAAAAGTAAAAAAAATAGGACCTTTGTGATTTTAATATAAAATAAATTTATAGAATACCGTTCGATCGAGTAGGTATTCGATCGAATATCAGGCTATTCGACATATTCGAACAAATACCACATGGTAAACACAGTAAAAATGTGTATACCCTCCCACCTTCCCTGGCGCTTTTTTTGCACCAATAACTGTGCAGGGGAGTTGGGACAGGAAAGAGGAAAATGTAGGCATCGAAAAAAAAAAATAGGAAAAAGTCATTGGCTGGCGAAATCAGGTGAACTCGGATCTATAAGAATAGTAGCAGCCATGTTTGTGTCTTTTGCGGCTGGGATAGTTAGGGAGAGACATCGTGCTGAGGGTCAGAGAGATATTTTAGCTTCTGATAGGCAGGAAATATTCTGAAAACAGCAACACTGCTTGAAGAGTCTATAAACACCATCAGCTTATAGGCTTATCCTGCAGAAAGTTCTCAAAACCACTTTTTAGGGCTGAAAATCCATAGCGCTGGTATACAGTGTATACCTGGGCCGAAGCAACAGAATGGGGCTGAGACTGTAAATGCTGCTAGGGGAAGTTAAAATTGAAAGAAAGGGGTGAAAGAATGACTACTGGGGGTGGTAGGGCTGAATTGGCACAAAAAAAAAAATCTCTGCTTGAGACCTGAAGCAACAGAATGGGGATGACACTGTAAATGCTGCTGTGGGAAGTCACAATTGAAAGAAAGGGGTGAAAGAACGTCTACTGGGGGTGGCAGGGCTGAATTGGCACAAAAAAAAAAAAATCTCTGCTTGAAAAAAACAGAATGGGGCTAACACTGTAAACGTAGTACTGGGGTAGGCAGTGCTGAATTGGCACAAAGGGGCACAAAAAAAATCTCTGCTTGTGGCCTGAAGTAACAGAATCCTATTAATATTAAAAGGTGAAAGTTTGTGTGTTTGGATGTTTGTTCCTCAATCACAGCCAAACAGCTGAATGGATTTGGGGAAAATTTCACACACACCAACATATTACCCAGGAAAAGGTAGTAGGCTACTTTAAATGTGGGTCACTCACCCCAAATACCGCTACCGTGACCCTCCAAAGAATCCTCCGGCATGGCTGTAGCAGCTGGCATTCCGCCAGTGCTGGTCTGTGCACGCACCTCCTATTGGTGCATGGCAGGCTGTGGGCGGGCTCTGGAGCCAGGGCTGCGGCACCAGGTGAAGGTGGGCGTGCCGATTCAGCAGGGAAACAGTGAGGAAGATGGCGGCAGCCCACATGGTCCCGGCACCGCAGCTATCCCAGACCACCTACATAGCTCGCGGACGGCTAAGGAGGAGGCTGCTGCACCTGACACACCACAGGACAGTGCAGCAGGTACAGGGGGTGTCCCTAGGTCAGTGTCCCCAGGGATCAACCACATTCCCCAGCTTCATGCCCCCCCCCCCCCCCCACATCAGCCCCAGTGTTGGACTTGCCTTGCCACACTCCCCCCGCTGCTGTCTCCGCTCAATCACTGTACATAGGTGTCGGGCGGCTGGCTGCGTATGGCAGGTAGACTGCAATAGAGGCGCCGGGATTCTATAATGCACTGTATAATACCAACGCCTCTATTGCAGTCTACCTGCCTAGGATGCAATACAAGTGCACGGCTGACAGGCCAAGGAGGCAGCGCGAGGCTCTGGCTGTCATAGCAACCTGACGCCGGCCCCCGCTCTGCCTCAAATATGCCACACGCAGCCAGCTGCCCAACACCTATGTGCAGTGAGCGAGAGGATAGGGAGCGTGGCAAGGTGAGTCCAACTACACTGGGGCCAATGTAGGGGGAGGGACATGAAGCTGGGAACAGAAATGGGGGACAAGAAACTGGGGGCAGAGATGGGGGGACAAGAAACTGGAGGCAGAGATGGGGGGACAAGAAACTGGGGGCCGATGAAGGAGGGGACAAGAAGCTGGGGGCAGATGAAGAGGGGTGCAAGAAACTGGGGGCAGATGAAGGAGGGAACAAGAAGCTGGGGGCAGATGAAGGGGGGTGCAAGAAACTGGGAGCAGAGATGGGGGGACAAGAAACTGGAGGCAGACATGGCGGGGACAAGAAACTGGGGGCAGACATGGGAGGACAAGAAATATAAGCGGTTCAGCGCCACCGCCAACCCGCAGACGAAGTCGCGGTTAACTGCTAGTGGGGCATAAACTTGAAATGCAGGTGCACAAATCTAACTAGAACTCAAAAGTAAGCATAGACATGCAGGTTCTATCATGAAGTTAAAAGTAGAAGAGTGGCTCAGCAAGTGACAGTTGGGGTTCATTGTGTACACTCTATGCCACAAAAAAGGCTAACTGGGGGGCGTATTTGCACCCCCTCACCAAACTCACCCAAACCTCAGCTGGGGGAAGCTTCCACTCACCCCAAGGTCCACAGGTCCAAGATCGGAGAGGACAGGGCTGTAGTTGGCCAGGTACTCACGCAACATGCGCCTATACTTTTCTCTCCTGGTGACACTAGTCCCTTCAGTGGCGGTAGTTTGGCCGGTGGGGGGAGGCATTAACGTGTCCCGCACCTTGAAGAGTGTTCCTCTGGTGGTTGCCGCCAGGGTTGATGGAAACATTTCCATAATATTCTGCACCAGGTGCTTGTGGCAATCATTTATGCGATTGTTCCTCTTCCCTACCAAAATGAAAGACTGGAGGATTGCAAAAATCCAGTATTGGTTGCTCTCCATGATGTGAACAATGCCTTTGTCTCTGGAAAAGCAGCCCAACATGAAGTCAGCCATGTGTGCCAGAGTGTTACTTGGCATGACTTTGCTGCCCCCACCGGAAGGTCACTCTCCATTTTCTCCACTTTCAACTCCCCTTCACACCATCCGCGCAGAAGCAATGGGATGCACTGAACTTTCCCGCTAGCTGCCACTTCATCCTCCTCCTCTTCCTCTGTCATCCAATGGTGACAAGATGACAGGAGTGTGCTCTGAATGTTTTCAAGCTACTAGCGGCTATTTTAGACTTACGAAAATGGCTGCACTTTCACCAGTATATCAGGCACAATGGGGTAGGTTTTTAAAAACCTTTGCACCAAGTTGAAAATGTGGGCCATGTGTGGACTGTGTTTGAGTCTGGCAAGCTCCAGAGCCACTACTAGGCTCTGGCCATTATCACATACGACCATGCCTGGGCTCAGGCGTATCGGCGAGAAAGACACTGCCGTTTCGTCTAGGATGGCATCCCTCACCTCCGGGGCAGTGTGTTTTCTGTCGGCCAAGCTGAGCTTCAGCACAACCTGCTCATGTCTCCACACGCCAGTGCTGCAGCGTTTACAGCTTGCAGGAGGGGTCGATTTTGCAGCGGAGGAGTAAGCTTTCTGAGAACCCCTGGCATGAATTTTGGGCTGGGAGAGGAGATAGGCAGCCCCAGCTTGCGAGCCGGGCCCAGACTCCACTACATTTACCCAGCCTGTCATTATATAGCAGCAGCGTCACTGACCGCATGCGCTTGTCCTTGCGTCGGTGGTCAAGTGGACCTTAGAGCAAAGTGCGGAACTCAGGGCCCAACTGATGTAATTGGACATGTACTGGCGCAAGGTGGGGACGGCACACCAAGAGAAGTAGTCATGGCTAGGGGCAGCATAGCGAGGTGCCGCAGCTGCCATCAGGTCACGGAAGCCCTGAGTCTCCACTAGCATAAACGGCAACATCTCCAGGGCCAGCAGTTTTGAGATGAGGACGTTGAAGGCTTGGGCGTGTTGGTGGGTTGCACTGTACTTCTGCCTGCAATGAAACGGCTGGGAGATGGGGAGTTGCTGGGAAGAGGCGCATGATGGTGCAGGCAAAAGGAGCAGAGGCAGGAAAAGGGGCAGATGAGGGTGAACTCCCCAAAGTGTCAGAGGCAGATGTGGAGGTGTCCAGGCTGGTGGTCTGGACTGCAGCAACAGCACTGGAAACAGTGGAAGAGGCTGTGTCGGCCAAGCTGATCAGCTTCAGCACAACCTGCTGACATCTCCACACACCAGTGCTGCAGCATTTCCAGCTCGCAGCTGGGGTCAATGTTATGGTGGAGGAGGAGGCTTTGTGAGAACTCCTGCCAGGAATCTTGGGTGGGGAGAGGAGATAGGCTGCCCAGTTTGCGACCCGGTTGTAGCCTCCACTACATTCACCCAGCCTGTCGTTACAGAGATGCAGCGCCCCTGTCCGCATGCGCTTGTCCAGGCGTTGGTGGTCAGGTGGACCTGAGAGCAATGCTCGAAACTCGGGGTCCGCCTGATGTTATGGGACATGTGCTGGTGGAAGGCGGGGATGGCACACAAAGAGAAGTAGTGATGGCTAGGGGCAGCATAGCGAGGTGCTGCAGCTGCCATCAGGCCCGAGTCTCCACAAGCAGAAAGGCCAACATCTCCAGGGTCAGCAGTTTTGAGATGTGGACGTTTAAGGCTTGGGCATGTGGGTGGGTTGCGTTGTACTTCTGCCTGCGATCAAACACCTGGGAGACGGAGATTTGCTGGGAAGAGGCGCATGATGGTGCACTGAGCCCAGTGCTTGCCTTACAAATGACAGCGCATGGCTAAGATGGTTAGGTTGTCTTTCTCAGAGCCCCTATTCAGTTTTGAGTTGCACAGTGTGCAAACTGCACGCAGTTTGTCCTACGCGCATATGTTAAAAATCTACACACCATCGAGGGACGTGGCCTCGATGGGTGACTTTTGGGCGAGTGGCTAGTGCAGGGAACATCTTGGGCTTTGCTGGCTCTGGCCTGGCTTCTGTGAAGCAGCTGTCCTGTGCCTCTGAACATGCCTCTGCCTCTAGCCACCTTTTTTGGTGCTGCACTTGCCTCCAGATCTACACTGCTTTCCACGCCACACATCACCCCTGTCCAGGTTGGGTCGGTGGCCTCATCGACCACCACCTCCTCTTCCAATTGCTCACTCTCCTCTTACTGCAAACCGCACATAACCACAGCCTGCCCTGATGGCAACTGTGTCTCGTCATCATCACTGAGGCAGAGAAACGCTTGTGGCAGGTCCAAAACCACAAAATCGGCAAGAGATGGCGGATGCTCCAGTGTTTGGGCATCAGGACAAAGAAATTCGTCTGTTAGCTCCTTGGATTCGTGAAGTGAATAGAATCGAAGAGTGGAAAAGGACCCAAAAACAGCTCCTGACATGTTGGGAGGAAGGAGGGACAGACTCTTGGGTATGAACAAGACTGGAAGTAGTGGCTGACTGGCTAGTGGAAAAGCCGCTGGAAGCATTATCCGCTAGCCATTGTAACACCTGTTCCTGGTGCTCGGGCCTCGTCAGCGTTGTAGCCAGCACCCTGCTTAACGCAGCTATCAAGTCAAGGATTGTGATGAGCGCATGCAAATGTTTCTTTAGGTTTAAAGTAGTGTTTTTGTCCATATTAATGTAGAGGAAAGCAGGTTTCCAAGTATTTTTCCACTTTCCATAGAGGTTTGGAAAGTGTCTAGTTGATAGGCTGTGATAGTGGGGTAATACTGGGACTTGGGCGTGTTAGAGTCACCCAGGCATGCTTCCCCTGCTGTCCCAGTTGCATTCCAGAGGTGTTGGCATCATTTCTTGCGGTGTCATTGTGGACTTGGCGACTCTCCTTAGTCGAATTGTGGTTTCCCCTGAAACGAGCATTTTTTTCCCCATAGACTATAATGGGATTCGATATTCGGTCAAATATTGAGGGGCTACTTGAAATGAATATCGAACATTTCACTACTCGCTCATCTCTAACAACAACACCTTAGGGGGCATTCACACGGAGTAACGCCGGGCGTGTATCACAGCCGTACACGCCGGCGTTACGGCAGACAGCCGAACACTTTCCATTCACTTCAATGGGAGCGCTCGTAACAGCGGCATTTACGAGCGCTCCCATTGAAGTGAATGGGAAGTGTTCGGCAGTCTGCCGTGATGCCGGTGTGTACGGCTGTGATACACGCCCGACGTTACTCCGTGTGAATGCCACCTTATACAGTATAAGAAGGAAAAAAAAAAAAAAAGCAAGCTTAAGGGGCGTGCAACGTGTCTGCCCGTGAGCGTCTTCTGGTCTCTGCATTTTTTTTAATTTTTTTTTTAACCGGACACAAAGTCGGACATGTAAGACTTTGTGTCAGGCAAAAAAAAAAAAAAAGGGTTTCAGCGGAGACCAGAAGACGCTCACGGACGGACACTGACTGCCAAGTTTCCATCTCCTGTTGGCAGAAGATGGAAACCCACAAAGCGTAGTCTAGCTGCAGGTGTGAACCTGCGCTGATACGTATAAAGTGCACAAAGACAATAATAATCTCAAAAAATAACATATCGATTAAACATGATGGAAGATAAAACAAAAAAAAACAAACACACACAAAAAAAAAGGTATAGAAACCAAGAACCAGGGATCAATAGAGGGAGAGTTAGTAGCGTCACAATGTTAAGAAGTAAGGGAAGGGAGGGTGGAGGACCTTGCTCCAGGGGGAGGTAATAAAAGCTGGAGACAGTGTGGCAGGCCTGGGGTATTGGACTGACTAATCTAAGGTGCCTATACTTTAATCAAGGATTGGGCAAATGTCAAAAATGATGACCTTCATTTTTTCATGAAGCATGATGGAATTATCTCTGTGCACAACATTGGTCAAGGAGAGGTATGAGCTCTTCCAATGAAAGGCAATGTAAATATGTGCAGCCACCAGGATGTATTGGAGTAGTGTGTATGTAGTGTGCTTGAGGTTTAAAAGGAGCAGATAGAGGGAACAATTTACTAAAAAGCCAGTGCCAGGACCTTTGAAAGTGAATAGTGATGACCATAAAATTTAAAGGGGCTCTATCATTAGGAAAAGTCATTTTTAGCTAAGCAAATACTTGCATAGCCTTTAGAAAGGCTATACCAGGGGGACACACGGTGGCTCAGTGGTTAGCACTGCAGCCTTGCAGCGCTGGAGTCCTGGTGTTCAAATCCCACCAAGGGCATAAAACCATCTGCAAGGAGTTTGTATGTTCTCCCTGTGTTTGCATGGATTTCCATCCCATATTCCAAAAAAGACATACTGATAGGAAAAAATGTACATTGTGAGGTCTACGTGGGGCTCACAATCTACATTAAAAAAAAAAAAAAAAAAAAAGGCTATACCACACCTACCTTTTGTATCTAAATTGCATCAGTTTTTGAATAAGTCCATTTTTATTCATATGCTAATTAGCCTTCTCCGTGCACCCGGAAGTGCCTGTGATCACTGTCTGCTATTCTCTGTGTAGGAGAGCAGAGAGAGGAGTCATCAGCACAGCAGCCTCTGCTGTACATACACATAGAGAATAGCAGAGAGGAGTGTACGGTGAGACTTCCAGGGCATGGGGAATGCTAATTAGCATATGAATAAAAACAGACTTATTCAAAAACTAAAGGTAGGTGTGGAATAGCCTTTCTAAAGGCTATGCAAGTATGTGCTTAGGTAAAAATGACTTTCCCCAATGATAGAGCCCCTTTAAAAACATAGGCAAGAAGAGCCCAAAAGCCCAGGATAGATTGTGGAAGGCTTTCCCGAAGTCTAAAGCTAATAGAGAGATGGATTGAATTGGCAAATAGCCCAATGGACAATGGTGCAAAGTTTCCTAACGTTGTCAGAAGTCTGTCTACTGGAAATAAATACTACCTGATCAGTGTGGATGAGGGACAGCAGGAGTCCATTCAAACGGGTTACAAAGATAAATGAAAATAATGTAATGTCTAAGTTTAAAAGCGAAGATGGGTCTATAACTAGCTGAGGTGGTAGCATCTTTGCTGGGCTTCCAGATCTGTGTGGACCTTAGTCCTTTAGAGTTTTAGGCGAAAGTCTTCCATCATTAGGGTACCACGAACTGTGGCCGGGTCAGTATCCAAGGCACTGTGCGAAGGGCAAAAAATTGCAGGGTCGGTCAGTAGGGATTAGTTTAGACTCCAGGTGGGACTGTAGAGGGTTGGAAAGCAAACTTTAGCACTACTAGGTCATGATTTGACCAGACACAGGGGATATGGAGGCATAGGTCAGGGAGCATCGAAGAGGAAAGAAGAATCTTATGTATCCTAGTGTAGTGGTGGAGAAATCTATGTATATAACCTTTCTGGTTCGCACTGTAGTCACCCCAGGCATCTGCAATATTAACGGACTGCATGGCTGAGCAAACCTTCGCTTTGGAGGAGTGTTTGTTCACAGAGGGGGAGAAGTGGTCTAAAGTAGCACTAACAGTAAAATCAAAGTCCCCGTACCAAACTATTTACCACATATGTATGAAAACGATACATATGTGGCATCACGACGTCCGTAACAACCTGTACAACAAAACAAACACTATCTACCAGACACGGGGTACATCGGAATGGGGAAGGGGGGCTAGAAGGAAAATAAACGCGAGAAGTAATAATTTTTTACCATCTCGCCTTACAAAATATCCTATAGCCAATAAGCCATATGTACCCCATTACAAAAAGCCCCAGATCTGGGGTGATTCAATGGTGAAAACTATGTTCGGCATTGAGATCATCTTGTAAATGAATCCAAGCTCATCTTCATAGCCCTAACATATCCTGAGATATGAAGCTCTCCAACTCCCTACTGCCTCAGGCAGAACTTAGAAATGCATGAAGCAGAGGGGAGAAGCAGAGCTGCAGACTGCAGAGACAATGGATGTCCATAAATTAAGTTATGTTTAGCAATGTGAAATGACAAAGGGAAAAAGAATTGAACATTCTTATTGAAATGTATTTAATAAGTACAAAAGCGCTTGTTGGTGATGACAACTTCAAGATGCTTCCTGTATAGAGAAACTAGTAGCTTGCATGGCTCAGGTGTGGCCCGTTTTTCCACACAAACACTCTAGAAATCCTGAAGGTTCTGTAGACTCCTACGAAGTCTGAGCTTTAGTTCTTCTAATGGATTCAGGTCAGATGATTGGCTGGGCCATTCTAGTAGCTTTATTTTCGCTCTCTGAAACCAATTGAGAGATTTCTTGGCTGTCTGTTTGGGATCATTGTCTTGGTGAACTATCCACCTTAGTTGGCAGCAGATTTTTATCAACAGTGCTCAATGGAAAACTCCTTTTTATAGGCCATCAGCTGAATGGGCAGATATTATTTGTCACTAAGTGGCAGGATTGCTTTCTATTGGATTTCATCTGGTGTCATACCATTCCATGTCTTTTAGCACCTCTCCATGTGTTCACTATTTTTTCCTTGCGTCATTTCTCATAATTACAGGGGGGAGGGCATTCTTCACCACTCAGCGTCATCAACGCTACGGACTCCACTGTCAGAAGGGCGTATCTGACAGTCTGTGTGGAACACCCCTCCTGACAGTGAAGAGCTACGGTAACAGCACCGATAGCTCTTCACCAAGGGCACATAACAGGAAAATTGTCAGCTTTCTAGCGGTACCCGAGGACCTGAAATGTCCTTTTTGATAGAGTCCAGCTGTGTGTAATTTAGTCTTAGTATAAACACTCCTGTTGTATGAAGGTCTCAGTGGTTTGTTAGAGATCACTAGTGAACAGACAGCATCACGAAGACCAAGGAACTCACCAAATACGTCAGAGATAAATTTGTGGACAACTTT
This sequence comes from Leptodactylus fuscus, assembly GCF_031893055.1. Lineage (NCBI taxonomy): Eukaryota > Metazoa > Chordata > Amphibia > Anura > Leptodactylidae > Leptodactylus > Leptodactylus fuscus. The sequence goes on from NC_134265.1 coordinate 216,921,679, forward strand.
AAATCCGGGTTACGTTATAAAAACATATCCTAAGCTTTGAGCATCCCAAGGAGCATTGTTCAATCATCCAAAAACGTAAAAAGTATTCTACAACTGCAAAGCTACCAAGACATGGCTGTCCACCTAAACTAACAGATTAAGCAAGGAGAGAGCTGAACAGAGAGAAAGCCACTCTGGAGAAGCTGCAGGAACCCAGAGTACAGGTGGGAGAATCTGTCCACAGGATAATTATACATTGTGCACTCCACAAATCTGGTCTTTATGGAAGAGTGGCAAGAAGAAAACCATTGTTGAAAGAAAGGACATAAGAAGTGCTGTTTGTAGTTTGCCACAAGCCACATAGGGGACACAGCAAACATGTGGAAGAAGATGCTCTGGTCAGAAGAGACCAAAGTTGAACTTTCTGGCCTAAATGCAAAGCGCTATGTGTGGCGGAAAAGTAATACTGCTCATCACCCTGAACACATTATCCCCACTGTGAAGAAAGGTGGTGGCAGCATCATACTGTGGGAATGCTTTTCTTCAGCAGGGACAGGGAAGCTGGTTAGAGTTGATGGGAAGATGGATGGAGCTAAATACAGGGCAATTCTGTCAGAAAAATCTTTTGCGGCTTCCAGCCGGTTGAGACTGAAAAGGAGTCTCACCTTCCAGCAAGACAATGACCCTAAACATACAGTCAGAGCTACAGTGGAATGGTTAAGATTAGAGATGAGCAAGTAGTATTCGATCGAATACCTCCCCTGCATAGTTATTGGTGTAATCAGTCGAATACCACGTGGTAAACGCAGTAAATATGTGATGCCCCTCCCACCTTCCCTGGCGCTTTTTTACACCAATGACTATGCAGGCGAGTATTCAATTGAATACTACTCACTCATCTCTAGTTAAGATCAAAGAATATTCATGTGTTTGAATGACACAGTCAAAGTCCAGACCTAAATCCCATTGAGCATCTGTGTCAAGATAAGAAAATTGCTGTTCACAGACTCTCTTCCATCCAATCTAACTGAGCTTGAACTATTTTGCAGAGAAGAAAAGGCAGAAATCTCAGTCTCTAGATTCAAAGGCTTGCAGCTGTAATTGCAGCGAAAGGTGGCTCTACAAAGTATTGATATAGGGGGGGGCTGAATACTTTTGCAAGTCACATTTTTCAGATTTTTATTTGATAAAAATTTTGAAAACCATTAGAGATGAGCGAGTACTGTTCGGATCAGCCGATCCGAACAGCAAGCTCCATAGAAATGAATGGAAGCACCTGGTACTTCCGCTTTGACGGTGGCCGGCCACGTCCATTCATTTCTATGCGAGCGTGCTGTTCTAAAAACCATGTATCATTTTCCTTCCACTTGACTATTATCTGCTACTTTGTGTTGGTTTCTGATTTAAAACCACAAACATAAATGGATTTTTTTTGAGATTTTAAGGTGACAAAATGTGAGAGGGGTATGAATACTTTTGTAAGCCACTGTAACTTCATTTATGGACATCTATGGATTGACTTCTTTGCCTGTGTGGATTGGATGGGTTGTTACCAACATCTGGCTAGAATTTCATGTCAATAGTACCTTTTGAAATATATTTACTAAGAAAGTTGGTGACGTATTTGACCCATGGTATTTTATATATCTAGATAGATAGATATTAATTGAGACACGCACACAAGCACACTTCTATCTTCAGCGAAACTCCAGAAGAGACCCATTGAGCAAAAGGACCAGAACAACACTGGAGCATCAAGGAGATGAGAGTATGAATTTTTTTTACTGCCTCTGACTGATTTAAAAGATAAAAGGGGATTGTCCATTTTTGCCTGGACAACTCCTTTAATAACAGCGCCAAAAAACTCACCTGTAGGCTATACAGCATTTTTATCAGTGTTTGCACCTTCACAATAATCTGTTAAAAAAAAAATAAAATCAATCAGAAACTGAAAGGCATCTCTATACTGCACAGGTATGAAAAAAAATCCATATAATTACAGATGTACTTGATACTCAAATTACGTGACTGCTTGTGGGATTAACTCCACCTTCTACTTCAATAGTCATAATCAATGATACCAATGTTTTCTTAATAGAAGCAGATTTTATTCCACAATTTGCCTTTTATTCTTTCTGGTCGCTTACAATCTTTCAGTTATGCCAACTGGCATACACATTTCTAAGTTTAACAGACCTTACTACTATTATTGTGTAGCAGTCCAAAGTTAGGAAGCATGTGGCTGTATAACAAAGCAAGAATGTACTTGTACAAAGCCAGGACCCAAACGCTGTGAAAATGCAGTGGTTTGACCACAGCAAAACATGCTACGTTTTACTTGCCAAGCATAGTGTATGGCATCCTGGATAATCCCAACCACGCATTGCAAAAAAAAAAAAAAAACTAAAAAAAATTCTAGAGTGGAAATGCAGGGATTTTAATAACGCTTGTGTTTTTGTAAACTGCAGCATCTCAATTAAACCTACAGAAACGCTGGTGTTTTACATGTAAGTATAATAGAGGCATAAAATCCACATAAGAATTCGGAAAACACAATTTTTTTTCCGTTGCTGTCTTTTCCACAGCGTTTTTTGGCTGTGGCCTTAGCCCAATATGGTAGTCAAGCAGTATGGTACACACCCAAAATATTGCAAGAAAAAGGATGTAACATAGCCGAAAAGTTGCATAGAATATCAAAACAGAAGGTCTGCTATATAGCTATGTTCTGTATGGGAAAGGGGAGGGCATCTGTACTTAAAGGTAGCTATACATGTTTTGGCCGATATATGCATGCTTGGCTCAGTCATAAAAGCATGTGCTTGTTGCTGTCATCTGTCATAGGTGGATTGCAGACAATAACAGTAGTGTAGAAATGGACACAGATGGAGAATCGTGACTGTTTTTCTTCACATTGACTCTAATGCCAACAACATTATGGACTGTCTTCAGGCATGTTTGTTCACTTTTCTTTCAGTAAAGTAAAAAACCTGATGAAAGTGAATGCAGACAGCCTAAATGACAAATACAGGCAAAGCTCCCTTTGTAGCGTGTCTAAGGCCCCACGTAGACTTTTTCACCGAAAGACCTCAGAGGTTTCCCCTGCAGACTTTCTGCTTCAATTATACCGTATCTATAGTTTTCGCAGGAATAATTGACATGCTGTGATTTCCAAAAACATTGGTTTTCAAAATCAAAGCATTTCTGCGGCATGTATATTTCTGTAATGTGTGGATGGGATTTGCATCATTTATGCCATGTGTGGCTTTGGCCTTAATGTTCATTGCTCTCATCTATCACTGGATGAGAACAAAAGACATTAAATAGCAGCAGTGAGAACCCAGCCCAAACCTTCCTGTTTATGTGCACCTGGTCTCCACCTGGAAATTCTGTTCTCCATTTTATTTCTGGTGGAAACTGGGTAGACCCAATTATAGTCTACAGGGTTTGCAAGTTTTCGAAGGCAGCTATGTTTTTAAGCGGATCCCTCAAACGAAAAACCTGAATGCAGGTGTGAAACAAGCAAAAGCCTCTGACAAACTGTTCTCCCATGGGGTTATCGAAGATTTTATCAAATCACTATTTTAATTTTTCATGCCCCCTCATTTTTACATAGGTGATAGTGGGGTGCTGTGAGGGTTAAATATAGATAGATTAAAATTATATTAGTGGCTAAAAGTGTATCCCAAGCAAATCATGTGATTTACGGTCCATGGTCATGTGATTTACAGTCCATGGTCATGTGATGAGCACACAGGTGCACAGCTGATTACCAGGCAGATGTCTGAATATTGTGCTGTGACTATAACGAGTGGCACCTGTGCTCATCACATGACCATGGACCATAAATCACATGACCACGGTCAGTTTTATCCTCTAGATGTAACAGAATGAATGACAGCAAGAAGAGATCTAGAAAACCATGAGGAATTGATACAGAAAGTATATTGGAAAATTGTATATCTTTTTATTGTACATTTTGTTTGTCAATATTGGTCTCAAAGTGGTCAACCTCTTTAAGCGTTTTTTTTTTTTTTTTAACAATGTCTATGGCTAACAGACTGTCATCAGTTATACTGTAAAATTTTTTATTTTTTTTTTGTGCATTACAATGCTAATGCATTGAAAAAAAAATGGCAGGTCTACTGCAGGCTACATAGAGTCACTATAATTGTGCTACCCCTTGGATGCTGCGGTCACATAAAACATTCGAGAACTGGAAGTAATGCAGCGGGCCCATGACATCACTCTTCTGAACTCACTTCCTGGCAAAATCAACCAGGTATGTGGGGACTCTAGAAGGCCAGACCCCAGGCTGAAGAAAATACATATGGGCATCCCCCAATCTTGTCACAGGGGTTGCCCAGGGGGACATTTTTCAAGGCAGAACCCGTTAGATGCTGCGGTCAATTACAGCTAACACCCGCGTTTGATCGAATTGGTAATACCACGTGGCAAACGCAGTAAAAATTTGTATCCCCTCCCACCTTCCCTGGTGTGTTTTTGCACCAATAACTGTGCAGGGGAGGTGGGACAGGAACTACGAAAAAGTAGGTATTGAAAAAAAATTTTAAAAACCCATTGGCTGCCGAAAACATGTGACCTCAGATTTAAAAGAATAGCGGCCGCCATCTTCGTTTTATTTGCGGTGAGAGATAGGGAGAGAGAGAGCTGCTGAGGGCTACATAGAGATTAGCTTCTAGTAGGCAGGGAAGAACTGAAGAAAAACAACAGCTCTTTTCAGAGCTATACTGCGGGAGAGGAGTCGAGCTTTCCACGGAGTGTCCCCCCGAAAACTAACAGGGATACAGAGCAATTAGGTCCGGCTATATACGCTCAACCCAACTTTACAGGCGGTGCCCCCCCATAAACCTAATAGGGATACAGAGCATTAAGTATGGCTATATACGCTCAAACCAACTTTCCACTGTGTGTCCTCCCAAACACCTAACAGGGATACAGAGCAATTCAGTCCGGCTATATACGCTCAACCCAGCTTTGCAGGTGGTGTCCCCCCAAAACAGGGATACAGAGCAATTCAGTCCAGCTACATACACTCAACCGAGCTTTCCAGGCAGCGTCCCCCCAAACACCTAACAGGGATACAGAGCATTAAGTCCAGCTATATACGCTCAACCCAGCTTTGCAGGCGGTGTTCCCCCAAAACAGGGATACAGAACAATTAGGTCCGGCTATATACGCCCAACCCAGCTTTACAGGCGGTGTCCCCCCATAAACCTAACAGGGATACAGAGCATTAAGTACGGCTATATACGTTCAACCCAGCTTTACAGGCGGTGTCCCCCCATAAACCTAACAGGGATACAGAGCAATTCAGTCCGGCTATATACGCTCAACCCAGATCTCCAGGCGGTGTCCCCCCAAAACAGGGATACAGAGCAATTAGGTACGGCTATATACGCTCAACCCAGCTTTGCAGGCAGTGTCCCCTCAAAACCTAACATGGATACAGAGCAATTCAGTCCGGCTATATACGCTCAACCCAGCTTTCCACTGTGTGTCCCCCCAAACACCTAACAGGGATAAAGAGCAATTCAGTCCGGCTATATAAGCTCAACCCAGCTTTGCAGGCGGTGTCCCCCCCTAATACAGGGATACAGAGCAATTAGGTCCGGCTATATACGCTCAACCCAGCTTTACAGGTGGTGTCCCCCCATATACCTAACAGGGATACAGAACATTAAGTTCGGCTATATACGCTCAACCTAGCTTTCCTCGGTGTATAGACCAAAAAAAGTGCATTACTATACATCTAAAAATCACAAAGGGACAGGGACGAGGGTGGGGGCATGGAAATGCAGATGGGGAGCAAGGTTGCAGTCAACCAACAGCGTCTACCGTGCCTACTGCTCTGCAGAAGCAAGCATTGCGCTTCCCCTGTCCCCGGCATGATGGCCACATTAAGTAGGGGGCAGGGTAAAACACTAACTAGGCCCGAGCACCAGGAAGAGGTGTTACAATGGCTGGCGGACAATGCTTCCAGCACATTCTCCACCAGCCAGTCAGCCTCTACCTCAACTCCTCCTACCCAACAGTCTGGTCCTCCTTCCTCACAACATGCCCAATCTTCCCAGCAAAGTAATCCCACCTTTCCCCACCTCCCAGGAGCTGTTTTTGGGTCCATTCACTGTCCCTCTCTCTGTTCCACCACGTCCCGAATCACCGGAGGTATCAGATGAATTTCTGTGTCCTGATGCCCAAACAGTGGAGCATCCGCCATCTCCTGTTGTTGTTGTTGACCAGCAATCTGCCCTCAGTGACGACAATGACGAGACACAGTTGCCAAATCACAACAATCAACCAATTGAGTAAACTCAAAAAAATAGATAACTGCGCTGAACCAATAGCTAAAACCATGAATTTTTAATGTAGACAATTAATAAAACACACGACGCTGAAATGCCAGCATTTCGGGGTAACCACCCCCTTTTTCAAGTGATACAAGGTATGGAGCAAAGTTGAACCTGCTATGAAAACATAAGGGCTTGCCAGGTTGCTCTGTATATCGGTATGTGCTGACCTTGTCAGAGGAGGAGGAGCAGAGAGAGGAATTGGAAGAGGAGGTAGTGGATGACGAGGACACTGACCCGACGAGGACACTGATCGACCTGGACAGGAGGGATGTCAAGCGGGGAAAGCAGTGTAGATGTGGAGGAAAGTGCAGCACCAAAGAGGGTGGCTAGAGGCAGAGGCATGTCCAGAGGCAGAGGACAGCTGCTTCACCGAAGCCAGGCGACAGTCAGCAGGGCCCAAAATGTTCCCTATTCTAGCCAGCCTAGAAAAACTCCCACATCGAGGCCACGGTCTTCGGTGGTGTGGAAATTTTTTTATGTATGTGCGGAGGACAAATATAGTGTGGTTTGCACACTTTGCAATTCGAAACTGAGTAGGGGCTCTGAAAAGAGCAACCTTGCGACCACTGCCATGCACCGTCATTTGGAAGGCAAGCACTGGGCTCAGTGGGAGAGAACGAACGCAGGACAATCGTCGTCCGGCGTTGCGGCTACTACCTCTCCCACTGTTGCCAGTGCTGGCGCTGCAGTCCAGACCAGCAGCCAGGACACCTCCACATCTGCCTCCGCCACTTTGGAGACTTCTCCCTCATCCTCCCCTTTTCCTGCCTTAGCTCCTTCTCCTGCCTCAGCTCCTTCTCCTACACCATCATGCGCCTCTAACCACCAATCCACCATCTACCAGACATTTGAGCGCAGGCAAAAATACAGCGCTACCCACCCCCATGCATAAGCCTTAAACGCGCACATCTCCAAACTCCTGGCCCAGGAGATGTTGCGGTTCCGGCTTGTGGAAACTCAGGCCTTCCGTGACCTGATGGCAAGAGCGGCACCTCGCTATGCCGTCTTTAGCCGTCACTACTTCTCCCGCTGTGCCGTCCCCGCCTTGCACCAGCATGTGTCACGCAACATCAGGCGGGCCCTAAGTTCCACGCTTTGCACAAAGGTCCACTTGACCACCGACGTGTGGACAAGTGCATGCGGACAGGGACGCTACATTTCACTGACGGCACACTGGGTGAATGTAGTTGAGGCTGGGACCCGATCACAAACTGGGGCGGTCTACCTCATTTCCCCACCCAACATTCCTGGCAGGGGCTCTGAACCACCACCCTCCTCCTCCGCCATCACATCGACCCCAGCTACCTGGGCCCAGGCATGGTCATGTGTGATAATGGCTGGAACCTGGTAGCGGCTCTGGAGCTTGCCAACTTCCAACACTTTCCATGCTTGGCTCACGTTTTCAATTTAGTGGTGCAACGGTTTTTAAAAACGTACCCAAATTTACCTGAGCTACTGGTGAAAGTGTGGCGCTTGCGCTTGTGCGCCCACTTTCGCAAGTCTACAGTAGACGCGGCTAGCCTCCAAAAACTACAGCAAAGCCTCCATCTGTCAAAACACCGGCTGTTGTGCGACGTCCCCACACGCTGGAACTCGACATACCACATGTTGAGCAGAGTGTGTGAGCAGCAGAGACCCTTAATGGAGTACCATCTCCAAAACCCAAGGGTTCCTCAGAGTCAGCTCCCGCAGTTTCTGCACCATGAGTGGCCATGGATGGCAGACTTATGCGAGATCTTGCGTGTATTTGAGGAGTCCACCAAGAGAGTCAGCAGTGACGACGCACTTGTGAGTGTAACAATCCCGCTCCTATATGTCATGCGAGAATCCCTCATCGCCATCAGGGATAACGCATTGGACGCTGAGGAGTCGGGCATAGGAGCAGAACCATCCCAGCAGGATAGTCAGGGCACACTCCTGTCCACTTCACAGCGTATATTGAGGGAGGAAGAGGAGGAGGAGCATCACGAAGTGGCAGATGATCTTATTGTCACACAGGAGGCTAGCGGGGAAGTTCATTGCGTCCCATTGCTGAAGCGCGGATGGGGCAAAATGGAGGAGGAGGAGGAGGAAATGGAGAGTGACCATTCCGGTGGGGGCAGCGAAGTCATCCCAAGTAACACTCTGGCACACACGGCTGAATTCATGTTGGGGTGCTTTTCAACTGACAAACGCATTGTCAAAATCCTGGAGAGCAACCACCTAAAGGGCCTGAATCTCTGCTGGTAGCTCAGCTTAAGGGCCTCTAACTTAATTTGGAAGGGCTCACGTTAAGGGCCAGAAAAGTGAACACATCACACTCACATCCACAATGACAGTTAAGGGTGGGTACTGTTGGATTTCCCATTGCCTATTCCATCTGTGGTTGACATGGGCAACGTGATTTAAAGGGGTGCATGCTAATGTTTCTTTAGCTTAAAATTGGGGTTTCTGTCCATCCAATTGGGGAGGAAAGAAGGTTTCCAGGTATTTTCCCACTTTCATAGTGGTTTTTTGAGTGTGGAAAGTGTGTAGTTGATAGGCTGTGATGGTGAGGTAAAATTGTGACTTGGGCTTGTTAGATGCCCCCAGACATGCTTCCCCTGCTGTCCCAGTTTCATTCCAGAGGTTTTAGCATCACTTCCTGAGGTGTTATAGTGGACTTGGTGACCCTCCTGAGTCGAATTGTGGGTTCCCCTGAAACGAACGGTTTTTCCCCATAGACTATAATGGGGTTCGATATTCGTTCAAATAGTCGAACATTGAGGGGCTATTCAAAACGAATATCAAATATTTCACTGTTTGCTCATCTCTATTCTTTAACTGTGGTTTGATATGTTGAGTACCACAGGAGTAGCGTTTTGTTTATGTGGCATTACGACCTTATCAGAAAAGACATCTAATGGGTTTGTGAAGGCAAGTATGTGCCAGCTGCATTTTTGGTACCAAAAAAAAAAAAAAAAAAAAAAAGATTGAAAAAATACATTACCTCAGACTCTGGAGTACTGTTAATTTCTAATATGGATATTTCAGGCTATGAAAAAAGAAAATACTTTATGTTAAAGCCTGTTACCGTTTACTTTACCTGTTACCATATAACAAAAACAGCAAAGAACTTCATGATGGACAATTAATTTTAAAAATAATTAAAACCATTTGAATTTGCAAGGGGATTTTTTTTTTTTTTTAATGGAGTTTAGTATATTACATACACACTTAATTTTATACCACAATAATGAACAAACAGTTTTCCTAAATAGCAAATATAAAACAAGAGTTTTACCTCACAACGTACAAGGTCTTGAATTTGCGTTTCAGAACTAGTAGATGTGGTACGTCGTTCCTTGGTTCTCTGTTTAAGACTGCCAGCTATAAATCAAGATACCATATATTTAGATGCATGCTATGCATGATATGAAAGTAAAGGAAAGCAATTTGATTTCTTAATTTTTTCAGACTGTATTGTCAGAAATTGATCTATCGTTAAAAAGTATATTACACATGAAGTGCCAAAGTTTATGGACTATAAGATGCATTCATTTCTAGGGTAGGTGAAGTGCTTAATGGCTAAACACAGAGCATGAACACCAGGTTCTCCAATGATGGGGAACTTAAATTCCATGTAAAGCCTTCTTGTGAATGGAGTGCCAGCGCGTTTGTAAACACAGCTCTGCTATACAGGTCACACAACTCACAGATGCATATACTTATATTTACTAGGAATCTGTTCCACATTGTCCCCACTGTACAGTTCATGGTGCCTTTGAAGGTCAAGAGGGTAAAAGACCTTTGATGATGTGACTTAACACATTCTCATTACATCATCAAAGGTCCTTCATATTTTTTTCATGCTGGATTATAGGATTTAATTCTCTCTTTCTTTCTCCTGAACCACACAGATTTCTTTCTGGGAAAAGCGATTTATCCAACTGCCATTATATACCGATGACCCCATTACTACTCCATGACACCTACTAGGTTTACTATAGCCACTGACTTCCTCAATAAATTGCAGTACATTTATATTCAGGTCTCCTCCTGGGAAATAATAATAATAATAATAATAATAATGATGATAATAATAATAATAATAATAATGATAATAATAATGTGAAAGTACTAAAAAATATTTAAAAAATTGCTAAAAATAAATAAAAATATATATTTGGAGCACCCGGGACAAGATAGCATGTTTAAAAATAATATTTTAGCATGGGCCTGATGAGACCAAATCAGCAGTTGCAGGGAAGGTACAGTGGGGCAAAAAAGTATTTAGTCAGTCACCAATAGTGCAAGTTCCACCACTTAAAAAGATGAGAGGCGTCTGTAATTTACATGATAGGTAGACCTCAACTATGAGAGACAAAATGAGAAAACAAATCCAGAAAATCACATTGTCTGATTTTGTAAGAATTTATTTGCAAATTATGGCGGAAAATAAGTATTTGGTCAGTAACAAAATTTCATCTCAATACTATACTCAAAAATATCCTTTGTTGGCAATGACAGAGGTCAAACGTTTTCTGTAAGTCTTCACAAGGTTGGCACACACTGTTGTTGATATGTTGGCCCATTCCTCCATGCAGATCTCCTCTAGAGCAGTGATGTTTTGGGGCTGTCGCTTGGCAACACGGACTTTCAACTCCCTCTAAAGGGTTGAGATCTGGAGACTGGCTAGGCCACTCCAGGACCTTGAAATGCTTCTTACAAAGCCAATCCTTCGTTGCCCTGGTGTACTTTGGATCATTGTCATGTTGAAAGACCCAGCCACGTTTCATCTTCAATGCCCTTGCTGATGGAAGGAGGTTTGCACTCAAAATCTCACGATACATGGCCCCATTCATTCTTTCATGTACCCGGATCAGTCGTCCTGGCCCCTTTGCAGAGAAACAGCCCCAAAGCATGATGTTTCCACCCCCATGCTTTACAGTAGGTATGGTGTTTGATGGATGCAACTCAGTATTCTTTTTCCTCCAAACACGAGAAGTTGTGTTTCTACCAAACAGTTCCAGTTTGGTTTCATCAGACCATAGGACATTCTCCCAATACTCTTCTGGATCATCCAAATGCTCTCTAGCAAACTTCAGACGGGCCCGGACATGTACTGGCTTAAGCAGTGGGACACGTCTGGCACTGCAGGATCTGAGTCCCTGGCGGCGTAGTGTGTTACTGATGGTAGGCTTTGTTACATTGGTCCCAGCTCTCTGCAGTTCATTCACTAGCTCCCCCCGCGTGCTTCTGGGATTTTTGCTCACCGTTCTTGTGATCGTTTTGACCCCACGGGGTGAGATTTTGCGTGGAGCCCCAGATCAAGGGAGATTATCAGTGGTCTTTTATGTCTTCCATTTTCTAATTATTGCTCCCACAGTTGATTTCTTCAATCCAAGCTGGTTGCCTATTGCAGATTCAGTCTTCCCAGCCTGGTGCAGGGCTACAATTTTGTTTCTGGTGTCCTTTGACAGCTCTTTGGTCTTCACCATAGTGGAGTTTGGAGTCTGACTGTTTGAGGGTGTGCACAGGTGTCTTTTTATACTGATAACAAGTTTAAGCAGGTGCCATTACTACAGGTATTGAGTGGAGGAAAGAGGAGACTCTTAAAGAAGAAGTTACAGGTCTGTGAGAGCCAGAAATCTTGATTGTTTGTAGGTGACCAAATACTTATTTTCCACCATAATTTGAAAAAAAATTCTTACAAAATCAGACAATGTGATTTTCTGAATTTGTTTTCTCATTTTGTCTCTCATAGTTGAGGTCTACCTATGATGTAAATTACAGACGCCTCTCATCTTTTTAAGTGGTGGAACTTGCACTATTGGTGACTGACTAAATACTTTTTTGCCCCACTGTAAGTAACATTCATGAGAGATTAATGCTTCACTCTCCTATTCTATGGCGACACAGAGTTGACATGGACACACATGGATATTTTGTCACACAGCTGCACATGCCGCAGGGCTACTGTCAAATGCAACCAAGACTCATTTACAATTTCTTATTCTCAATGGCAACTCATTTTGTCTCCATCTGGATTTTTGTAGAAACATTCTACAATATTTTATTGAACAAATAACATTACTTTTGTTTGTATGGCCACAGTTACTATCGTAACCCCCAAACGTCTCCGATCTTCTAGGCAGACTGGTAACACCAGAGTTGGGATCATCATGCAGAGCAGTGAACTGTGATAGCAGCATAGTTTCAATTTTTTCAGCTGCATTTAAAAAAAAAAAAGAAAAAAGAAAAAGTTGAATTTTATTCTGTGATGGGAAACAACCAGCATATAGTAAAGAATGTACATTAACATTCAACATCAAATCAAAGTAATAGATTATAAAATATCCCGTGAGATCAACCTTCATGAAAAAAAAATGATGAAAGGTAATGAGTAGTGTCACACATATATATTACAGGGTTTTTATTAAGTAATTTTTTGTTATGTATAAGCATATTCCAATAGTTCTGTATTATAACCATTATTAACCCCTAGTAGTCAAATCAGTTGAAAAAGGACCTTTTCACTCCCTTCACCAAAGGCACTAATCTCTCCAGCCCCAGGGAATATAAAGGGAAAGCAGACTGTGTGCTAAATTCAGTGCACGGTCGGCTTTCTAGCGATATATGAAACCGTATATGCATGAGGACATGAAAGAACTTTTTTTTTTTTTTTAAATCGCATGCCAGATTTAGTGGTGCCATGAACAAATTCTGCATCTTGTAATTCAGAGTGGTGGGAGCCATTTTTACCCTTTCTAGCCACATTTTTGCAGTTTCAAATATTTTTGTGAGGTGAAACAGCAAAATAAATGTCGATTCTGGGATTTCAAATTTTTTTTTGCCTGCTACAGAAATCACCATATGGGATAAATAAGTTAAAAATTTTCTAGTCCATCTTTACTAATTTAAAGATTTTTTATGTCAGTCACTAATGAGTCTGACATTCTGCCACAACTTTCTATATGAGTTACATCAACATAAAAATTTTAAAAAAAGTTATTGCAGGGCTGTGGAAACTGTATGCCAAACCACTAATGCCAAATCTATTTTCTACAAAATCCTACTACGAATTTTTCCTACAAATCCTTCACAAATGGCTGTCCAGCCATGGTCAATCAGAAGCAGTAAAGTTCCTCTAAATCATTAAGAAGCTACTGACTGAATTCCTATGAAAATAAATAAGCAATAAACTACATCTCATTAATTACATAACAATGATAACAGTATAATTAATAATCATTTTATTTTGAAGTTGGAAAATTTTTCTCCAACTCCAAACAAAATTGGTATACGAGGACCTTCAGAAAGCTCCCAACTGCTATAGCACCTAAATGGCTCCTACTATAGCCAAGGAACTACTCAGAGAGGGGAAAATTAAATGGGCTCTATCACTAGGAAAAGTCATTTTTAATTAATCGCATCCTTGCATAGCCTTTAGAAATACTATTCCACACCTACCATTAGTATGTAGATTGCCTCAGCGCTTTCTGAATAAGTCCGTTGTTATTCATATGCTAATGAGCTTCCAGCCAGCACAGGAAGTTCCCAGCAGCACTCATCCCTGCTATTCTCTCCTATGTGTGTGTGCAAACAGGAAGCTGAGTCATCAGCAGCAGCAGCCTGTGCTGTATACACCCATAGGAAATAATAGCACAGAGGGTGCACAATGCATCGTGCACCAAGTCTAATTAGCATATGAATAAAAACAGACTTATTCAAAAACCGCTGAGGCAACTTACATACTAACGGTAGGTGTGGAATAGCCTTTCTAAAGGCTATGCAAGGATGTGTTTAGTTAAAAATGACTTTTCCCAATGATAGATTAAAGCAATGGAACCCTAAGGTGACTGGATCACATCTAACCATAGCCCTTGAAGGGTTAAGAACCTGCAATCAGATGTTTCTGGGCTTCTGTTGAGTGAAACAGAACCTGCAGATATGGCACCCACTCAGCTTTCGAAGCAGTCGCAGTACTATTACAGTGGTTAAGGTAATGAAAATCAAATTACACAATTCTGAGAATTGTCATATATGTTAGGGGCAAATTAATTGGTTATCCAGACCTGACTGAGGGCTAGGGAAAAAATTCCAACTGCACCTTATGATTTCAGCAGTCTAGATGTAGCAAGTATCTGAAAGTACATATTAATATTAAAATGCATTTATGATGTGAAAAAGTTCTTTATCTTCTGTAAGCTTTCTTGATGGAATATGTCAGATATTAAGGCCAGAGCTACATTAACTTTTTGTAGCACTTACTGATTTTAACTATAGAGCTACAATTGCAGTCTAAATGAAATCACTGTAGCATTGCTGTAGGCTGTCACTCAATAGTTAAAATCAATCAATAGCACTGTAGCCCTGATCTTACAGGAACTTCTTGATTCCCTGTAAACTGACCTGCAAATTGAAGCGCTTCTGCTTTCATTCTAGACCATAATAGCAGATTGCAGCTCAGAATTACAGTATCTAAATGGGAAGAATATGCAAATCTGTCTCCCAAGATGTAAACAGGGAGACAGTGCCTCTGTTATGCCGCCCTCTATGGCAAGCACCCTGATCATCATGCCCGACTTTCCCAGAAGTATCTAAATGGTCTAGATTTATGAAAACTGGTACAAACCATTTGGATACTGTAATTATGAGCTGCAATCTGCTATTATGGTCAATTTTCCAAGCAATCTATGGATAATTTACACACATTTGCATTATTGCTCTCATATTTTTACACATTACCTTCAGCTATGGTAGACAAAAGCAGGGGTTCTCCCTTTGAATTCTCGCCGTTATCAGATCCAATAAGAATTCTGACCCTGGGCACTGGCAATTCATCGAAACCATACAACTCGGCCATATCCATACAAATCTGCAGTTTTTCACTTAGTGCTTGTGCAATTAATGAGTCCTTCATGTTTAGTCGGTCTGTACAAGCAAAGAACACATACTTTTTTTTTACTTCTATTAGTGTACAAAGAGGGGTAGATATTTATTGCATGTTCAAATAATATGCCAACAAACAAAGGAAGAGGCAGCATTCCAATTTCAGTGAAGATAGCTGGTGATAATGTAATTCACCCAAATACAATGTTTCAGTCCTTCTCACACAGGAAGAGCGTCCCTATCACATAATATGCCAGAAATGTTTCATAGATTTAGGGACCAAACCTATTTAAGGGACAGAGGTGTCATACATGTGCATACATTTCTATATCCATATACGTGTATGGAAGCCACAGAAACAAGTGAGGTTACATGTTGACATGACTCCCACTGAATGAAGAGAGCTATATACTTGTAAGGACATATCTCTTATTCAGGCCTCACTAGAAGAGCTATGGGGGCAGGAAACCACAATTTTGAAGATAGGCAGGGATTACAGAGGTTGGAACCAATTATAAATCAAAAAGGAGTTTGCTGTCCACAGAGCAGGGTCACACGGTGATAAAGGAGTAAGAGAGCATAGTGGTACAGAAAAATTATGTAGCTAGCTGGGTGGCAGAAGGTGGTAAGGTAGAGAGAAGAGAGGCAGAGAAATTAGCCAGTACAGGGTTAACACTGCTGGAGCAAGACACATCTAACACCCAACAGTGTGGATACTGGGTAACTTTTAGGGCTAGTTCACACGTGAACTGCCCGCGCGGGTTTTGACACCAAGAGAGCCGCGGCGAGCCGCGTCTCTCTCTGGTCAAAACCCGCATGCCGTGACCATCGCGGTCGCGGCTTTCCCCTCCGCTGTCGGCTCAAATGAATGAGCCGACATAGGAGGGTGCTGCCGGGGGCGGAAGATAGGGCAGGTCGCTAGCGGAAAAAAGAAGCCTGGCGGTCTGCATAGACCACCATTGTAAAGGGGCGGATTTTGAAGCGAAATCCGCTGTCAAAATCCGCCCCTTTGCCCACGTGTGAACTAGCCCTTAGATAGTGTATGGAGCCATTCCCATACAAGAATTTCACGCTGTGTTTTCTATGGGAGGCAAAGATCACAGCAGGATGCTGAAAGAATAAGTGTCCTGCTCGATCTTGCCGTAGACGGTAGATCTTGAGCTTAGGGATAGGATCTCAAAGTTAGTATTTTCTGCAATTTTATGAACTACTACCTATAATCGCCATAACAAAGATGCAAGAGAAGAGATTAAAAAATTGGTTGAAGAATGTGTGTATAAAGGAAGAGGGTTGAGTTGTTTTAGATCTGGGCCAACAAAATTTTCGGTTGCAGGTTTCACAGTAGGGATGGACTGCACCTTATTGGAAGGATGAGCAGTGCTGGGGGAGAATATGGCAAAATGAGTGGAGAAGTGTTTACAACAGAGAACTTAAAGCGGTATTCACACAAACATAACCATTTTTAAATTTGTAGATTAAAGATTTTCTCTAAATATCTTGTGGTCACAGTCTTGTTGTTTTGATCAGTTGCCAATGGATAAGACCACAAATGCAGAAACTTTCTAAGGTCAGAAAATCTGCCCTGATTTCCTTATCATGGCCGGCTTATCTTCTTACACATGTAGTGTCCCTGCCTGATAACCCAGCTGCTATAAGAAAATCATAGCTGGGTTCCTGACAAGTCCAAGACCAGAGAAAGTTTCTGCAATTGTGGTCATACTCATTGGCAACCGATCAAGACAACAGATGTCACCATTAAGATGGTTAGAGAAAATCTTTAAAACAGAGGGGCTACACGGTGGCTCAGTGGTTAGCACTGCAGCACTGGAGCCCTAGGTTTGAATCCCCCCCAAGGGCAAAAAAAAAAAAAAAAACACCTGCAAGGAGTTTGTATGTTGTCCCCGTGTTTGCGTGGATTTCCATCCCATACTCCAAAGACATACTGATAGGGAAAAATGTACATTGTGAGCCCTATGTGGGGCTCACAATCTGAAGAAGAAGCCCAGAGTAAGCTTCGAAACATCATATTCTGTCATCATTATGAGTTAGCCATTAAAAAAGGTATCACCTACTGAAGACTTGCAAGTTTTTTGTTTTTTTTATATTTCATAACCACTGGCTAACACGGTACAAAAACAAACATTCTGTTTTTTAATGCATCCACTTAGATTACATATACATTACATATAAATTATATACATAAATATATACTGTATGATGTGTACACACCCCATACTTTTAATTATATTACCTTGAAGATCCTTTATCCTAGCAGCACGCTCGGACACTTGTTTTCGCACCTCATCTGCTTCATTGAGAAAGTCTGTCCCTTCATCTGGGCAACTGCATGAAAGATAGAGTTGTTGAGAATTGGTGAGTGTACTGTCACTTTTTTTTTTCCTCAAACCCATTCTGTGCTTTTTAAAAAGAATTACTGGCAGCACAACCCTGTATACACCTGCCATTCTTTCAGACTCACTTATATTTACATTGTTACCCCCATTCACTTGGACATGTTTGTCTCTCCTCAACTTTATAATGTGATTGTTGGAGCTTTCATGTGCCAGCTACAAAATGATCAATTGATCATCAGGACAACCTTCTTTAGGAAGTCGATGTCGTCAAAAGAGGTTGTCCAATTTCATTTAAAAAAACAAAACAAAAAAAAACATCACTGCACTCACCAGTACACCAATGAAACAAGTGATTGGTGTAACAATCACGTGTCATCAGCTTTACATCTCCACTTTAGCCCTGCCAACAAATGCCGGCAGGAAGCAATGGAGACTGAGGACCAGGAATGGAGACTGAGGCAACAGGCGATTAAAGGGGTTGTCCCATCACAAGGGTCCTATCTATACTGCTTGTTAATGTGAATGTAAGACTTTTCCTAAATACACTGCTTCAGCAAAACTGCTTTGTTTGTCCACTATCTTACTTCATTCATTTTTTTTGACACATCCCTTGACTTATCTGGTCATAAGTCAAGTGATGTATCTGCTGCTCTGAGGGGGGAGGGAGAAGGGGCTAAGTGCATGGGAGCGAGCCTGGAGGGGGGTAGTTTACACTTTGGGGGGGGAGGGAAGGGGCCACCAATACAGACCCCGCATCTGCTGTAATAGAGAGGTGGATGCTGGGGAGTGTAGACGCCGGCACAGGTGAAGCCAGCAGTGGCAGGACCGATGCTGCTATTCCGGAGGGGGGGGGGCGGAGGAGCGGAATAGCAGCATCGGTCTTGCTACTGCTGGCTTCACCTGTGCCGGCGTCTACACTCCCCGGCATCCGCCTCTCTATTACAGCGGATGCCGGGTCTGTATTACATTGTGAAGGCTGTACGTCCGATGCCTAGTGCATCGGCAGCGCACAAGCAGGGCCATCAGCATAGAAGCGACGACTTCTCGCCGCTTGGCTTTGCATATGTAACCTCGCCCACCAATGACGCAACAAAGCCGGAAGACAGAAGAATTTACTGCAGCGAAGACTAGCGAGGATGCGATGTGGGACAACCCCTTTAAGACGGAAAGCATCCTTCTGTCTTTTAACCCTTTATCTGCCTATAGTCAGTTTTCAATGGACATTATCTTTTCAGACAACTTTCACTTCCTTTCTAGCTAATTTGCTATCAGCTTCACTAGTAAGATAAAGTGATGTCCTTCGATATCTTCATAATCACGATGTGATCACAGCATGTGGAGGGAGGACAGGATGGTTTTCTTCATCCAATGAGTGCAGATAGCCTCAACATGTCTGTACAAAGCTTTCCTTGCCTGTACCCTGCAGGCATTGAGAGAATTCTACAGCTTCTATAATGTAAGGAGAGTTTACAATGTACCTCTATGCACAAAAGGCAGCTTTCCTGACTGTGCACATAGATTTCTCTTTTTTTCTCATCAGGGATCTTTTTAGCTACATCATAACCTAGATTTTAAATCAATGTCTATGGTTCTCCTATATTATGGTCACTTGGATTTTATTCAGCTAATTTTACTTTGCCATATTAAAATTACTCTTGGCACAATTAAAGGTTAAGAAACCACTAGTAGTAGTAATGAATAGGAGAAGAAAACAAACTGCCCCTTATTGTACACACCCACAGCCTGAGAGAAACGTAAAATGTGCTGCAGTCATGAGACTATTAGCAGCAGAAAAACTCATGGGACACCAGGTATAGAGACTTATACAACCATGGAACAGACTGACCAGCAAGTAACTGCACATTTCAAATTTTGATGAAAACTTAAGTTACCCTTTAAATGAATTGTGATTGTAGTCAAACAATGTCTTTTTAATGAAACTATTTTATTAACCCTTTACATTCCAGTCAGGGTCTGACCTTCCAGCAAGTTAGTAAT
Organism: Leptodactylus fuscus; assembly: GCF_031893055.1. Lineage (NCBI taxonomy): Eukaryota > Metazoa > Chordata > Amphibia > Anura > Leptodactylidae > Leptodactylus > Leptodactylus fuscus. The sequence goes on from NC_134265.1 coordinate 216,941,234, forward strand.
AGGTATATGGCTAGATAACCGTACCTCTCCACAGCCCCCCGAATTAATGTCATCCAGGAGTTCCTCTCTTCTTTGGAGGTAGTGTGAATTTCATACATCTCTGGCCCATTCAATGAGGCACTTATGAGGAACATAGCTTTTTCTTCATTTGCTACTTCTCGAACAATCAGCTTTTGCAAAGAGATTACAGGTGGCTTAGCATCCTACAAGTAACAGTTAATGTGATTAGCATGAATGACTACCGATACAGTACATTAAGCATCAATAAAAAGAACGTTCAGGTATAACATTACTTGTAGTAATATTGTAGCAATAACACATGGACATGTACAATGTAGTAGGACAAGGCTTATGTTCAGTAAAACAAAATGTATTACATGATTATATACCGTACTCAAGTATAGGGCTTGAGGCTGCAGTTCTACTGCTAATAACTGGATATGATTTATAAAAAAAAAAATGAATCCATCCATTTAATAAAAGAGGCTCCTCTAACTCCAGGTCACAAAATGTTTGCTGCATTAAAGGGGTTCCAGAATTTATTTATTTATTTTTTATATAGCCTGATCCTTAGGATAGGCCAAAAGTAAAAAAATAAATAAAAAATAAAAATTGCTGACATATGTATATACAATACATAAGTAAAACATCAAAATTTTATACAAAACTAAGTCAACCCAAATGGTAGCTTGGAATATTATTAAGTGCAAATCCAAGTGATTACCCCATCCACTCCCAGTTGAATAAAGGGGAGAATACACTATCTACCAATAAGCATTTGGACACTAGTGGCCCGAGCGGCAATTACAGCCTCAACCCTCTGGGGCATGCTTTCCAGAAGTCCTCGTATGACGGCTAGTGGTATTTTATACCATTCAGCTTGGAGAAGACAGGCAAGTTCTTTCACTGATTTTAGACGGCTGCTGCGCCCCTTAATTCGGCGATCCAACTTGTCCAAGAGGTGCTCAATAGGGTTCAAGTCTGGGCTCTGGGCAGGCCAGTCCAGTTGGTTAGCCTGATTTTCACTGTACCAAGATATGGTAGACCTTGCTACATGACAGCTGGCGTTGTCATCCTGGAAGTAACATTGGTCCGCCCCCATAGAATTGCCATAATGTAGGAAGCACACTTATCTAAAATAGTGCAATAGGCGTTGGCGTTGAGTTTACAATGCACTGGGACCAAGGGTCCCAGTTCACACCAGGGAAACCACCCTAGACCATAACTCCACCTCCACAGAACTTTACTGGGTGTCCAAATAATTATTGGTAGACAGTGTATAGACAAATACCGACCAGCCATAATACAAAAAATACTGTGTCCATACTGACGAACCCCAACACGCATTTCACACAAGCTTCTTCAGGAAGTGCTAGCTCAGTTTGCTCTGTTTATATAGGCCCACAAATCCTATTACTTTAAAAATCTAAATCACCTGTGGCAGATTATTGGGCACTCGCGACTAGAACTATGCACCCATCCTGACATGACAAGTGCTACATGCCGTGGAACACAAATGCGTTCCCTTGACTCATAAAACGCGTCACCACGTCAGCATAGCAGAGCAACATGTTCTGCGCATGCTCACAACACCGATGGATATGTGCAGTCATGTCTAAAAAGGACAACTATTCAATTATGGATCAGATTTACTGACAACGTATTAATCCTTTGGGGAGGTAATAAAGAACAGTTTTCTGACTTTGTCAAAATCCTCAGTATTAATGATGTGGGACTCTTTCTGACATCTGAAATTCATGAGTCATCTATTACCTTCTTGGATTGAACAATTACTAAGTCACTAGGGGGTAATTTAAGTACAAATATCTATTACAAAACAACAGCAACCATATTTTTAATTGGGACAGTTGGCACCCAAATTCCCTCCGGAAGGGTATCTCGAAGGGACAATTCCTTCGGGTTAGAAGGAATTGTTCGTATTTCTCTGATTACCAGAGGGCAGTTAAAAATCTGCAACAGAGATTTGTGGAAAGGGGATACCCTTAAGAATTGATGTGCATATCAGTATGCGACGGCATGTGAACGCACTCAGTTATAGTCACCTAAAGTAAGAACTTGAATGGGTGATTACTGTATAGTAGGGATGTATGCTAGAGCACATCGGGAGGTGAGACTGAATATGGATCAGTCATGGAACACCCTAAAGGCAGATCCAGATATTGGGTCTCTGTTGAGTCCTCATCCCTTGATTACGTACCATAGGAGCTAGTGTCCGCTCCTAAGGTCCGTGCAAGATTTTGAACGGACATTAGCAGCGGACACTGCCTGTCAGACAATGATGGTAGTGTGAACGCTCCCTGCTATCCTGGTATTCTGTCTTACCACTAGTACTGATCTGGCTCGCTTTTTTGTGGCTATATCCTGTTATTAGCATTCCTATTTTAGATTCCACTGCTAAATTGCGGTTTGTTTACATTATACCGGCAATGGAAGATGTTCTTTAACTGTCATAGTGTTTGGCTATGACGCATGTTGATTAGTCCATTGATGTTAGAAAGGTCCTTCAGGCATGCTCAGTAAGTTAGCGCTGATTTCATAAATGTACTTAAGATTTTGAATTAAACTTGAAAAAGGTGCTTGTGCTTTGTTTACCCGAACCATGAGAAAATAACTGTCATGAGAAAGAACCACCAAAAATAATAATAATAATAAAAAAAATGTTTATTGAAAATTATAAGATCAAATCTTCACAGTACAAAAACAGCAAAGTACATAACAGGGGAACCAATGCTTCCTAAAAAAAAAAGAGCATGTGGGAGGTCCTAATAAATGTAGTAATAAATACTGGGATGCATTTGCATATGGTAGGTTCCTTCTCCATGATTCTTATATATGCTTCTACTTTTCTTTAAGGGTCTGGTTGTATTCATCATTCATACATGTGGGGCTGATCTTTTATTATGACTAGACTTTGTCTCATTAATACTTGTATTTTTACAGCCCCATGCACACTATTGTTATCCCTATCTCCAGTCATTTGATTATACATTTATTAGGAGCTCCTCTTTTTTTAAGAAGCATTGGTTCCCCTGTTATGTACTTTGCTGTTTTTGTATTGTGAAGATTTTATCTTATAATTTTCAATAAACATTCTTTTTTATTATTATTATTATTTTTGGCGGTTCTGTCTCATGATACAGTTATCTTTTATATTAAAAAATGAGTTTCTGTCTGTCTAACGCCGGCGTTAGAACGCTCCCATTGAAGTGAATGGGAAGTGTTTGGGAGCCGTCCGCAGCGCTCGCGTGTACGGCTGTGAATGAGTATTTTTAAAAGCATGCAGCCTAACACAGCTTTACTCCGGGTATCCATAACAACCGATCGCTGTTTTTTCACAGACATCCAAAATGAGATGCACATGACACTTATGGACACACACACAAATGACATACAAAATACACCAGTGCAAAACTGGGCAATTCTTATGGGGCCACTACAGAAACAAAAAATTAAATATACCCTTGCGAAGCCGGATCCTCCTCCTAGTTTTCTTATATTTTTTAATTCACCTATATAGTGCCTTTGCTTGCATATATACTGAACCATGAGGTATCAGCATGCTTCTGGTCTGTGCAACTCTGACAATTGATTACAGTTGTTCACCTTTCATTATCTTAATAAGCCCCCTCCTCTGACTAGTCTATAGATTTTTAGTGGGAGGAGTTTGGGTATGTTAAACAGGTTCTTGACCCCATTATAATCAAGGCCATGCATCAGTGCCACGGTTGTACCTACAAATTTTCCTCTAATGATTTATCCATACTGTGAAGGTTACAATCATGTAATATATGAAAAAAAAAAACATTGTTAACATTAAAAGCTGAATGCTAGATATAGTTGCTTATGCTTGAATCTAAAATATAGTGATACGTTGACAAAATTGCATCTGCACTTAAGAGTGCAAGAAAAACAAATGCTTGGCTTGCTGCCAGAATACATCTCCCCAGGGTTACTAAGCAGGACTGGGAGCAGCTGGCTATATATGGAACTGCTAAAACTTTCTGTTTGATCGAGATGTACCATACCAATCAGGAATGTATATGAAGACTTACGTTGTTGTTATCTCTCTTCCTTTCTCTGCTGCTATTTAACTCCACTTGCCTTTAATAAAGGCGCATCAGTGTATTTCCTCCTGGGTTGAGAGAGGAACTAATACCAACATTGTGTGTCTGGTGTCATTTCCTTACTGCTGGCACTCAGCCTAATTAATTAGGACGACGACAGTTACCCAGGATTATTGGTCATAAACACGGCTTTCACCCTGTCAATACCTATTATGGTTATGTTTTTTGAAACACATTAGATAGACAGTTTGCTCATTTATATTTTAGTGCTTTGTTTTTGGCACAATAGTTGAGGAGAAGCAAAATTGCAGACCAGGCTCCTGCATTACAATTGAGCCTTATAGGAGTATTGAGTGTTTGTTTATCTTCGCTCACGCTTCTGCTCTCTCAACTTTGGTGCTATTTTTTGCACAATTAGACTACGGGAGTTCTGCTTTTTGAGTAGTTATCATCATAAACTACATAGAAGCATTGAACTTACAAAATTTTGCTCATGCTCTTTCTCCTTAGTGTCTGTAGATTATATATGGTGCAAACAAGCTATTCTCTTTATGGGGCTATTTCTAAAAAGGCATAGTTACCCCTATTAGAGTAGCTATGTATTTGGCCATTTGTGGCTTTAGCATTATTAGTGTAGTATTTTAATAGTTCTAATAAAATCTAGTCTTAGATATCCTCACTAGTGATTGACAGTTCACTTTAGTTTTTTACTGACCTCAGAATATTCACACTATATGAATAAACAGGTGCCCTGACCAAAACATCTAAACAGTGTTATATTAAATTTAGAGATTACTTCGTACGCATTTCTTTTTATTTTGATACAACGTGAGATAATCATTGGGACTTATAATAACAATTTACCAGGGAAAGGTTTATCTTTAGGTGTCACTCCTTAATAAGGAGGGGGTAGATGAAAAGTACGGGGGTTGACCTGTTTAAAGAGGACCTTTCAACACCTCCAACATTTCAAATTCTTATTATCTGTTAATAACTCCTCAGATTCCAGCACAACTGGAATTTTTTCTCTAGCTTTCACTATTTCCGAGTAACGAGCACAGTTAGTTCTGGTGTCCAATACGCTATTTAAGCTCTGTAATATCAGAAGAGCAGTGTGATTCAAAGCTCCAATCACAGGCAGCTAGTGTCAGAGCTCAGAATCACACCCATTGTCTGCTCCTGCTGGCACCGCCCTCTTGACAGTATAGAGCCCAAATAGCATTTAAGGTACCAAAGCTACCAGCATTGATTCCTCAGGAATGGCAAGGGCTAGAGAAAAAATTCCAACCGTGCCAGAATCAGTGGAACAGCACCTATAAATGATATATAACAAAGTGGACTCATTGGAGGTGGATTTAGCCATAAATTCGAAAATCTGCAATAAAAAAGAGTGGAGAGCTTTAGGAGGGTTTTTGCACTTTTATTGACACTGTTGGGGGGGTAAAAAGGGTTCTCATCTTTCTCTCTCTGCGGTTTCTTCTTCTCACTTCTTGTATGTTACGGGCAGCTTTGACTGATAAACTGGACACTATGAAGTACCTCATTAGATATAGACACTGCCTTTACCATGAGAGATTATTTATTATGATTACTAAAAATCTACTATAAATGCAGATCAAATATGCACAGTAAATGTATATTAACCCCTTCCCGCCGATGGCACTTTTTGACTTCCTGACCAAGCTCGATTTTTCAAAACTGACTGTGTCACTTTCTGTGGCAATAACTTTGGAATGCTTTAACTTACCAAAGTGATTTTGAGATTGTTTTTTTTTCGTAACACATCATACTTCATGTTAGTAGTAAATTTTGGTTGATATGTTTTGTGTTTAATTATGAAAAAATAGGAAATTTGGTGGAAATTTTGAAAAATATGCATTTTATAAAGTCTGAAATGATGTGCATTGCATACAGATAGTCAGACCGCCAAAATTATATCATAAATCTCATGTCCCAGATCTCTGCTTTATGTCGGCATCAAACTTTAGTCACCCTTTTATTTTTTACGGACATTAGAAGGTTTGCAAGTGAAACAATAATATTCAAAATTTAGATTTTTATTTTTATTTTCTGGCAATGTGGCCATATGAGGGCTTGGTGTTTGCGGTATTAGATGTACTTTTCAATGCCACCATTTTGGGGCCTGTAACTTATTGACTACATTTTATTAGCTCTTTCTGGGTGGGATGTAAAAGGAAACATCAATTCTGGCATTGCTTTTTAGCATCTATTTTTTTTCCCGTGCAGCGTACAGCATAAGTAACATTTTACCTTTATTCTGCGGGTCAGTATGGTTACGGCGATACCTCATTTATATGATTTTTTTTAATGCGTTGCTATTTGTGCAGAACAAAATTCAATTCAGGGAAAAAAATCAATTATTTTTGCATCGCCATCTTCTGAAAGGCATAACATTTTTATTTTTCAGTAGACAGAGCTGGTTGAGGGCTTATTTTTTGCGGGATCACCTCTGCTTTTTATTGGTATCATTTTGGTTTTCATCTGACCATTTGATTACTTTTTATTGAACATTTTGTAAGGGAAAGGTGGGGTGAATAATCATTTTGTGCGGCTTTCTACGTTTTTTTTTTTTTTTTTTTAAATGACATTCGCCGTTCGGGTTAAATAATGTTTTAATTTTATTGTTCAGGTTATTACGGAAGCGGTGATACCAAATATGTAATGTTTTTTTCTATTTTTCACATAATAAAACTTTTTATATGGGGAAAAAGGGATTTTTGGGGCTTTATTCATTTCTAATTTATTTTAAACTTCTTTAAACTTTTTTATAACTTTTTTTTCTGTCCGCTTAATCATCCGCTTAATTGATCACAGCTTAACTAGATGTACACTGCAATACACTTGTTACACGTGTATGGCAGTGTAGCGGAAGCTGTCAGCCTGTGTAGACGCACAGGGCTGACAGCTTCCTTTTGGGCAGGATCAACCAGGAACGTGGAGGGGGTAAGTGATGCGGCAGACCCGGGGTCACTGATCAGACCCCAGGCTGCCCCCTACGAACATCGGCACCCTCGAAACCGTCACGGTTCGCAGTACGGCAAGAAGTCCTTCCCGGCAGTGCCGTACTATTACGGCGTATGTCGGAAAGGGGTTAAATTACACAGGTTTTCTGGGCAAAAAATGTATTTATTTTTAAAAGATCTGTTAGTGGGTTAAAAGTGCATCCATATACTTTTAGCAGTGTTTTGAGTGATTTCTAGGTGTGGAAGCTCCTGGTATCTTCTGCATTTGATTACTTGGCTTCCTACTATGTACCTTCCACACTACCTCCATGTCACTGCTCCCCCCCTCCTCTCACTCTGTTACACCCACCTCCCTGACTCACTAACTAAGGTACGCCATCCCGCTCACTACTACGCCCCCTCCTTCCTGTCTACCTAGCTAGGCTACACTAAGCTATCCTACCCACTGCCAGCCCTTCTCGATTAACTAAGCCCCCGCACACACATCATGCTTACCTAGCTTCCAATCGGCAAGACGCCTCCCCCTTTCTTCTTCACTGTGCACAGGCTAGAGATGCTGCACACAGACCAGAAGTACCTGTGAGGCATGCGCAGTAGAGATGGATTGCCAGCTCTACTGCGCAAGTCTTGCAGTCACCTCCAGACTGCGCAGGCACTTGGAGAAGAGGAGACACTACACTAGACTGACACTAGACTGGATGCTGAATCACTACTTTTCTTGGGACTTGGAGAAGAGGAGCTGTTCCGGACATAGGAAAACATGTAAGTAAAGATGGGATTGGGGACAGGTGTGTACTGGTGATTTTCCGTTTCAGAAGCGGTGAGACAGAACGTCACCAGATTATCATAAGGTGTTCCTGGGACGGTCATGTGATATAGGTAGTTATACTTTTTTTTTTTTTTTTTTTAATACAAAGTAAATTAGAAGTTAGGTGGGGGGAAGGGGTTTAGTTTAGGGGAAGATTTGCAGTTTATCCCAGACATCCCTTTTAACAATAAACTCAAAAGATTTTCAGTAAACTCAATGTTATCTTTGTGTTTACACATAGATGATGTACAAGCCTTTATCAGCAAACTTTAATTAGATGAACTGATTGTCCTGCCCCCCCTAATACGGTTTCACACCGCAGGGACCTGGTGGCTAGTGTGTACGCTAAGCTTCAAAGGGGACGCTATACTTTGTATATGCTGGTGCATGTGTCTAATACGTTCTGGTGCGTGTAGTGGATAAATAGATAATTGAAATGGAGGGGCATAGCTAGCATTTGCAGCAAATAAATGATAAAATAGCATTAGAAACTTTGATAAATCTGGCCCAGTTTTAGACTGTTTAGATTAAGGTGGAGATACTGCAATTCCCTTTTGGGGCAGAAGCGTTGCAAACCAGGGGCTTATTACTTTTTAACCCCTTCCCGCCAATGACATTTTTCGTTCCAAACCCCATAACTTTTTTATTTTTCCACTCTCTGAGCAATATGAGGTCTTAATGTTTGCGGGGCAAATTGTTCTTCATGATGCCACCATTTATTATTGGATTTGAAGAAAAAGTGCATTTGTACAACTTTCTTATGGGCTTCGTTTTTACGGCGTTCACTGTGTAGCCAAAATGACATGTCATCTGTATTCTATGTTTTGGTGCGATTCTGGAGATACCAAATTTATATGGTTTTATTTACATTTTAACCCCTTAATAAAAATCCAAAACTGTGCCAAAAATATTTTTTTCTAAAAGTTGCCATATTCTGACACCCGTAACTTTTTTATACTTCCGTGTACAGGGATGTATAGGGTGTCTTTTTTTGCGGGGCTGTGTGCACTTTTTAGTTATACCATTTTGAGGAATCGTTATTGCATTGATAATTTTTTTTATTCAAATTTTTATCAGAGGCAAAACAATGAAAAAATGGCGGTTTGGCACATTTGACTTTTTTACCCGCTACTGCGTTTAACATACAGAAAATATGTGATCTAGGGAAAGGGGGGGATTTGAATTTTTAATACTTTTTAATTTTTTTTTTTGCATTTATTAGGCCCCCTAGGGGGTCTTGAACCCCAGGGGGTCTGATCACTAATGCAATGCATTACAATGCTAAAGCATTGCAATACATTGCAAAAAATTGTCATTTCCTTTGCAGGTTGCATAGACCAGCCTGCAAAAGAAAATCACTGAAGACAGGCCGGAGAGCCTTTACAAGGCTCCCCGGCTGTCATGCCAACATGACGTCGGCCCTGGAAGTTGCTTCAGGTGCCGGAGATCACCGGCAAAGCTGACCGAGGCACCAGAGGGGTTAATGCCCCAAATCGGTGCGGGCACCGACCGGGGGCATTAGCGCTGGGTGTCTATTGTGTAAAACAGTAGACACACAGCAGCTATGGCGGCCACCCGGTGTCCGCCGTATTAGTGGGGAAGGGGTTAAATACCAGTTCTGACAAAAATTGTACATTTACATCACCCTCCCACTCTCCTGAAAGAGCATGGAAGCATTTATTCTGTAAATCACACTTACCACAGAAGAAAATATGTATTTTTGATCCTTCTCTTGAAGTAAAAGTAAGACATCTGTTAGTAAAACTGCCAAGATATCTATAAAAAAAAAAAAAAAAAAATATTGGATAAATAAAGGAGGTGTCTGATTACAATAATCACATCACACATTGCTGCAAAATGTATAAATAATGGAACATAATCATCCATTACCTTTTAAACGTCCTGAAGCAGTTTTCCAATACAGCATGCCATCTTGAATAAGCTGTCTGCACTCCATGTCATGCTTCCTAAACGTCTTACCATTCTTCAGTTTAACATAGGACTTTGGCTCCATCTTGCCTATAATATCATCCAGACGCTGTCCCTTTTCACTTTTATGAACACGAGAATCTACTTCTGTGATGACTTCCTTTATAAGTGTGAGAGCACGGGTCAAAACCATAAAATCTTCAGTTTCCTCTGAATAAAACAAAAACGACCACCAAGTTTTTAATTTCAAAGCAACAAAGTCCCTACTTCTCTGCAGCCATTAGATTAGCATTGAAATGCTTTAATTACACCATTCAAAAGTCAAGAGAATACTTATCGTATTATATTGAAAATAGCGATAAACATGCAGAGTACGCAAGCAATGTGTCCATCATAGATCTACAATACAAGCCAGAATAAAGCTTAAGGTGCCTTTACATACTTTGATAAGGTGTCTAATTCTGTTTATTGATCACATGATAATTTGGTGCTGATCTTGAAAAAAGTTAAATGGCCTTGCTTACATGTGCCAAATTTTTAATACTGTTTATAGTCACACGGTACAAATGCAAAGCATTCAAATCTAAATGTTCGATCATAGAGGGAAACATTACTCTAGATTAGAATATGTCACCAAAAGGAGTAACAGCTTAATTAAAACTTAAAGGGGTTGTCCCATCACAAGGATCCTATCTATACTGCTTGTTAATGTGGATGTAAGACTTTTCCTAAATACACTGCTTCAGCAAAACTGCTTTGTTTGTCCACTATCTTACTTTATTCAATTCATTGTTGACACAGTCCTTGACTTATCTGCTCAAAAGTCAAGTGATGTAGCTGCCTGCTCTCAGGGGGGAGGGAGGAGGGGCTAAGTGCAGGGGAGTGAGCCTGTGTTTCTAGTTATTCCTGTGTCTACACCACATGACCTGCACTCAGATAGGGGAGAGGAGCTGCTTGCATTTCTGAACTCATCTTCTGTTCTCCCATTTATCAGGCCAGCTAATTCAATTGTGTTCATTATGGCAGAGACAGGCAGTATTGTGCATAGTGTTGTTTGAGGAAGTTTGAGGACCTTTGATGACATCACAGGCCCTTCAGCCACCCCATAGGATCACGCTATGCGGTGGGCGGAACTACATGCTGATTTGGGGGCGGAGCTAAATGACAGGTTGCATGAAACCCCGCCCATCAAATGACACAAGAAAACAGGAAGAAAGAAGATTTTACAGCAGTGAAGACTGGTGAGTTTAATGTTTATTGATGAAGTAAGGAGCTCCAAATGGTCATAAAACAAAAAACAAAGAAGTAACTGGGTTAGCAAGGCCCCGTGTTCACGCATTGTCGATATAAGAACATAAGTGATCTGGAGGAGTCTTAAAGTATAAACTGGGGGGTGTCCACCTGGATTTGAAATAAATTCCAGGTCACTCACCTGGCAGTAGGCCCCAGAATGATGTGCAATTCCCCAGTGGAGTAAACTGGCATAAGGGTGTATCCCATTAGTCTGGCCTCTAGAAGCATGAGGTTGGGTGTCTTAATACTTAGTAGATAAGGTGGCTGAGTGGGAATACCTAAATTAGATTAAATTCCAGAATGAGGGGCGTCAATCAAGCACTGCATGTATTATTCAGTGCATACGCCAATGCCACAAGTTGGAGGATAAGCTTAAACAGCAGATTTCATACTGCTCCTCTGAGGTTGCGAAGTGATGGCAAGCAGGGAGTGTTATGTCAGTACAGCTAGATGTCCTGGTCAAATAAGCTGGTCCAGTCAGCACGACAGACCACTACCATTCCAGACCTACAGACATATCTGAGCAGTATACCAATCAGGCCAGTTGTACTATCAATCGGCAATCAAACACTCTCAGCCCCACAAACACACTACTTAAAGGGGTTGTCCCATCACAAGGATCCTATCTATACTGCTTGTTAATGTGAATGTAAGACTTTTCCTAAATACACTGCTTCAGCAAAACTGCTTTGTTTGTCCACTATCTTACTTTATTATTATTTTTTTTTTTTTTACATATCCCTTCACTGATCTGGTCATAAGTCAAGTGATGTATCTGCTGCTCTGAGGGGAGAGGGGCTAAGTGCACGGGAGCGAGCCTGGAGGGAGGGGGGGGGGTAGTTTACCCTTTGGGGGGAAGGGGCCGTCAATACAGACCCGGCATCTGCTGTAATGGAGAGGCAGGAACGATGCTGCTATTCCGGGGGGGGGGGGGGGGGGGGGGGAGGGGAGAAATAACAGCATCGCTTCTGTCGCTGCTGGCTTCATGCAGGGCAGGAGCATAGCGATGTTGCAGGCATCTGTGCCCGCATCTGTGCCGGCGTCTACACTCCCTGGCATCCGCCACTCTATTACAGCGGATGCCGGGTCTGTAGTCACATATGCAAAGCCAAGCGGCGAGATGCACGCTCATAGACCAGTCTAGCCTTCACAATGCGAATGCAGACCCCGGCATCCACTGTAATAGAGAGAGGCGGATGCCAGGTCTGTATTCACATTGTGAAGGCTAGACTGGTCTATGAGCTTGAACGCAGGGCCAGCGGCATCTCACCGCTGGCTTTGCATATGTAACCCCGCCCACCAATGACGCAACAAAGCCGGAAGAAAGAATTTACAGCAACTGGACTGGTGAGTATGCGACGTGGGAATACCCCTTTAAATTCAGGTAGCAAGGAGCCATGATATACCCTAATAATGCAGTCAAAACTGCAGGTCTCAGTGTCCTCTCCCATTCGGCCTATAGGAAAATAGCCGACGGACATGCGCAGTCGGCACGCTTTTGGACCCAGAGAAGAAGGAACGCAAGAGAAGAGGAATTTCCTCAGGAACGGTGGCGCGGATCAGAATAATAAATAAGAGAAGAATAGCTTTTCTTAAGGCTATTCCTATTTGTATTTATTAAGGGTTTCTAAATGATAAGAATCCCTTTAACCCCTTCCCGCCAATGCACTTTTTGATTTCCTGACCAAACTCTATTTTTCAAAACTGACATGTGTCACTTTATGTGGCAATAACTTTGGAACGCTTTAACTTACCAAAGTGATTTTGAGATTGTTTTTTCGTAACACATTATACTTCATGTTAGTATTAAATTTTGGTTGATATGTTTTGTGTTTAATTATGAAAAAATAGGAAATTTGGTGGAAATTTTGAAAAATATGCATTTTATAAAGTTTGAAATGATGTGCATTGCATACAGATAGTCAGACCGCCAAAATTATATCATAAATCTCATGTCCCAGATCTCTGCTTTATGTCAGCAAACTTTAGTCACCCTAACCCATTTTTTAGGGGACTAATCCAGTTATGAAGGGGTTTTGAAAGACCCCTGTATTAAACCCCCCCATAAAACACCCCATTTTCAAAACTGCACCCCTTAAATAAGCCAAAACAACATATACCTAGTATTTTAACCCTATAAGTGCTTAACAGGAATTAATACAAAATGGAGGTGAAATGTTTAAATTTGATTTTATTTTACTAATATTTTCGTTTAGCCCTAGAATTTGCACATTCACAAGGGGTTAAAGGAGAAAACGCATCCCACAATTTGTTATGCAAGTTCTCCTGACTACCATAGTGTCCCACTTGTGGGTGGGAACTAATATATGGACGCACAGCGAGACGCAGAAGGGAAGGCGCGCCAAGGAGCTTTAAGAGGGCAGATCTGGCTGTGATCAGTTTCAGGAACCATGTCGCATTTACAAAGCCCTTGAGGAGTCAAAACAGTGGAAACCTCTAGAAAGTGACCCCATTTTGAAAACCGCACCCCTCAAAGAATTTATCAAGTGATGTAGTGAGCATTAGTAACCCCGAAGTGAATATATAAGCTGTGCGGAGTAAATTGGGTACACCACATCCCAATCTATTTTCCCACTAGCTCCTATGACACGGATGGGGAAGAGGGGCATTCTGGGGGATCAGTGCTGGTGTATTATCTCTCATAAGCTCTAAATATGGGGTGTCCCCTGAAAACGCTCGAACCACTTATACATTTCCTTCTAGTCGCAGCCACTTATGTCCTAATGATTTGGTGACTTTTGGGGGTTTTGTCTTCAAATTGTACAAGCTAGATTTTTATTTTCTGGCAATGTGGCCATATGAGGCCTTGGTGTTTGCGGTATTAGATGTACTTTTCAATGCCACCATTTTGGGGTGCCTGTAACTTATTGACTACATTTTATTAACTCTTTCTGGGTGGGATGTAAAAGGAAACATCAATTCTGGCATTGCTTTTTAGCATTTATTTTTTTTCCCGTGTAGCGTACAGCATAAGTAACATGTTACCTTTATTCTGCGGGTCGGTACGGTTACGGCGATGCCTCAATTACATTATTTTTTAATGTGATGCTATTTGTGCAAAATAAAATTCAATTTAGGGAAAAAAATCAATTATTTTTGCATCGCCATCTTCTGAAAGGCATAACATTTTTATTTTTCGGTAACAGAGCTGGTTGAGGGCTTATTTTTTGCGGGATGACCTCTGATTTTTATTGGTACCATTTTGGTTTTCATCTGACCATTTGATTACTTTTTATTGAACATTTTGTAAGGTGGTGAATAATCATTATTTTTTGCGGTTTTCTACGTTTTTTGTTTTTTTTTAAATGCCGTTCGCCGTTCGGGTTAAATAATGTTTTAATTTCATTGTTCAGGTTATTACGGACTCTGTGATACCAAATATGTAATTTTTTTTCTATTTTTCTTTATTTTACATAATAAAACATTTTATATAGGGAAAAAGGGATTTTTGGGGCTTTATTCATTTCTAATTTATTTTAAACTTATTTAAACTTTTTTATAACTTTTTTTTTCTGTCCCCATGGGGGATTGAAGCAGTGATCGGCTGATCACTGCTTCACCAGATATACGCTGCTATACACGTGTTACACGTGTATTGCAGAGTATAGGACGCTGTCAGCCTGTGTAGACGCACAAGACTGACAGCTTCCTTTGGGCAGGATCAACCAGGTACGAGGAGGGGGTGAGTGATTGGGCAGACCCGGGGTCACTGATCAGACCCCGGGCTGCCCCCTACGAGCATCATATCATCATCATCAATCTCTTTCTTAAAGATTTCCAGTTCTGTGTTAGATAACTTCTTTTTCAAATCACGTTCAAGTTTTTCAATATCAGTGGTGAGTTCATCTACCATTTTTGAGTTATATTCAATAATCAATTCCATTAGGGACTTACTTGCTCCATTACATATGGTCTCCCATTTGTTCAAAAATTCTTGATGTAATTCATTAAATGATGGAAAAATTTGAATCCGTAAGCCACTGGGTATAAGTTGTTTACCTATATAATTCTAGTTTGCGGGAAGTCCTTCCCGGCAGCGCCGTACTATTACGGAGGATGTCAGGAAAGGGGTAAACAAAATCTGACTACCTTTCCATTCCAAGCTTCCCATGTACTCATTCAGCAGATTATGATCACATATGGGATACCACTGTGTTCAGGAGAAATTGTTTAACAAACCGTGTTTTTTCTGCTTTAGCCTCAAAGTCTTTTATTCACAAGAGGTTAAAGTGACGTTTTAGCAATTTTTCATTTACACATCCCAATGTTAATAAAATCTGTGAAAGGCTGTGGGGAAAAAATGCTCACCATACCCCCTGTTAAATTCTGTCAGGGATGTACTTTCCAAAATGGGGTCACTTTTAGGGGGCTTCCATTGTACTGCTACTCTAGGGTCCCTGTAGATGCGACATGGCACCTGAAAACTATTCCAGCAAAATCTGCTTTTCAGACACCCAGTGTCGCGCTCCTTCTCTACCATGCGCTGCCGTGTGCCCAAACATCAGTTTACACCCACATGTGGGAAGGAGGAGAAATACAGGAAGTGAGAAGCAGACACTGCATACGTCCGGGCTGAAAGACTGAGATGGGAGAACCCCTTCAACCTTTTCCCGACAACTGCCATAGGAAGCGTTCACACTACCATCATTGTCCGACAGGTAGTGTCTGCTGTTAATGTCCGTTCAAAATCGTGCACTAGCTGTGTCCGTGACATTTTTCATTCATTTAAATGGCGATCGGGTGCGTTGTTTTCCACTCCGTGCCTGTCCTTAAGTGTCCGTTCTTAAAGATGTCCGACTTTTCAAGCAGACAGAAAAAAACCTAGGGTCTGCTGCCAATGTCCGTGCAAGATTTTGAACGGACATTAGCAGCGGACACTACCTGTCGGACAATGACGGCAGTGGGAAAGCTCCCATACTAGTACGCGGATGTCAGGTGATTAAAGATGGCAGCCGCTTGGGAGCCGGGTGGCCACCATAGCCGCCGGTTGTCTGGAGTTTTAAAAGCAGACACCAATGCTAATATTTCTGTGGGGGTATAATAAATGCATTAAAAAAAAAATAATTCAAATCAACCCCCTTTCCCTAGAACACATATAAAACTACTCGATTACTGTGAAATACATACACAATAGATATCCCTGCGTCTGAAAACGCTTGTCCTACAAATCTATAAAAATATTTTTCTTGTACGGTAAACGCCATAGCGGCGAAAAGAATCAAAAGTCCCAAACTGCCGTTTTATTTCAAAGCAATAGACATTCCCCCAAATTATATAATTAAAAAGTACACCTAGTCCCACAAAAAAAAGACGCCTTATGCATCCCTGTACACAGAAGTATAAAAAAGTTATGGGTGTCAGAATACGGCAACTCTTTGCCCAAAATTTTTTTAAACCATATAAATCTGGTATCCTCGGAATGGTACCAAAACTTAGAATATAGGTGACCTGTCATTTTGGCTGCACAGTGAATGCTGTAAAAACGAAGCCTGTAAGAAAGTCGCACAAATGCACTTTTTCTTCAAATCAACCCCATTCTGAATTTTTTTCCAGCTTCCCAGTAAATTGTAGAGAATAATTAATGGTAGTGGTATGAAGAAAAATTTGTCCTGCAACCATTAAAACCATTAAGATGGCTCTGAGAACGGATAATAAAAAAGTTATGGGGTTTGGAAGTTAATAGTCACTAACGTTCTAATCTAATTTGATCAAATGATTCTGGACCAAAATGTAATGTACATTAACTAAAACAGTGGCTGCATTCTGCCTCAAGTTCTAGCCACTAGGTGTCTCCCTTCTAGCTAATTTACTGTTCACTCTTGTTACTAAGGCTCTATTCACATCTGTGTTCGTGTTTTCGTTCAGGGAGTCCGTTTGGGGGCAGCTTTTCTCTTCTCACAGGGTGAATGATAGGGAAGGGGGTCTAAACAAGACATGTCTGCAACCTGTTGTGGTGAAAAGATTCTGAACAGCTTACAATATAAAGAAACGTCTTCTCTGTACTTTTACCTACTTCTGTCTGCTTGTATGATTACAGATAGGGTATTATTCACAGACAGCAAGCAGCTTTATCGTCTCTACTCAGATTGTTTTTCCTTGTGTTTTTATCTGTTTGGTTGCATTTATGACCTGTATTTACAATCCCATGTTCCTGGATTTTTGATCAATTGAGCTTTTCTTGGGTGTAAACATGTCAAAATTCATGTTGACATCCCTGTGTGCTAAAGGGTTGAAATTTAACTACCGTATATACTCGAGTATAAGTTGACCCGAATATAAGCCGACCCCCCCTAATTTTACCACAAAAAATGGGGAAAAATTATTGACTCGAGGGGGGGAAAATGTATGACATTCTGTTTGTGCTCATGTAAATCCTAGCCGTCTTCGGGCCTATACGGTAATATCCCAGACGTTACGTGGTCTGGGATATTACCATATAGGCCCAAAGCCTGTACTAGCAGTACCTTATAGGCCCAAAGCCTGTGGTAGTAGTAATAGCCTGTTACTGCTAGCAGAGGCTTTGGGCCTGTATGGCAACAGGCTGTTACTGCTACCATAAGGTAGCAGAATAATAATAGCGGCAGTGGGATCGCGGCCTGGGCTCGGGCCTACTCACTGCTGGCCTCTACGGCCTATAGTATAAGGTGAAGCGGGGGTCGGCAGTGAGCAGGCCCGGGAGGTTGGTAAATGGGCCGATACCTGCTGGGAATACTACAGCAGGTAGCGGCCTATTATAATACGAACAAACATTAAGTTCTCATACTTATCGACCTCACGCTGCTGCTGCACCCTCTGCCGCCACTGCTCCTGTTCCCCCGCCGCTGCTCGTCGTCTCCTGCGGCTGCTCCTACGTTTCAGCGTAGTGGGCGTGATGACGCCGCCTGTGCTGAGACGCAGTAAGACGTCATCGACACACGCCGGGTGCAGGCCTGAGCTAACGTCGCCACATCACCCAGCGTGTGTTGTAGCTGGGGGAGCGGGCCGGGACTGGAGCGGAGGCCCGCTGCAGCCGAGTCAATACGGTCGAGTTAATTACTGTTTTGAATCGAGTCAATATGGTAATTGAACTGGTCCACAGTGAAAGACACCTGTGGGAGGCCGCTGGAGCAGCACTGCTGCCGATAGGTGGGTGGTTTCTAAGGCAGAGAAGACACTCTGGAAACATCTTGGGGCGGTCCTGGAGACAGCACTGCCTCACCAATCGGCA
The DNA here is from genome assembly GCF_031893055.1 of Leptodactylus fuscus. Classification (NCBI taxonomy): domain Eukaryota; kingdom Metazoa; phylum Chordata; class Amphibia; order Anura; family Leptodactylidae; genus Leptodactylus; species Leptodactylus fuscus. Next base: position 216,959,561 of record NC_134265.1, read on the forward strand.
GCAGCGCTGCTCCTGCGGCCTCCCACAGATGTCTTTCACTGCAGACCAGTCATGTAACATTTTCAATTACCGTATTGACGTGAGTATAAGCCGAGGCGCACTTTTTCAGCACAAAACCTGTGCTGAAAAACTCGGCTTATACTCGAGTATATTTGGTAACTATATAGATTTGGTATCCCTGGAATCATACTAATACATAGAATAGGCGACATGTCATTTTGGCTTCATTCAGAATTTTTTTCTAGATTTCCAGTACAGAATAATATATGGTACTATTGTGAAGAACAATTTGTACTACAAACATTAAAGGGGTTGTCTGGGATAACTGGGAATCCCTACACTAATCTAAACACCCTACCACTCCTACTTTCTAAACATTAGTACTCAAAATTGTACAGTTACTCACATATTTTGAATATCCGGTGACACTTTCCATTTCGGGAAATGGATCGTCACTACTACTTCTTCCCCATCCACTTCATCATACTTACTTTCCAGGCTTCTTCCCGTGGGACGGCTCCTCCTCCTTTTTTGACTGCTACCACTTCTCCAAGCACTGCTATAACCCACCTGTACTGCGCAGCTTCTGTATGAGCAGTAGAGGTGGATCATTGTTGAAGAGAACAGAGCAGTGATGAAGAAGAGCACGCACTGTCTCATAGGAAGTGGTTGGGCTGAGTAGGTAGGGAAGGGCGGGATAGGTAGAGAGACAGGTAGGGGGTGTATGGGAGGGAAGGAGAAAGAAAGAGAGGAAGGAAGGGGGAGTGAGGAAGATGGGGGGAGTGAGGAAGATGAGGGGGAGTGAGGAAGATGAGGGGGAGTGAGGAAGATGGGGAGGAGTGAGGAAGATGGGGAGGAGTGAGGAAGATGGGGGGAGTGAGGAAGATGAGGGGGAGTGAGGAAGATGAGGGGGAGTGAGGAAGATGAGGGGGAGTGAGGAAGATGAGGGGGAGTGAGGAAGATGAGGGGGAGTGAGGAAGATGAGGGGGAGTGAGGAAGATGAGGGGGAGTGAGGAAGATGAGGGGGAGTGAGGAAGATGGGGAGGAGTGAGGAAGATGGGGGGAGTGAGGAAGATGGGGGTGAGGAAGATGGGGGGAGTGAGGAAGATGGGGGGGAGTGAGGAAGATCGGGGCGGGAGTGAGGAAGATGGGGGGAGTGAGGTAGAGGTAGCTAGTGTGGAAGTCACATAGCAGGAAGCTGAACCATGTGAACAAATGCAAAAGATACCAGAAGCTCCCAGAGACACCCAGAAATCACTCAAAACACAGCTAAAGGTATATGGGTGCATTAACCTATTAATAGCTCTGACATTTAATAATAATAAAAAAAAAAAATTTGCCCAGAAAACCCCTTTAAGCTCTCATATGACTCTAAACATTACTCTGAATGGAAAAATAAAGTTATGGCGTTTGGAAGGTGGGAGTCAAAAATGCAAATCGAAAAATTGCCTCTGGTGAGAAGGGGTTAAATCACTCTTAGGGTCCATTCACACGGAGTAAAGGAGCACTCATTTTGGCAAAATAAACGTGTAAAGAATACACGTGTAAAAATAAGACTCCCATTGACTTCAATGATATTTTACACGTGTATTTTGACGTGTATTTTTACACGTATAAAAAAAAAAATGTCATTGAAGTCAATATGAATCTTATTTTCACATGTGAATATTTTTACACGTGTATTTTGCCAAAATGAGCGTGCGTTTAATCCGTGTGAAGGAACCCTTAAGGTGCAGGTCAACACACAAGTATGCAGGAGGAAAAGACTAATAGATAAGTCAGTAAACAACATTTAAAGACTCTACCTTCAGTGTTATGAATAATCCTCTCCACCAAAACTGGATACTTTGTAATCCTCTGAGTAACCAACAGGATACACTCCAGCACCCCAAGTCTTCTCACAATGGTAGAGTTACCTATTTTCTATTAAATAACAGAATATAAATTGATTTATATAAATGAAGATAATATCTGAAAAAGTTGCCTTTATTGTCAAACATATTACATCAACTTATTACTATATCAACTAAGATGGAGAAAGCAGTCAGGATTCCATAATAAACTCAAGCACCTGTGAAGGATTCTTCTCAAGCAATTGTGAAGGATTTCACCTATTTTAAGGTGCTTGGCACACCTGTGATCACCCTTCTTACCATCACGTCCCAGAGTGCACTGAGTTCATAGGAAAATATGAAACGAACTTCATAAATTTTATTAACCCGAGTGGGTCGGTATTAGCCACTAACATACACAAAGTATACATCAATGGATTGTCAAGCAAAAACAGGTAAAAGCACAACACAGTGCAGAAAATACAATGGGAATAAAAGATGGAAAAGAAACAGTAACAAAACGAGTTTGTAGTTCACAAAGGCCTGACTCCTAGGCCCCAGGGCACTTCCTTCCTCAGTAACCGAGCATGTGTTCTCTACATGCTGTCTCCTTGAAGAGTGGCAAAATCTCTAGGTCTTCCTGTCAGCATATGGCCAGTGCCCGACCAGAAGTCCCAGTAGCCTCCTATCTCCTTCCCCCACTGCAGAATCCTGGGAAAGAGGGATGTCTTCCTAGGTGCTGGGAAAGATGTGTGTCTGGGGGTGACCTTAGGGTCTCTAGCCCCCTCTACCTCCCTGGACATCTGTTGCCCAGACATAATAAACTGGCTGCACAGAAAGGCCAATATCCTATGGTATACACATAAAAGCTACTAAAGTGAATTGATTACCAGTGTAAATACAGTAAAAAATACATTTCAAAGATAAATACATAACTGAAGGGCTCTTCATCAATGGGCACACAAAATTCTAAACTGTAGACTAGCAATTTAATCATTAAGATACAAGAGGGAGATCAAGACTGCATATAGTAAGTTATTTACCAGGCTATCCAGCTTAGGGAATTAAAGGGGGTCTGTCAGCAAAATTATGCTGTACGAACCCCACATATGCTAGGTACCGCTAATGTTATTTTAACCCCCCCCCTCCCCCCGTTTTGAAATAAAACCATAGAAACGAATATGCAAATTATTCTTACCGTGCACGGTGGGCGGTCAGATGTCATCTTCTGTCACACCTTCCTCTTCTTTCGGTGGCTCTTCCCCGCCTTGATCTTTCTCTTCTTCCGGTGGGCTTATTTCAAATCCGGCACGTGCGCAGTAGCGCTACTGTGCATGCTCCGGCGCCATTTTTCCCAATGGCAGTTCACAAGCGTACTGCGAATGTGCAGTAGCGCTCCGAAGGGAGCGATACTGTGCACACGCTGGATTTGAACCAAGCCCGCGGAAGAAGAAGATCAAGGCCGGGGTGTGAGGGGGGAGCCGGGACCGGAGGGCGTCGCCAAAAGAAGAGGAAGGCGTGACAGAAGATGGAATTGGACAGTGCATGACCGCCCACCGTGCACGGTAAGAATAATCTGCATATTCGTTTTTATGGTTTCATTTTAAAACGGGGGGGGGGGGGGTAGGGTGTGTGTGTGTGTTAAAACAACAGAGGTGCCTGAATAGCCTTTAAATTCACGCATTCCAGGCCATTTTGAGGTGGCCTCTCTATGCTCCTGTATAGAACTACAAGAGCAAGCGTAGCCAGAAGAGGCGGAGTTGCTGCAGAAGAAGGAGGCGGTGCAGGAAAGAGCTCTGGGCAGCAATGGGGACGTGCTCATAGGTGTTTCAGCGCTGGGGCCTGCCCTCATTGCTGCAGAGAGCTCATTTGCATACCGGTTAAAACTGGTATTTCTACGGAACGGCGCGACGGAGACCACGTCTAAAGGTAGGAGACGAATAGCCTTTCTTAGGGCTATTCCGACGTGTTCATTAGAAAAAAAAGGTGGTTTAATGGTAGAATCCCTTTAAATATAACAGTCCCTTTAAATAGGAAATTCACGTAATGTCACATTTTGTAGCATACTGAAATTTCTACTTTACTATCACATATAATATAGATCCTCATAACGATATGGATTATGGCTAAATGTCTAATTTCTCTTAAATGTATTTTTCTCAGACCTATAGTTGTTGACAAAGATTGTAACAGAGTCCAAAATTAACTTGATGGTAATAAAAAGCAATCTCAGCTACCACAGCCGAAAAAATAACTTTTATTCCTTACACAAATTTGGTGTTTCAAGGGGATAGAGAGATAACGGAAATAGCCAGCCTCTACATGCCCCAACCTGGCCCCTTGGCTATTATGGATGTCCCGGTAAAGGCAGCTGGACTATGAGACTTGCAATAAACAATCTAGTTAGATTGAAACTGCCCTAACTAGATAGATTGAAAAAAGCTGCTTTCACACAAAACTGGACTCCCACCTGTCCACAGGCCCACTTCAGTGTTGAGAAAACAACACTGTTTATAGGGTTGGGGGGGGGGGGGAGGGAGAGAAGATCCTTTCTAGTTAAGAACTAAGAAGAATGCTTCATCTCTTGTCGTTTTTACTTCTTTAGGCCAAGGCTCCATGTGGTGTAAACGGTGTGGTTCGCCTGTAGTGAAAAAGTCACAGCAAAGTGGATGGGATTCTACCGAAAAATACGTGCAGTGTATTGAACTGTGAAAGTCGCAGCATTTCAGTTATACATGCTGGTGGTTTCCTTACAAGTATAACAATCAGAAAGTCTGCAGAGATTTCAGTTTCTGTGCAATGCTTTGCAGCCGCGGTTTATCCCGCAGCGCTTTTTTTGCTGCAAGACGCTACATGTAATTTTGAAACACCAGCTCCTTAAAGTCTTAGATTTTACAAATAGCTATGGTGCCTTAATAATATTAATACTAATACCATGATTGTTTTGGGAATACTTACTTTCATCAGATTCTGAAATTTCTTATTCTCTCGCATAAGAAACTTGTAGTGACTAACTGCTTTGTTGTGTTGGCTGCAGAACACGCCGTACATATCCTTCATCCGCTCACCAGTGTCACCTGAGAACTGAGCACACAGTAAAAATATATAAAAAATTATATACATAATTGGGGAAAAAAACACAAAAAAAACATCAAGATTTCTTTTTTAAATGTGTTTTATTTAACAATATATTTGCAGATAACATAGGGAAATAAGTCTTATAGTACGTATTTTTTGGACTATAAGACGCACTTTTTTCCCAAAAAATTTGGGAGGAAAATGAGGACGCTTCTTATAGTCCGAATGTGGACTATAAAGGGGGCGATGGATCAGAATTGTGGCATCGCCACACTCCTGCCGCCGCTGACTTCCTGTAGCGGCAGGAGTGTGGCGTTGCTGCGGGCCCCGGCAGCTAAAATCCTCCTTGGTGTCCGCCGTTCTGTTACAGCAGATGAAGAGTCTGTAAGGATAATGGTGGTCGCTCTGCTGCAGAGCTAATGCGGGCATTAATATTTACAAGTGTATTGCCGTCTATGGGAGTTGCAATCAAATGATTGCAGGTTCAAGCCTGCTAGGTGAGGCTAATAAAATACTAAAAATAAATAAAACCTTTTAAAAAAATATAATAAAAAAATAAAATAAAAGTTCCAAATCACCTCCTTTCCCTAGAATACATATAAAAGAAGAAAATTACTGTGAAACATACACATTAGGTATCCCTGTGTCCGAAAATGCCCCTTCTACTAATATTTTCCTGTACGGTGAACATCAAAATCGAAAGTGCCAAACTGCCGGGGAAGGGGGGTCACCGTTTTGCCTCTGATAAAAGGTGATCTAAGCAATATACATTTCCCAAAATGGTATAACTAAAAAGTACATCTGGTCCCGCAAAAAAACGCTCTATGCATCCCTGTACAGCTGTTGGGTGATCTGTCAACGTGGCCCTGCAGCTGTTGCAAAGCTGCAACTCCCATACATTAAATATTTTACCATTATTTGCTTCAAAAATTATTTTCCCGTATTTTCCTGCTCTAAAAATCAGGTGTGTCTTATAGTCCAGTGCATATTATAGTCCGAAAAATACGCTATACCACAATATCATGCACATAAAGGAATTAACATCCACACAAGAAATATCGTACAAAGTGAGGACATAGTTAGAAAGAATTCAGTGAAAAGTACACACGGTGTATAATCACAGAGGCTACTCCGAGGAATTGACCCGAGGATGTCGAAGGTGACTGTCCATAAAGTCTGGGGAGCATTATACCATGTTATGGAAATATTTTATTTTGATCCTAAACATTAGGATCTCATCTTGTTGTCTGTGATGACTCAATTCTTTAAGCTTGAATGAAGCCATTTCTGATCCATACTTACCTGTCTGTGTCTGGGAGATCAGTTTTTTCGGTCCCACGGCATCATCTTCTGTGGACTTTTTTTTTTGTTGATAAAATGTAAGGGTCAAGTTGTACGTGTTATTGATACCAATGTTTAAGTACGTATTGCTTTTTGATCATTTTGTATTGCATTTTTTTGAACCTGCCCTCAAAGTAGAAAATGACTGTGACACACATACACATTAGATATCCCTGTGTCTGAAAGTGCCCGGTCTACTGAATATAGGGTACCTGCAGTGCTTCTATTCCGTCGGGAAGGGGTTAATAGGAGCACTGCAGAGACCCTATATTCAGCAGACAGGGGCAGACAGACAACCAAAACACCCCCTCCCCTTCCCCAGCATCTACTGCACCCAAGAGCTTGGCCATTTTAATTTTTGAAATTTTCCAGTAGCTGCTGCATTTCCCCCCCTCGGCTTATACTCGAGTCAATACGTTTTCCCAGTTTTTTGTGGTAATATTAGGGGGGTCGGCTTATACTCGAGTATATACGGTACAATATATTGCTAAATGCTGTATTTTTTATTCATTTGTTTTTACAGCATTTACTGTATGGGATAAATAAAGCTACTTTTGGATTGTGGGGACAATATATCATATTATAGTTCATCGCACATAGGTCACATATGTGTAAAGTGCATAGGCAGACAGGAGGCTGCTGCTCGGCCCCCTAGGCTGCCATGGCAACTCCTCAGACCACGAGCGAAAGGTGTCTATCTTGTCCCTGGATGTGGTAATTACTATTGATCACAGCATCCATGGGGTTAATTTGGAGGGGACTGAGTATCTTTTAACTCTGGCAGCTAGTACTGTTAGTAATGCCACAGGCACAGCTCTTGTACCGCAGCATTAAGGAGTTGTATAATTATGGCGCTGAGCTTTAACTATATGCTCAGTGGTGTGTAATAGTACAGTTCTGAGCAGGAGGGGGCTAAAGGTTGACAGGGACTGGTTGCTGAATCAAGTATGACAAATTCAAATTCACATCAAATTCAAAGTTCGCATCCTAAATAAGCAGGAGAGTGTCAAGTAGCTTTGATAGCGAATATACAAATGGATTAATCTATTTGCAGAAGGGGATACTGGCAAATGTAACTCCAAAGCATCAGATTAATCCTCCACCGAGTGAATATTACCTCCCTTCATCATGCTTCCACATTTAGCTCCCGAGATGAAATCTTAGAGCTTCAGTAGGTGACCAAAGGATCTGTGTCTTAAAGACTCAAATCAGGAAAAAACTTAGAAATGGAGGGAGGCAATTATTCTCAGGGATTTGCACATTTATTGCGAAGGTGCCTACAAAAACTGGACTGGGGAGGTCCAATTTTCCTATTGCAGAAAGGACAGCAATATATTATATGTCATGAAGGGTTACAACTAGGGCGGGGAAATTAATTGATAAATAACAGAAAATCGAAATCCAGTACAATTAATCATTGTGAACTTGCTGACATTGATTATTTCAATTATTTTGCATCCGTATCATCCTGTCCCATAGTGCCATTGACTAAAGGATATATCACTAAGGGTGCGTTCACACGGAGTAAGGTGCCGCGTGATCTGGCACGTATATGGCGTGTGAGAGTTTGCGCGCCGTAAAAGCTCCCATTGATTTCAATGGGAGTTAGGATCGTATACGCCGTGTTATTTTGCGCCGGTGATTTTGTAGCCGCAAAATAAGGCGGCGTATACGATCCTAACTCCCATTGAAATCAATGGGAGCTTTTACGGCGCGCAAACTCTCATACGCCGTATACGTGCCAGATCATACGGCACGTTACTCCGCGTGAACGCACCCTTACTGTGCGCTATTTAATCAGGATTGGTGATATCTAAATAACCAATCCAGCACTGTGTTTCTATGGAGCACAGTCTGTGAAAAGTAGGACAGATGATGTTTGTTACTGATCTCTGGTGTGAAGGGGGAAGTTGGGACGCAACTGAGCGCTCTCACTGTGATGCTGAGTTCACACCAGTGCTTGTACTACATTTGGAGATTCCGTTCCCCTCTCCGCATTTTTTCACCCTTCTTGGGGTAGAAAACGAGCGGAAACCACATGGACCCCATTATAGTCTATGGGGTCCACGGGTAACCGTTTTTTAAGAGGTTTAGGTTTCCGTTCGGGGGTCAGTAAGTAGATGCCCTGAACGGAATCTTGAACGTAGATATGAACCTAGCTTTACCTACAGCTCTGCCACCTGACACCTAATTGCAGTTTACTGATAAAGGCTCCAGGAACAGTGTTTGTTATCTCTCTATGAAAATTCTGCAGACTTTCTGTAAAAAAAAAAAAGTCCACCAAGTTTTTTCCTGCAATACCTTTTGGCTGTAGCTGGGCATGTGGGGCTTTAGCCTTAACCATTAATGAGAACCTTTTACATCCTCATAGATGTGCAGTATTATATACTGGTAGAAAGCCAACTGAATTCAGCGCACTAGTCAGCTTTCTAGTGGTATATAAATAATGCACATCTATGAGAGCATGAAAGGCCCTCTAACATTAAACGCAAATTCATTATTTTATGAATTTTTGATTGGAAATGGAATACTTTTAACCCTTTCACTGCCAAGGGTCTCTGGAAATTTTGCACCTCCAGTAGCCAGAGCAATTTTCATAGTTTTGATACGGACAAATCAAACCTAAATTTCAACATTAAAAAAGCATCCAACCCCCCAAAAAAACCTATATATCTTCTTAAAGTAGACACCTGCATCATTGTCAGAATGCCATTTGGTACTGCATATGAACAGGCACCTTCATGCAATTTTGATTTAAAGTAAATGTTTTATGAAGAAATGCAAATGAATGTACCGTATTTTTCGGATTATAAGACACACTTTTTTCCCCCCAAATTTGGGGGGAAAAGAAGGGTGCGTCTTACAGTCCGAATGTGGCCGCCCGGCATCCGCTGTACTAGAGAGGCAGATGCCGGCGAGGGATAGACGCCGACACAGGTGCCGGGGCCTGAGACATTGCTGCCCTGCCCTGCATGAAGCCAGCAGCGGGAGGAGCGATGCTGCTATTCTGCTCCTCCGTCCCCCCGCCGGGAATATCAGCATCGCTCCTGCCGCTGCTGGCTTCATGCAGGGCAGGGCAGCGATGTCTCAGGCCCCGGCACCTGTGCCGGCGTCTATCCCTCGCCGGCATCCGCTGTACTAGAGAGGCGGATGGGTCTGTATTGGCGGCCCCTTCTCCCCTGGGGCCGGTCCCCACCGGCCCCATACGTGTAAAGTTGCAGGCCGGCTCCTGCGCGGCGATATCGCAGGAGCCGACCTGTTCGGGTGACAGCCGGGAGCCTAATGAAGGCTCCCAGGCCTGTCACTGCTATATTACTATTGCGGCTAGTCTATGACCAGCCGTAATAGTAATAGACAGAATGTCCCATAGACGGCAATACAGTTGTATTGCCGTCTATGGGACTTGCAATCAAATGACTGCAGGTTCAAGCCCCCCCGGGGGGGAATAAAATAGTTAAAAAATAAAAATAAAAAATAAAAAAGCTTTAAAAATATATAATAAAAAAATGAAATAAGTAAAAGTTCAAAATCACCACCTTTCCCTAGAATATATAACAGTAGAAAATCATATGTCAAACACATACACATTAGGAATCCCTGTGTCCGAAAATGCCCGGTCTACTAATTGTTTTCCTGTACGGTGAACATCAATATCACAATTGCTAAACCGCCGGGTTTTTTTTTTTCAATAAAAGGTGATCTAAGTAATAGATATTCCCCAAAATGGTATAACTAAAAAGTACATCTGGCCGCGCAAAAAAAAAAAAAAAACAAAAAACAGTCTATGCGTCCCCGTACAGCTGCAGGGTCACCTGTCAATGTGGCCTTGCAGCTGTTGCAAAACTACAACTTCCATATATTAAATATTTTACCATTTTTTGCTTCAAAATTTTTGTTTCCCTATTTTCCTCCTCTAAAACCTAGGTGCGTCTTATAGTCCGAAAAATTCTTATTAGTTGTTAAAGGCGGAAACCAAACAAAAAATTATATGCAGCAAACCTCCTAAAAATAAGAGTTCAACATGTGCAGAATTAAGTCATATCACTATGGCCTACACCCGCATGCTCGTGTCTTCAGAAAATCACCACAACCGGAAGGAACAAAAATCTGCTTTGAAGCTGGAAATGTTAAAAAAGTATCATCTTATAAAATGTAGGGATTAGCAAATTAAATAGGACTTTACATAAAAATATTATTTTCCATCCCCTTATAAAAATTTTAGCAACATATACTTTCGTCTCTAGTCATAAACGTTATTATTATTATTTTAGCGTGTAACGGATATCACTAGAGGCGCCTTTTACTCTAGAAAGCTCAGGTGTAGACAGGACAGGGATTGGGTGAAATGTAAACTTTATTCACGACTTTGTGTATGTGTTGTGTAAGTGTTTAGTGCGACTATTTTTTGGCGCTGCGACCTGGACAATGGTAAACGTCTGGGTCACAGCGCCGATAAACTTTCTGGTTATGTTTAGAGGGTATTACATAAGAATACCCCACTAGTAATGCTCAGTGGGAAATTACATTATACCTGTATGTGACAATCAGAGAGCAAAAGTATAGTATGCGCTTGGCAGGAGAAAGGTTAATAGGGACAGAAGAGTCCCTGCCACCCCCCTCCTGGTGTCACATACAGGTTAGCACAGATAATGATGATTATTCATTATCACTGTGCATGCTGCAAGCTGCTCCTCCCCCCTCCCCTTCTGCAACAGTTCACTAATGCTTCCCGAGATAGGAGGGGGACACTTTAAAGCCCTATATCTCTGGACTGCATTAAGATATCTTGATGCTTTAAAATTCATTTTAAAAGAGGAGAATCTCCTCTTTAAAATACCAAGCACTTGATGATAGAACTAAGTTTTGGAGTGATTCATTGTTGAAATGCAGTCGGGAATTGAGATCTGCAATTGGATCACAATGCCAAATAGCGTTTTCAACAGTGAATTGCTCCAAAACTATGAATTCTATCATGAAGTCCTTGATCTCATTTTAAAGATGAAATTCTCCGCTACTGAAGCGCCACCCTGGGACGTAGAGCTGACGTCCTCGGCAGGGAAAGGGTTAATTTCTTCACACAAGAACTAACCCCCTTCACTGATCTCAACACAACGGTTTCTGAAATCACAGCATGTCTGCTGAGGATATTTTTCTGAAATGTGTGGATGGGATTAGCCAGAATCCTATTCACTTGGCAGGTGCTGTAAAACGCTACGTGGGGCCATGGTCTAATTGAATGTCAGGCTAAATGGTCGGCTCCCATACCAAGTCAAACGCGCTGTTTTTTATAGTTTAAAAACATATATGCACAAAATTTGTTATCTTTATAAAATATATTATATATAAACAAAAAAAAACTGTGGTTTAATTACACTGTAATACCTGGATATTGCAACAGAGCTTGCTCTTTGAATAAATACCTCAGTTCTGCGACTTGAATCAAGGACTACAAGAACAAGAGAAATACTCACCTGCTGAACAAGTATATCTCCAATCTTCTGTATGATGTAATTCCGATCACTGCCTTCTTCTAAAGACTCTTTACGTCGCTCTTTAAATCGCGCTAGGAACTGTTCATGTAGTTCCAAAAGTTCATCAACGCACGGAAATAGATGATGGACTTCCTTACTGCCATGCAGTTCTTCTCTAAGTGCTCGAGAGTACACTTTCAACATGATTTTTAGTGTTCGTACATGGTGCATTTCTGTCTGCATAAGTTCTGAAAACATGAAAAGGAAAGCAATAAAATACCAGTTTCAGTTAAACAAATCATAGTTGTTTTTTTTTTCCCCTCACCGTATATGACATCCTGCCTCTTGATGACTTCTTTCTTTTGCTTTTTAGCATATGGTGGCTCTACAGCACTACTCCAGGACTCAAACTCAAATTCAACAGCATCAGCCTCCAATTCAGTCCTCACAGAGGAATAAAAAGCATCTGGAATATGGAAAGAATAAGCACACACTTAAGTTAGTAGTTCATAAGGCATTTGCATCTCATAGGATATGCCATAAATTTATGATTGGTTTGGGTCTGAACTTATAAACTGCCATGGTTCAGGAGAATAAATGCAGTTCTCTGTCAAACCAGAAGACCATGGTGCGCCATGCAAGAAAAGCAGTGATACACCAGTGCTACCATTCTTCTCTCTCAGCACTGGTGGAGGTTCCAGAAATTAGACAATTTTTAGTTGCAGCACAGTGCTCAATGCCTCTGCATAAAAAGGGTACATACTAACAAGTAAGGTTGGGTTCACATCTGCTGCAGATTCCACCTAAAATCAGTGGAGAGAAAAGTCCTGCAAGGAGGACTTTTCTCTCTGCTAGTTTTATAATGAAACCCAGCAGACCCCATTAATCTCTGACATTTAATGCAAATATAAAGAGAAGCATACCTAGGATTACGGACCTCATTTTCATTAGAGAAATGGAGCACATGTGCGAGGAGCACAAGAGAAATCCCTGATGATAACCGCAACCTCATCTCTTGTTAATTATTAAAACCTTTTATTAAAGAACCACAGGGAAGAATGGCTATTTTAAGATGGAGTACATTTATCAATACATTGCCATTAGAGACAAGAATGGAAGTACATGTGGACTTTCTGTTGACAGACTGGTATTTTCAACAACAGTGGCTTTGGTGGTTCACTGACCAAGTAGTTAACTGATCAATGTGCCAATGGGAATGGCATTCATAATTTAAGGTTGTGTTTGGTTGTTTATACATTAAAATAAGTGATACAAAGGCACTATATAGGAGGAAGATTTTCCACTCCTGTGGGGACAGGAAACAGCAGGGAATCTGTAAATAAAAGGGCCCCTACTCCATTAGATCCCCAGTTAATATCAGAACAAGATGAAATATCATACAATGTACAAACAAACAAGGTGGGGGGGGACCAAAAAACCCCAAAAAACATAGAAAACCTGTGCCATTGTGAAGGCTGCAGACTGTCCTTTGACTCATAAACCACAGTAATGGTCATCTTTGTCTAACAGCCCATAGATGCTTTACTGGCCTGGCACTTTCATTTGAATCTTGGAACTGAACCAAATCAGACTGAAATTCTGAACTCTCCAGACCTTTAAAGATAACATAGGAGACTGGAGGCATAGGAGGCATCCACTCAACATATCATCATATTGGATAGAGAGTAAAACTTCTTATGATTTGACCTAGAGTCAAAAAAGATGTATCTTAAGGGTTTCCCATTCTGCAACTATTACAGAAAAAAAAAAAAAAAAAAAAAAAAATCTTCTGCTCAAGTTAGGATCTTCTCCAGAGGTGTACTGATCTCATACCTCCCTTCTTGTTTAGGTAAGCTACCATGGACACATTGTCTGATAGGACCTTCAAATGTTTTACCTTCAGCTGAGATTTCAGGCCAATAAGGGCATTTATGATAGCCATTAAACCCCTGATATTTGAAGAATGTTATGCTCACCATGGCTTACAGATGCTCTGGATGAAGGATGAAATGGAGGAAGCAGCACTAAACCAGTGCCAGTTGCATAAATGCCAACCGTGTCCAGTAACAGTGCTGTAACTTAAAAATTTTGCACCATAGCTGCGCCCACTCAACATCCACCTATAAATGCACAGCTACTCCGGTGTCTAGGGGTGCAGGAATGTCAAAAGAGTGCACGCACACGCACACACAAAAAAAACACGTATTCCTGGGCTTCCATATCTGCAAAACCATTCCATCGTGGCATATCCCACGCCGGATCAACTGCTCAGCCCGGGGACTTGCGCCGAGGAACGGGAGGAGAAGTCGATTAAACCAACTCCTCAGATCTGAAACCTGCCACAGCCCTCTGAACTTGAGAAGAATGACTAGGACCATTGATAAGGCTGGGTGAACATAGGAGAAACGTAGCCTCCACAATTTCTACAGGGCCTGGAATCTACTAGGGATCTAATGTAGGAGGGGCCTTTTATTTAAAGATTCCATACTGTTACCTGTCCCCTTGGGTGGTGGGGAATCCTCCTCCTATATGGTGCTGTTGTGAATGTCCCGGGAAGGGGGTGTTGGGTAAAGGACACCTTGATAAGATTGAGACACTACACCACAAAGGGTAATATAGAGATATCCATCTATCTCAAACACAAGCATATACATATGCTCTTGTCATTTACATCCCTAAACATGACAGATTCCCTTTAACTAAATGCACTGTATTTGTTATGTGCAGTCTATGCCTATAATGTTTACCTTCCACAAATACCGAGTCTATGGTAGATGGTGCCAGTGAAACATTGTCTTCTGTAAAGATCTTCAACTTGGTAAAGTTTGAGTCAAATTCATCCATTTCTGCCACTGATGAACTATTAAAGAACAGAGAATTAGAACACATTTAGTACAGAGAATTTCTATTGAATAGTCTCATATTACAGAGACTGGCTCTAGAATTGTGAAGTTAAACATTTCCATCACATTTATAAAGAGAAAAAAGGCTTCTGCAAATAAATATATATATATATATATATATATATATATATATATATATATATATATATATATATTACACACACACGCATATATATATATATATATATATATATATATATACACACATACATACATACACATACACACACACACACACAAAAACACACACAAAAACACACACACACCATGCGCATAACACACCAGATTTAAAATAAAGTAAATAAATAAATAAACTAGCCAAAAGAATCGTTTACTGAGCCTTACTTTCCACTTAGGGTAATGAGATGTTTAGTTATGGATCACAAAAAGAAATGATTTCAATTGATTCTTTTGCAGTCCCTATCCTCATTGTGCCATTGCCAAAAAATAAAAAACCTGTGTGTTTTGTGTTTCTTTAACATTGATTTAATCAATATCACAAAAATTGTAATACACAAAGCAAAAAGCATTAAAAAAAAAATACATGCATTTTCCCCAAAAACACAAAACAAAACCACCTTATCATGCAACAATTATGTCATTTTCCCTTACATGTATTGCTTTTAAAAACAATACCTACTGAAGGGACAAGGAGAAAAGGAAGGAGCTGGCGTGGATTTTAATTTTACACAAAAGCATATCTTACAACCAACCATTTTATAGCTAGCAAAGAAACATTAAAAAAAAAAAAAAAACCTAAACATTTAACATAACTTTAAAAAAATGCACCAAGAAACTGATGACTGGAAAAAAAAAAAAAGTTCTAGTATCACATTTCCTCCACTTAATCTGTACTTTATTGCAATAATGTTTGAGGGATGTTACACACAGCAATTTCAAAGAGAAGGTGGCAAAGATGGGGTGGGGACCTCTTACCTAGATCGGCTACTTGATGTTGCTTGTATTTCCACTCTTGAATTTCCTCGATTAGTGACAGTCATTCCGAGCCCCCGAGCTTGTGCATGAGTCCCATCAAACCCCACAATGGCAATACGAGGATGATCCTTAAAAGATGCTGCAACAGAGGCCAAGACGGAGTTGGAATAGGAGTAACTGTTATCAGGCTGTAAGTCACCCCTTGCCCTTTGGCGCAAAGCTGATAAAATGTGAAATGTTAAGAGCTCATTCTCCAAAACAAAGTTTTTGCCCCATTTCCTTGGATATGAGCTGTAAAGTGAAATTCTAGAGCGAAACGTCTGGCCACTATTGCCCTGGTTTCCTCTGCAGGTAGCATTCCCCATGCTGCTGCCAGTCACTGGTCACCTCTAAATGCTCTGTCAATTTCAGGATATATGGCTCTGAAAATTTCAAGCAAGGATACTGGAAACCCCTCCCGCTGCTGCACTAACCATTATTGGCTAGGCGTGCAGAGAAACATTTTCACCTGGTGTTTAACAGTCAATGGTATCTATGAGATAAATGGCAATCTGTACGCTGCACACATGTAAAGCAGCCCCCTGCTTACACTTCTGTCACATCTGTCGGCTGTATGAGAGAAAACAATAGCTAGGAAGCTATGCCAGCATCTGTACAGAAATATATTCAGAAATAAAACCATGTATCATCATTGATTGCTAGAAACTAATTTTTCGTGTTTTTATTTTTTTATTTTTTTTTTGGGGGGGGGAGGAGTTTGGAATCAGCTCAGTGATCAGCTCATAAAAAGGGACCCTGACATTCTGGAAATTCTTATTCAGGTAAAAAGATTTAATCGTACATGGCAACCAAACACCGAACAACCTTCATCGCTTATAGTAGTCTATAGGAAAGAGAGCTGCATTGTGAATGGCTACTACAAAGGCAGTTTAATAATCTGTTAACTATTCAGTACTGGCCTAGTTTCCCTGGTTCAGGACCGGACACACTTATTTTTAGGTTATTGTAATTTTTTACAGTGATATTAACCCAATTTATATTACTATTTATACGTTACTAATTTTGCAAAATAAAATTCTATTGTGGGGGGGGGAATCATTCATGCATCACCATCTTCTGAAAGGCATAACATTTTATTTTTCTGTTGATGAGATATGCTTTTTATTGGTACCATTCTGGGTTTCATCTGACCTTTTGATCATTTTTTTATGGAACATTTTGATAGGCAAGATGGTAAAAAATCATTATGTATGGAATATCTCATTTTAACTTTTATACATAATGAATAAAACCCCCAAAATCCAATTATCCCATATAAAATGTTTTTATTATCTGCCTGTGCACCTGTATACATCACATGACCAGGGTCTGAGTTTTATCTACTGGAAGTAAGTAGAATGAATGACAGCAAGCAGAGATCTAGAAAACTGTGTAACGTTTCATTATACAAACAGCATTTGTCTCAATATTGGTCAGAAACTGGACAAACCTTTGAATGTTCATCAAAATAAAAAAAAAATTCTGACATTTTGGAAAGGGAGTGTGTGCAGGTTGCATTTTTTCAAGTATTAGGACTTGTTCCATCAACCTCCATGTGCTGTATCCTGCTGCACAGGACATGAAGCTTGTGCGGTCTGCTACTATACAACTGATCTTTACGGGGTTTGGGATTCAGACTCCCCACAGATGAGAGGTCATCAATTAATAAGTCACAGAAAACTCCTATTAACGCTATTTTTTTCCCCATTTGTCCCTTCTCTCATTGTGAAAGGTCATTATAATCACATTGATAGACCTGTGATAATTGGTACAACTCTGTAAAGAGCTAAAGAGTTGTAAAATTATGTTTAGGGTATAAATATATACCAATCAACAATAATATTATAACCACTCATTAGTAAAGTAAATACCTCATTATTCTGTTATGAAGTTACTTCTTAACGTTGACATACTGGAAGTGGGGAAAAATGGGCAAGCACCACAATATCTCGAATTAGAAGGTCTTATCAGATGTATCCATTACATACTGATTAGTAGTTACCACAAGTGTTCCAAAGAAGGACAACCACTTACTACAGGGTCATCATAGGTCCTGTCAATGCTCATTGCTGTGCATATGTAGAGAAATCCAGCACATCTGATTGGAACCCATGGAACTGCTGCTTTATTGAAGCACAAACTGCTGGAAGCATTAATGATTGCTATAAGGCATCGAAATATGTAGTGTACCTCCTCTGTATAGCTAAAGACAGCCCATGTGCCCATGATGACCTAATGTCAACTGATAAAAGCGCCTAAATGAGCATGTGAGAATTAGAATTTCGAAGATGGTGCAATGGAAGAATGTGACCAGGACTGATAAATCACTTTTTCTTTTACACCATCAGTGAGCGAGGGTGCGTCACTCACTTGAGGACAAGATACCAAGATACAATATGGGAAGAAGGTAAAATGTTAGAAGCAGCATGATAAATTTTCTACCAAGTAACCTTTCAAGGCAGTGGTACTCCATAACAGTACTCTGCCATACTGCAAAAATTATAAAATGTTGACTTAATTTTTAATCTGAGTATCTGTAGGATGTGCTACAAAAAAAAAAAAAAAAAATTTATGGAGGCCCAACTTCCGATTTACAGGACTTATAGGACGGAAGCTAATGCCTTGAGAGAGAGTGGAATAGGCTGCCACGGGAGGTGGTGGGCGCTCCATCAATGGAAATCTTCAAGCGGAATCTGGATAAACATATAGCTGGGATGATTTAGGAAAACCTGCACTCGCAGGGGGTTGGACCCGATGGCCCTTGAGGTCCCTTCCAACTCTAACATAAGAAAAAAATAAGAAAAGAATGATAAGAAGCCTTGGTGCAAGATATCACACCGCAGAGGTTTGGGGGAGTCTGTACCAGAGTGGGTCAGAGGGATTTTAGCAGCAAAACGTTAGGGTTTGATATGTTAGTTGATCAGTATACAAAATTATATTGTACATGAGGTAGAAGTAACTTTATAAATATTTAGCATTACCGGTAATTTGTCAGTTACAGCCTGTATTAATGTTCCATTCACAATATAAAATAATGTAAACTAGCATATAATAGCAAAGAATTAATAAAGTAGCAAATTCCAGAATGCAAACCACCAGACATGGAGCCGATGACCAGCAACATTAG
Organism: Leptodactylus fuscus; assembly: GCF_031893055.1. Classification (NCBI taxonomy): domain Eukaryota; kingdom Metazoa; phylum Chordata; class Amphibia; order Anura; family Leptodactylidae; genus Leptodactylus; species Leptodactylus fuscus. The sequence goes on from NC_134265.1 coordinate 216,978,288, forward strand.
CAGGCAGGAGGGTCTCAGACTATTGCAACACAGCGTGGATAGGGTAGTATGAGAGGCTGCCGGACATCTTAGGTGGAAGTCAAGCAGACTGAAAATCAGCAGATACATGCACAGTATATATTCCCTAGCATATGTTACACTTTCATTTCTCCTCAGCCTTTGACGTGTTGACTAGATCTCCCCCACTCCCCAAATGTGAGAAAAAGCACTGAAGTCAGTCTTGGATAACAACGGTTTTCTCTTAACTAGACTCTTTTCACCCAGTTCTATTGAGGGATCACATACAATAAATTTCCCTGACCCCAGAAAACCTGAAGGATTCCACCGATTTTCCTTTTTCCCAGTTAATACATGAGTTGTCACTAGATTTCCATTAGAATTAAATTACTTTTAGAGACTTTGTTTTAAAGGCTAAATACTTTGGGGTGAAATATTTAACACTGATTTACAAGTACTTTGGGTTTAAAAGGACATTTTTGTAATTTGGCTTCTATTTTGAATTTGTATTTCTAAGCCCAAACCAGGAATGTATCAAGAAAAAAAAAGTCAAACCTTTTCATTATCTCAGTACAGTCTCTAAAACCTGATGTAAAAGGCTAAAATATGCATTAGGCCTTATACAACAAAAACCAGATGCAGAATCAAGTCTACAAGAATGACTTATGGCTTTCTCCAGACCTACTCTCAACTTTCCTGCATTTACTAACAAGCAGATTTCTGACCAAAATTCAAAGCAGATATATGGTAAAAATGTTAAAGCCTAAGTCACAACAAAAACTGTTCCTCATCTAGAACACGCTTCTAAAAAGCTAGATACACAGGTAGAAATGCTTAACAGTACCTTGATAAGAGGACACGGATGATACTTGGGTAGATGTTACTGGCTTGTGTGAACTCTCCCTCTGTAAAGCAAATAAGCAAATAAGAGGATTTAAATGTATTCTTCTCACCCCCCCCACCACCACCACCGAATGGAATACCAAAAGCATTGCCAAACTGTGTGCAGTGAAAGCCCACGGACCCCATAGACTATAATGGGATCCGTGTGCTCTCCACACAGTGTTCACACGTAACGTGTGCACAGAAAAGTACTAGATCTACTTACATGTCTGCATGATTTGTGCAGGCAGCGTGTGGAAAGCACACGGACCCAATTTTAGTCCATGGGGTCCGTTTGCTTTCACTGCACACTGCCTGCCAGTTCGTTCAGTAGTCCGTTTGGAGGGTCCCCATGAAGACTCCCTGAACAAATTACCAAAGGCAGATGTCAACCAGGCATAAGTTCTCTGACTTGCTAATACATTTGTCATCAGCATTCCTAGCACAATATCAAGAATACACAGCAGAAAACAACAAGATGAAGGTACTTGCCTTGCATACTAGTTAATAGAAGTAGCAAAAATACAACTATCATATTATAACAAAACACAATATACCCCTACTTCAAAGCAATAACATGTATCTGACTATAAGCCTCACCCCAGGTTTGAGCAAGAAAAATTTGGAAAAATATTTCATATTAATTTAACCTTTTCTGCTGGTCAAAAGGAGTAAAGGGGTCAATGTCAGTAACTGGTATGCTAAAAAAGATAAGGGGATTTACAGCTAGCAGTTCAGCTGGACATATATAAATCCCTATTATAGGTCTCCACATGGTAGAAAGTCCTACTGGTGCCATCATAAGCCATTATAGTGAGTGTGAGTATGAATAAGTATGTGGGTGTAATAGGAGGAGGTACTAATAAGTAGAGCCAGCTCCAGGCTTCCCCCCTTTTGGAGAACATCATGTGCACCACTATATACAGTACATACCAAAAGTTTGGACACACCTTCTCATTCAAAGAGTTTTCTGTATTTTCATGACTATGAAAATTGTAGATTCACACTGAAGACTCTTTGAAGGTTCTTCAAAGTAGCCACCTTTTGCTTTGATTACTGCTTTGCACACTCTTGGCATTCTCTTGATGAGCTTCAAGAGATAGTCAGTAAGGCAAGAAATCCCACTTATTAAACCTGACAGGGCACACCTGTGAAGTGAAAACCATTTCCGGTGACTACCTCTTGAAGCTCATCAAGAGAATGCCAAGAGTGTGCAAAGCAGTAATCAAAGGAAAAGGTGGCTACTTTGAAGAACCTAGAATATAAGACAGATTTTCAGCTGTTTCACACTTTTTTGTTAAGTATATAATTCCACATGTGTTAATTCATAGTTTTGATGCCTTCAGTGTGAATCTACAATTTTCATAGTCATGAAAATACAAAAAACTCTTTGAATGAGAAGGTGTGTCCAAACCTTTGGTCTGTACTATATATATATATATATATATATATATATATATATATATATATATATATATATATATATATAAAGTTTTGGCAATAAGCAGGCAATTGCTATGTATAGTCTTTTCAAGACTTCTTTTCTTCAACTTAATAGTATCCCCCATTTTGTTCAATCAGTTCCTTAATCCATTCGCTGCCCTCACAACTTCCATCCTTATCAAAAACACTTTTATTCAATAATTTAAGATTTTAAAGTCAAGGAGTAGAGAGCTACCATAAAAAGTCAAGCTTTCCAAATCCAATCTCCTTCCCTCTGCTATGATGAACCTCATCCTATCTCTGACATCACCGCTGTAGACTGATGAAACCCGCACTTGCTCAGCTTCAGCTCAACACTGCACCTGCATGCATGCACGCCTAGCTGAAATACATCACCAAGCCCCAGGCACAAGCGCAGCAATGGGCCTAAGCCAGGGGCATAGAACTCAGCCCAGAAGCTGGCAAATACTTCATGCCTGGTACATGTGCATAATTTCATTAGGCTGCAGCGGTGACATCGCAGGGTTCGGAGAGGTTCATAGCATGTCCTTCGAAATAACTGATATATGCAATGTTGGGTTTTCTCTGGAATAGTCTTCATCTTATTTTCTCTCATATTAACAGGGTTACAAGTTTCTACTATTGATAGCCTATCTTTAGGGTAGACCATTAATACAGTATTATGCAGATCAGCTGTACTCAGACAGCGCAGCTACCAGTACTGTTTGTATAGTGAGTAAGCAGTTTGGTTCTCAGAATGTAAACTATAGCAGCAGTTGTGGGTACTACATCACTGCCCCATTGAATTCAGCCTAAGGATAGGCCAGCAATAGTTGAAACTGGATAACCCCTTTATTAGAGAAAATAAGTCTGTCTTTCTCACAAACACCAGTTTGATTGCTAGGCTTATGGCTCCTCCATTTCTAGCCTCCTCTAGGAAGCAGGATACAAAATGAGATGGTTACAGGTACCCTCCAAATTATATGCTATAATACGTTATTAATCATGGCAATGCCTGAACACAGAGGGCACAATTTTACACATTCTTTAGAAATGCCTAACATGGTCTAAACACCAAGCGTAATGGCCGCTTGACTCTGCAGCTCCCATCTTCTCCTTCACAAAATGGAGCAAAAAACACTACATTGGAGAATGGAGAAGAAACTACTCCCCAAGAATCCCCCCCCCCCAGCTACCATCTGCGGAGGTCCCTCTGTGGAAGCCTACTTCCAGCGGCCTTCCAGGGCTGTTACTCTAGCACAAGGGTCAGCAACTGTTGGCACTCCAGCTGCTGTGAAACTACAACTCCCAACATGCTCCATTCACCTCCATGGGAGTGCCAAAAAATGCAGAGCAAGCATGCATGCTGGGAGTTGTAGTTTTACAACAGCTGGAGTGCCGAAGGTTGCCAACCCCTGCTCTAGCACAAATGCCTGGCAAACGACCAGGGTGGACTCTGCTACATCTACTGACCCAAAGTGGCTGGCACTGGTAGAAAACGTCTGCGATACACAGTCATCAGGTACCATGTCAGCTGCCAGCTCCTCAACCTCTTAGATTCCTGACTCCCCCTCTCACTCGCTGGCAAAACTCAGTTGATGCAACTTCCTACTAAGAAGGAGTACCAAGAGCTAGTAGATCAGTGCACTGAATTTGTTCCTTCAAATCCTCCTATAAATGACTGGCAGATAACTCTAGGCGTATTATTAGAAGGTACTCCATGTATGATTTATGGTAGATTAACCATCCCTCAGATAAGTCCTATACTTATTATTCCACTACCCACAATGTCCGCACCAGAAAAGACTATTTTTGGGGGAACGCTCCTGTGCATCTTCTCCTTCAAGGGGGCTGCATGGGCTGCATTTATTTATATGTACCCTACTATTCATCCTGTGCATCGAACCCCTGGCAGCTGCTATACGTTTGCACCCAGATATCAGTGAGGTAGCAGGGACAACGTACAAAACAAAAACACCTTTAAAACAGAGACCTTACCTATTCTAATCTCCCTACCCCAACCTTGCACAACTCCAAAGCTTCCTTTTATACAGGTGGCAGGATTCCATTACAAAGTATTCGGGAATCAAGCTTATCAAATCATTTTCCTTTCTATATCAGGCGTTTTCCCCCACTTTTTAGGCAAATAAGCGCACTTTTGACCAGATAGCTAGCTCTTCATCTGTCTCTTGTCAGACATATGTCCATAATAAAGAGGACTGTCCTGCTTAAGTTGCTAACTTATTCAAAACACTCCTGATCTCAGTCCCTTTGAAAAATCTTCAGTCATTACAGGACTATCTTGCTATCTGTCTGGGCTGGAAGGAGACACATAATTTATAGATTGGTTATGACGACTCAGAGGAACAAGAAAGGTCTTTCACTCCCCAATTTGATCCTCTACCACTGGGCTGCTAAGCTTTGGGGAGAGCACATTCTTGGTACATTCTAAATTGATGAAGAGAAAGAAAATGCGGTTAGCCCGAATCACCCCACCTCCCTTCTATGGTCGAACTTTTATAGCCTACCCTCTGGTGCCCTTTTGGGCCTTATGGCGATGATGCAAGATGTTTGGTACACTTTTGCCTCCAGCTTTCATTTGTCTTCTCCACAGTCCTCAATGACAGCCTAGCTCTTCCATCCACAATATACATATGGACATAAAGCAACAGTCTCAGGCCCCTGGCTACAAGCAAGCCTATTCCACTTTGCAGACATTGTAGACTATAAAACATGCTCGCTCCTTCGCTGATCTCCAGTCTAAATTTATTTTACCCCTACCACATGTACATATATAGAGAGAGTGTAATCATAGCTACTCTATTTCCTGGGGCCTTCAAGTTCCCATACCCACAAATTTCGAGAAACTGCAAATCTGAGAGTTCCACAGATTTACAGGGTTCTCTTGGATCTAGCCCCTGATAGGATCACTAAACATCTTTATATGAGAAAATGGGAGGGCTATATAAGAGAGACTGACAGAAATGTCATGGATCATAACATGAAGGCGAGCGTCAAAACCTCTCATTAAATATAAAGAGAATATTTTAAGATGTTGCAGCACTGGTATCATATTCTGGATGAGTTGCATACCAGAGTCAGAAAGTCTAGAACATTCAAATATTTGACTGGTCTTTTCAATAATGAGAAATAGAGATTTGGGACCTTGGGACATATTTTGGCTACTCTATGATCTATAGGTCCTTGAGGTATAGTTCTCTTGATCCCCTGCTCAGTTGAGCAGATGCTTAGTATCTTACTGTATTCCTTTTACCCTACTCCTTTCCCTCTAGGCTCATGCTTTGTGGCATGATAACTTTAGTTTCTTATTGAGTATTTTCTTCATGCCTTTGATCTTTCTTTTTGGCTCAGTATAAAATTGTATTTGTTCTAAACTATAATAAAAATTAATGACTAATTATGGCTCCTTTTTTGGAAGGAAAGGTGGAGATTTGATCCCACAGATATCTCAGCACCAGCATAAGATCTGTGGTAATTGGAGGACACAAATCAATAATCGATGCCCCACTAATGGATGTTTAAAAACTGTATAAATATAAAACAATACTGGCACAATGATCATCTATTTTAGGGGTTTTTCTCTCGTTGATGAAGCAGGCAACTATAAAATACCAGAACAATCCATTAGCAAGTATGTTGCCGTATCAGGAAGAAATCAACCAGAACAGAACTTCACTCCTTACTCTTCAACTTATGCTAATGGTCAAGTCAAATAATAAAGAATAGTGCAGATGTGTTAGGTACACATGTACACGTGTTACTGATGCAACTGATATGTGTGAGAAGGAGCGCTATCGCAGGTCCTTCCTTTCAACCGCGACCAGGCTGTATAATCTACATCAGACCAAGCAAAGATCACTCCGCACAGTTTTTTCCTTAGCTGCTATGGACTCCTAATATATCTTCTCTTCTCAGCATATGTGTGTCTACATCTGTATTATATTACGGTGTATTATCCTGTACCTGTATTACTATGCTGCTGTAACATACTGAAATTTCTCCAATGTGGGACTATTAAAGGATTAGCTTATCTTATATGTGAACGCAGGGCTAGGCAATTAGTTAAAAAATAACCAAAAAAAAAAAAATCAACCAGGATTAGAGATGAGCGAGTACTGTTCGGATCAGCCGATCCGAACAGCACGCTCCATAGAAATGAATGGATGCACCTGGTACTTCCGCTTTGACGGCGGCTGGCCGCTTAACCCCCCGCGTGCCAGCTACGTCCATTCATTTCTATGTGAGCGTGCTGTTCGGATCGGCTGATCCGAACAGTACTCGCTCATCTCTAACCAGGATGTGATTTTCACTTTGTTTATTTTGGTTAAGTTATTACAATATTTTCGGATTTGTTCTGACCAAAAACATCCGAACTGAAATTGCAATTATTATACTTTGGGGTTCCTCAGACCCCAGAATATAATAAGTATAATAAGGCCCAAGGGAGTGGTCAAACATAAAAAAACTATTATACTCGCATCTCCTGGGCTCTGCATGACTCCCTGTTCTCTTTCGTGCTTCTGCCCATCAGGGACTGCTGAGGCCTGTGATCACATGGGTGACAGGGTGTTACAATGCTTGGATCATAGCACCATGACACCACGTGATGCTGAGGCCCAGTGTCAGACAGAAGCGCCAAAGACCACAGAGAGTTGTGCTGGAGCCCAGGAGAGGTAATTAAGATTGTTTCTTAAGGTTTGATCACCACCCTTGAGCCTCTACTTATATGGGATCTGAAAAGACCAGAGTATAATAGCTATTTTGTTCAGGGCTGAATGAAACCACCGGGGGAACCTCAAGACATACCGCAGAAGAGGAGTGGTTTAAAAGAGGCATAATGTAAATAATCACCATTATCCGAAATAGAGGGTAAATCGTGATTTTGATTTGGGTCAATTGCCCAGCTCTATGTGATCGTATCCTTACATGGACATTGTGAAGAACGATGATAAGCCAGGGCCATAAGTTGCAACTGTGTGGAGCTGAAACTAACACAGATGTGATCAGGAAGCAGCAAAGCTTGACATATTATGCTACATGCAACACTGACTTTTTACCAAAGTTCACTGCTATAAAACAAGACTCTCAGATCTTTCAGACAAAATTAGATTTCATGGGACAATAGGCATGTAATACGTGCACAGCAAATATACCATTAAATGTGCTGCACGAGTAACGCTCTCCCAACGCTTTTAGAATAAAGAATAGAGGACTTAAAAATTACCTTTGATTTGATGCTGGTGCATTCAGGAAGCAATGCCTTACAGTTTTTATGGACATTTACAGCACAGTCTGTGGAAAATAAAATTTGCAAAACAGGAATTAGAAGTGGAGAATGTGAAAAACACAAGCACATTAAAACAGTTAAAGAAGAATTAAAAATCAGTGCAAGGTGAAAAAGCTAGGACGTGTACAGCAAGCCAGTCAACTTACAAGCAAATACAAACAACACTAGGTTCACACTAGCGTTCAAGTATCCATAAGAGACTCCGTCCCACATTCAGTACAGAACCAACATTGACAAAAAAATTCTCAAGATAACATAAAACATTTAATTAGTAAACTTTTAATAAATACATTTTAAAACACCATGTTTCTGCCATATAGATAAGGTGTACAGCCACAATTCATTCACATTCATGGGAAATATCATACATCATTTAATTCACAAATGAGGTCCACAATAGCATCTCTATGACCTCAAAATACAGGGGAAATACCAGAAGGCACTCCAAGTACTAAATATACACCAGTATATACAGTCAAAGAGTGGTATACATAGAGTAGCCATCTGCATCTGTACCCTGACCCCTATCGAGAGTCTCCCACCCTCAAAAGGGCAGTACCACAGAGCGGTACTTTTAAAAAAAAAATCTGTTCCTTTCTGTCCCTACATTTCATGGTTGGTTAGGCCAATCTTCAGGAGACCTATTAACTATTGAGACTATTTATCTTATAAACTCCAAAGTTAAAAATTCTCAAAGTCAATAAACAGGGAGCACTTAAAAAGTGTGCTAACTTCCACAGTGATGGAGAAGCATTCCTGCATGGTCTTTCTCAGGGATAAACTCCAGCAAAGAGGACTTTCCTCTCCACTGGACAGATCCCATTATAGTCTATGGAGTCCGCAGATTTGCATGTGTAACCACTTTTTTTTTTTTTTAAAAGGATAGGGTTTCCAAATGAATCTGAAGGATAGAAACCCAAACGCTAGTGTGAACCTAGCGTAAATGATTTTGAAACAAAATGTGAAAAAATTTCATGTTGAACAAAATATATATGGGAAGAGAGAAATACAAAAAAAAAAAAAAAGCCAACAGCTTAAAAACACCTCTGCCATTCAGTGCTGAATTTGTGCTTTGTGCTCGGGTCACTACTGCAGTAAAATCAGTAACCAAATTGGGATCTATAAACAAATGGCACATAAATGCAGAGGTTGGTAACTGTCTGCAGCAGGTACCTGAGCACAAACAAGACATCACAAACACACTGCTCTAGAATGGAGGAGAAAACAACCTAGACTACAAAGCACAGTATACACAGTCATCTAAGAAAATGGTGGCCGTTTTACCAAAATGAAGATAGGATTGAGAATTTTAGAAGCTCAACAGAAACAGTAAAAAATCTAAGTCATCAAGTTTTTTTAGTTAAGCATTTACTGTGAGATTTTATTCAGTTTGAAATAAACGGAAGGCAGAAAAAAAAAAGTGCTAGCAGCATTGGAAAGTGTTTGAGGTGCATTCTGCCTCAAAAATCCCCCTGCAAAAAAGTCAGTGTGAACTTGCCCTATAATGACATGAAAATGGAAAAAGGGCAAAAGATCAAAAAGCAAAAATAATTATTTTACTGAATTGAAATTCATTGTAAAAGAAAAGATTAGATCTGGAAACCATTTGCCTGAAAGAGGACCTCTCATATTATAAACCTAGAAGGCTGTCCCTGTAAACTTGATTGACTGCCTCGTCCTAGAATACAGTAATAAACACTGCTTGTTTAACTCCTCCCACGTCAGGCCCCAATTAATCACGACTTTGATAAAGGTCATAATCACCCAGCCCTACTACTAGGGTTAGTGCTTAAAGGGGTTGTCCCATCTCAAGGATCCTATCTATACTGGTAGCTTATGTACATTGAATCCTTTTCCTAAATATATTGCTTTAGATATTCTGCTTTGTTTGCCTGGTATGTGAATTTATTCCCCCCATTGTTTACACTGCGTTGCTATAACCACCGACCTATAGGACAAGTGACGTCACTCACTGCTCTGCTCTTGCCGGCAGGGGAATCCATTCAGATAATTGCAGTTATCTGATAAAGCCGAGATTGCTATCTCTCTATGTAAACACACGAATAACACTGAGCCCCTTCTGTACAAGGATCTACAGATTATCTGACCTTCAAAAGTGTTGTCTGTCCTGTTCAGCAGAAGGGAGGGGGAGGGAGATATATACAGGAAGTGAGAAGCAGACACTGCAGGCAGCATGGCTGAAAGGCTGACATGGGAAAACCCCTTTAAATAAGATTTATCTATATATGGGGCAGCTTGGTGGCTCAGTGGATAGCAATGTTGTCTTGCAGTGCTGGAGTTCTAAGTTCAATTCCAAACAAAGACAACATCTGAAGGAGTTTGCATGTTCTTCCTGTATTTGCATGGGTTTCCCCTGGGTACGCCAAAGACATAAAAGTAAGCTAAATAATTATATATTGTCTCTGGCCCTAACATGCCTGCTCCATTGCATTCTTTATTATCCACAAAAACAATAGCAATGGAGTCAATTCTCTAAAAACTATATCGTGTCATTCTTCAGTCATTCTCTAGAGCAGCGGTTCTCAACCTGGGGGTCGAACAACCAAAACACAGGGGTCGCCACATACCTCCCAACCGTCCCGGTCAGTGGGAGGTATGTCCCGGTTTCAACTGATCGGCGCCCGGAGGACGCCGATGAGTTGAAAACATAGGCGATTAAAGCAGGAGCTGTCACAGCCAGCTCCTGCTTTAACGCTGTGCTGCGGCTTCTGTATGTGTAGCCGCAATGTGATGACGTCACATCGCGGCTACAACTATATGAGTGAGCGAGACTGAGCGGGTGGAAGGTGAGTATAAGAGGTTTCTTTTTTGTTTTAAACATTAAGGTGGAACCTAATGAAGGGGCAGATGAAGGGGAGGGATGGCATGACACAGGGGGCAGAGATGGAGGGACATGAAACTGTGGGCAGATGAAGGGGGCGACGGCATGACACTCGCGGCAGAGATGGAGGGACATGAAGCTCTGGGCAGAGATGGGGGAACATGAAACTGGGGAACAGATGGGGACATGAAACTGGGGGAAGAGATTGGGGGACATGAAACTGGGGGCAGAGATGGAGGGGGGACATGAAACTGGGGGCAGATGAAGGGGGGGTACGGCTTGACATTGGAGGCAGAGATGGGGGGACATGAAACTGGGGAAGAGATGGGGGACATGAAACTGGGGGCAGATGAAGGGGTTATATGAAACTGGGGGAGAGATGGTGGGGGGACATATAATGTACGGGTGACTGTAGGAGGATTATACTGTGTGGGAGCACATGAAAAATGAATGAGAATGGACGGAGTCAACAAAAGTGGGCAGAGCTAAATTCGCAGCGGCGCTGCATATTTTCTCCCTCTTTCTGATCTTCAAAAGTTGGGAGGTATGCCTAAAGCCATCAGAAAATACATATTTTCCACTGAGAAGCCACGCTACTGTCTGCAGCAGCGCTATTCAGCTGGAACGCACACCATTATGGACACGTGTTCCAAACTGAATGGGGTCACCGCAACATGAGGAACTGTATTGCGGGGTCACGGCATTAGAAAGGTTGAGAACCACTGCTATAGAGAAATATATCAGTAAATCAACAAGTACATTTCATAATTTCCCTTGTCAACTGAACTCTGATATTTAGTGCAGACCTTGTCATATGTACCTAGTTTAACGGAGTATAGGCTTGCTTAGTGATATATACTTTTCTTGTTTCAAATTGCAAAACTAATAAAGAGAAACTAATGAGCTGTTTGGTGCCATATGGAAAGGGCCACACCTACTGGAGCACATCTTTAGTGGTTACTACAGAATGCTGTTCAGGGGACATGTTAGGCTAGGTTTACATGGACCCGAGCGACAGAGACCCAAGCACTAGTGTGAACCTAGGGTCAGTCTACGGATTGAGGGAGAGTTGCACTGCATGGGATGCTCCTGCAGGTGTAGTTCTGACCTGAGTGGACCAAACAGCTTACTTGCACACAAAGTAATAAATGAATTGCTCTATAGCTAGACTGCACTTTGCCATAAAGAAGGTACGTTCATTGTGTCACTAACTGGCCCTAAAACAGCAATACAGCTGTTGGGGGTGTTTCCAACTCTAACAATCATTTCTTGCAGACAGGTCTGAGGAAAGATGTCCCTGAATTGTTATGTCATGGGAAATATAAATGTTTACTAAACTAGACATGTCAAGAGTACTGACAGGTCCTATTCAACATACTTGCCCAGGCTCTCTCACCAGAAGACGGATTCTGGAAACAAAAACCTGCTAAGTTCTTATTAACAAAAACAGATTTAATATTTTGAGTGAGTTAGATATTTTGGCTTCTATTTCTTCATCACCATTGTTTCTGTTTTTTAATTAATAAATATATTTGAGGGATTCTTTAATGACCTCGACTGTAAAGAGATTTATCTGAGGAACTTGCATGTTGAGAGAATAACACTTGGAAGGGGCGGCTGACAACACACATGCAGCTGAACCTTAAAAAGGTCAGTGCGAGCCTATAATAAGGTGAAGCTTGCTTGTTCCCGTTAATATTTCCCTGAAGCCCCTGCTGTGCTAGCCATTGATCACAAACTAACACAGAGTCATATTGATCTAAACTAGATTGGAGCCTGCTGGTAGACCTGCACACTCATCCACCACTTCTGGAAGACCTAATTATCTCAAAACAAAATCCACATTTCCAACAGCAGCCGGAAAAGTCCCTTCTGCCAATTCAAGGTACTTTTTACCAAATGCAATCTGTAAATGTACCTTTAGCAAAGCATCTTATATAACAACTTCTGTTATATAATGTTTGTGGAGCTCAAACTAGGTTTATGTAAAACTTATAACCCAGAGAAAAGTTGCAATTAAAATGAAAATTCTTCTCCATTGAAAAGGTTTTTTGCGACTCCGAATCTTAGTCCATGTTTTTACTCGCCTGCACCTTGTACCAGGAGAGAGAGAACTAGCATTATAGTTCTCTATGCTGCTAGGAGTCCCCGCTTCCCAACAAAATACCGTCCTATACGGTAGTCGCTATGGGATATTGTCATTACCGAATGAAAAATCTGCACTTTGATAGGCCATAAGAAACAAGAAATCAGGAATGTGGAATATAAAAAGAACCCCTATAGCAAACTCTGCAAAAAAAAAAAAAAAAAAACAACAGTTTTTTTGCAAGGTGTGGCCCCGAATAGAAAGGGAAAATATGCAGATGTGAACATAGCTTTAACTTGCTAGATTTCTAATATGTGGCCTTGTGTCTTATACAAGACCAACGCAAAATGGCCAACAGACATGCCAAGTCAGCTGTTTTGGTGACCATTTTGCAGTAGTCTCCTGTAAGAATAGGAGTGAAAAGGAGGAGAATGCCGGACGGAGCAGAAGAAAGGTGGCGCTGGAATGCTGCGCTCATAGCACAGAGGGCCCGCCCCTGTGCTTTCTAAGCCCGTACTGAGTGCAATTAGCATAAAGAAGAAAAATTCAAAAACAACGGTCCCGAACTTCAAGATAAAGGTAAATAAAGCCTTTATAAAGGCTATTCCTATGTGCTATTAGTTTAAAACTGTTCTTTGAAAGGGGTTGTCCCATCACAAGGATCCTATCTATAATGCTTGTTAATGTGGATGTAAGACTTTTCCTAAATACACTGCTTCAGCAAAACTGCTTTGTCTGTCCACTATCTTACTTTATTCAATTCTTTGTGGCCACAGCCCTGACTTAGCTGCTCATGAGTCAAGTGATGTATCTGCTGCTCTCAGGGGGAGGGAGGAGGGGCTAAGTGCACGGGAGCGAGCCTGTGTTTCTAGCTATTCCTGTGTCTACACCACGTGACCTAGCTTCCTGCTCTCAGATAGGGGAGAGGAGCTGCTTTCATTTCTTCTGTTCTCCCAGTTATCAGGCTAGCTAATACAATCGTGTTCATTATGGCAGAGACAGGCAGTCTCTGTATGTAACACAGAATGGAGTTGCTGCTGCCTGTACTTCATAGTCCAATATGGGTGGGCGGAGCTACACGCAAATTTGGGGGCAGAGCTAAACGGCAGGTTGCATGTGAAACCCCGCCCACCAAATGATGCAAGAAACCAGGAAGAAAGAAGATTTTACAGCAGTAAAGACTGATGAGTATGTGAGGTGGGAATACCCCTTTAATGATAGAACAAAAAAGAGCAGTAATGGGTGGGCACTCACCAAACATTCTCCAAAGGACGACAGTCGTCTTCTCTTTTCTCTAAAACATTTGTTTTAGAGAAAAGATAAGACGACTGTCGTCCTTTGGAGAATGTTTGGTGAGTGCCCACCCATTACTGCTCTTTTTTGTTCTATCACCTGTTCAGCTTTTTTCCGGGTAGTTGTGCACCTCCATCGTTTTCCTTGGCTCTTTTATACTCCAAGGACTTTAGCTGATCTTCATTGCTTGTCCTGACTATACATTTCATTTGGAATTATAAGCTGTGCCATCTACAGTTCTCTATTTTTCTTTATACCCCTTTAATGATAGATCCCTTTAAATAAAAATTAATTGGGTTTTTTACCTTGATTGCGATTAATGTAGCAGAAACGCAGCTTTTGATGCAGTTTTTATAAACCAAAGTCAGGAATGTATTGGGCAGAGGGTAAGTACTTCCATATATTTCCCATGTGGCTTTAGCATTAAAAAAAAACATGTACATTAAAAAAAAAAAAAAAAAAAAAAAAAGCAACATAAGCTGCATTCCCGCAACATGGGGCATTAGCCTAACGACAATGTAGACCAGAAACCTTTAAAAACACCCCTTTTCAAGTATGGGTATGTGTTGGGCAAACCTTAAAAGATTTAAAGAGGACCTTTCATGGTTTGGGGCACAGGCAGTTTTATATACCGCTGGAAAGCTAACAGTTCCTGACAGTCAGTCAGGTAGTCCTTCTTCACAGCAGTGCCTATCGCGCTGTGCTGGGTGAGCGGGGAGGAATGCCCCCTCCCCTCATGATAATACTCGTCTATGGATGAGCACTGTGAGCAGAGGGAAAGGACATTCCTCCCTGCTCACACAGTACAGCGCGATAGGCACTGCTGTGAAGAAGGATGTATCTGACTGTCAGAAACGCCCTTCTTACTGTAAAGAGCAACAGTACTGGCACCGCTAGCTCTTTACCCAGGGCACAGACCAGGAAAGCCGACAGCGCACTGTCTGCTTTCCAGCAGTATATAGAATTGCCTGTGCCCCAAACCAAACCAGGTCCTCTTTAACCCCTTCCCGCAATGGCATTTTTTGATTTTCGTTTTTGACTCCCCTCCTTCTAAACCCCATAACTTTTTTATTTCTCCGCTCCCAGAGCCATATGAGGTCTTAATCTTTGCGGGACAAATTTTTCTTCATGATCCCACCATTAATTATTCTGTATAAGGTACTGGGAAGCTGGAAAAAAATTCAGAATGGGGTGGAATTGAAGAAATAAATGCATTTCTGCGACATTCTTATAGTCTTCGGTTTTACGGCGTTCATTGTGCAGCCAAAATTACATGTCCCCTGTATTCTGTGTTTCGGTACGATTCCAGAGATACCAAATTTATATGGTTTTATTTACATTTTGACCCCTTAAAAAAATCCCAAACTGTGTTAATTTTTTTTTTTTTTTTTTTTTTTTTTTTTATAAAAGTCGCCATATTCTGACAGCCGTAACTTTTTGTGCTGAAAAAGCCCCCCTCGGCTTATACTCGGGGGGAGGGGGATGGGGTCTATGACCAGCTGCAATAGTAATGTATAGATTCTCCCATAAATTAGTGGGGAAAAAAGCTTTAAAATTTTTTAATAAATATAAGTTCTAAATCACTCCTTTCCCTAGAATACATATAAAAGTAGAAAATTACTGTGAAACACATTATACACATTAGGTATCCCTGTGTCTACTGAATATAGGGTATCTGCAGTGCTCCTGTTCCGTCGGGAAGGGGTTAAAGGGGCTCTATCACTAGGAAAAGTCATTTTTAACTAATCACATCTTTGCATAGCCTTTAGAAATACTATTCCACACTTACCTTTAGTATACAGATTGCCTCAGGGGTTTCTGAATAAGTCAGTTTTTATTCATATGCTAATTAGACTGGTGCACGATACATCGTGCACTCCTCTCCTGTTGTTTCCTATCTGAGGCTGCTGCTGCAGACTCAGCTTCCTGTTTGCCTCACACACATAGAAGATAATAGGAGAGAGGAGGCTGCTGGGAACTTCCTGAGCTGGCTGGAGGCTCATTAGCATATGAATAAAAACTGACTTATTCAGAAACCACTGAAGCAATCTACATACTAAAGGTAGGTGTGGAATAGACTTTCTAAAGCCTATGCAAGGAGGCGATTAGTTAAAAATGACTTCTGCTTCTATTCGGGTCGGCTTATACTCCATTATGTGTGTGTATGTGTGTGTATATATATATGTTTCCCCATTATAATAGCCCCCTCATATCTTCCGCCTGAAGAAAGGACATGTCGCTTCTTTTCTCCGCTAGCAGCAGCCCGCCGCTAGCGGAAAAAAGAAGCCCGGCGGCCCGCATAGACCACCATTGTAAAGGGGCGGATTTTGAAGCGAAATCCGCTGTCAAAATCTGCCCCTTTGCCCACGTGTGAACGAGCCCTAATAGTTTCTCCTTTATAAATTAAGAGCCCCCTTATATATAATAGTTCTCCCTTATACTGTTTTCAAGCTGAAAGGCCTTAGGGCCACCAAAGGAACTTGTTCTGGGGTCCCACCCAACAGCTTCTTGCTAATAGCCTACAACGTGGGTCCTTCACTGAAGTCTTACTGAGTATGTTCCCAGTATAGTCAGCCCCTATCGTTCTGTGCAGGCCATAATAACTCCATGGTCAGTTTATGCACAGTACTGCATGCAGAACGATATGGCCATGGAACCGTACACGTATGTGCAAGATTATAGTGAGGGAGCTATCAAAGTACAGCACAGGGCTGCCAGCAGGAATTTTGAGCCCCTCCACCCCCCCAGTACAATGCTCTTCAATAGCCCCACAGAATATATTATACTCCCAAGAAGCCCCACAAAATATAATACACTCCACAGTGGCCCCACACAGTATAACAGGCTCCTCACACTGCCCCTTCCTCCACTCCACCCTCAGTATAAAGCTCCACAGTGGCCCATAGTATAATATGCTCCCCAGTACCCCCCCCCAAGTATATTGCCCCAGTGGCCCCACGCAGTATAATATGCTTCCCAGAGTGCCCCGATGAATAATGCTCCAGTGGCATCACGCAATATAATATGCACTACAGAGGGCCACCCCAGAATAATGCTCCACAGTGGCCCCACACAGTATAACATGCTTCACAATGGCCTCCACACAATATAAAATATACTGCCCATAGATGCTCCACAATGGCCCAAAACAGTGTAATATGCTCTCCAGAAGGCACCCCCAGTATAATTGCTCCACAGTGGCCCTACAGAATATAACATGCTCTCCAGACTAAGCAAAGTAACCAGTTTTTTACATTTTACATCGGGGAATGTCTGATCTTTTGATCATTTTTTATTCAAATTTTAGGGAAGACAAAATGAAGAAAATTTGTGGATTTGGCTTTTTTTCACAGCTACAATGTTTGCAGCATGGGAAAAACATATTTGTTTGTAGACCAGGCAATTTCAGACACAGATGTATAATTTAATTTTGCTTATTTATATTTTATTGCAGTCTATGAGAGATTTTGCTACAAAGTTATTGAGGCTGGTCATAGACTTATAGTTTATACAAAGCAATGTCAGCGATCAGAGTGAACACTGATTGCAGGCATTAGCTACAAGTCTCTGCTGTGGCTATGGTGGCCGCTCTGCTGAGTGGTCGCCATCTTTAAAGACCCTGCATCCGCCATACCAGTGAGTATGTCAGGCATTGATACAATTAATCATTTCCTAACACATGCTACTATGCATCTCACCCATTTGCCAATAACCAGAGGATTTCAGGTTACTGGTCATTACCATACAGATGAGATGCATAGTAACATGTGACACTCATAACTGCAATTAAAAACCTCAGACAGAAAAACTCAGCCTATGGCTAAAGGTCCACTAATACGGAGGAAAATGGTGCCTTAGGGTTCATACACACGGAGGAAAATGGTGAGGAATTTCAGCGCTGACAAAAAAAAACAAAAACCTCCCATTGACTTCAATGGGTTCCTTTTTCTGCTAGCAGTGCACTGCATCGGCATCCCGTCGTGGCAGCCGCGACGGAATGTGTTCACGTGGAATCCCATGTGAACTAGACCTTAGTAATATGAATGAATTCTGCATATGTTGAGCTGCTATTTCTTAGGAGGTTTGGTGCATATAACATTTTGTTTGGTTTCCACTTTTTAGAAACTAATATACATCTCTTTGCATTTTTAATAAAACACTTCCTTTGAATCAAAGTTGCATGAAGGTGACTGTTCGTATATAGAGATGAGCGAACACTGTTTGGATCAGCCGATCCGAACAGCACGCTCCCATAGAAATGAATGGAAGCACCTGTGACGCTGACTTTGCCGGCGGCCGGCGTCACAGGTACTTCCATTCATTTCTATGGGAGCATGCTGTTCGGATCGGCTGATCCGAACAATGTTCGCTCATCTCTATTCG
Source organism: Leptodactylus fuscus (assembly GCF_031893055.1). Lineage (NCBI taxonomy): Eukaryota > Metazoa > Chordata > Amphibia > Anura > Leptodactylidae > Leptodactylus > Leptodactylus fuscus. The sequence goes on from NC_134265.1 coordinate 216,996,522, forward strand.
TATACAGTACCAAGTGGCATTCTGACAATGCTGCAGGTGTCTACTTTAAAAAAAAGAAAAGCATATAGGTGTGTGTGGGGGGGGGGTTAACGTGATTTTTAATGTCGCAATTTAGGTGTTATTTATTCATGTCAAAACTGTGAAAATTGCTCTGGCTACTGGAGATCCCTGGCAACGAAAGGGTTAAACCATCACGTAACCATTTTTGTTTAAAGTACATATAAAATTATGAGAGGAGGAGAAAAAAAAAAGACATTTTAAATTTTGGAGCATTACCGTATTTTGCGGACTACAAGGCGCACCGGACTATAAGGCGCAGCGCTGTCCGGTGCGCCTTATATGTGATTGAAAGCGGCGGCCGGCAGACTTTGCCGGCGGCCGCTTAACCCCCCGCGTGCCAGCCGCTTCTATTCATTTCAATGGCACGCTTCCATTGAAATGAATGGAAGCGCTCGGCACGCGAGGAGTTAAAGGGATTCTACTATTAAAAGAACTTCTTCCTTCTTGATCACGTCGGAATAGCCTTAAAAGGCTATTCGTCTCTTACCTTTTTACCATAGCCAGCGCCGCCTTCTTCCGCAGCTCCGTCTCTGTCTTCTTTGGGCCTCATGGATGACGCATGCGCAGTCGGCTCTAACAGGCTCTCGCAGCCAGAGCCGACTGCGCATGCGTCATCCATGAGGCCCAAAGAAGACAACACAGACAGGGACACTGAAGGCGCGAACACAGCTCAGGGAGAAGGCGGCGCTGGCTATGGAAAAGGTAAGAGACGAATAGCCTTTTTAAGGCTATTCCGACGTGGTCAGGGGGAAGAAGTTCTTTTAATGGTAGAATCTAGAGTTGAGCGAGTACTGTTCGGATCGGCTGATCCGAACAGTACTCGCTCATCTCTAGTAGAATCTCTTTAAGCAGCGGCCGCCGGCAAAGTCTCCATGCCGCTTCCATACATTACAATGAGAGCGCGCTATTCAAATAGTTAGAGATGAACGAATACTATTTGAATAGCGCGCTCCCATTGCAATGTATGGAAGCGGCATGGAGACTTTGCCGGCGGCCGCCGCTTAACTCCTCGCGTGCCGCCGCTTCAAGCCTTATGTAAGGCGCACCGGACTATAAGGTGCACTTTCGATTTCTGAGGAAATCGAAGTATTTTATGTGCGCCTTATAGTACTGTTTGAAATTACTTTACTTTTTATGTAACTGTAACTTAAAGGGATTGATGCAACCTAAGGTCCATCCAGGGAAGGTGTAAAATTAAAGAAAATTAAATAAACAAATAAAAAATAATCACCTGTACCTGGCTCTCAGTTGTCTGCCACCACATTGCCAGAAGTCCTGCGCATCACACGAGGAACAAAAGAACGGAAAAAAAAAAAGGAACTTTTCTGCATAGTGTGGCCTGGGTCAAAGGACCCATGCACACTAGTTCAGGGTACCATCTGGGTTCTTCCTGCACACAAATTTGTCCTTACAATAGATCATCAATATTTGATCTGTAGGGGGGGGGGGCAACACCTAGAACCCTCACAAATCAGCTAACTTAAGGGGCCGTCCTGTTTGAACTACTACTGAGGCCTCTTCAGTGTACCAAGCACATTGCCATATCTTGCTTTCGTAGCTCAGCCCCTTTCATATGAATAGGGCTGAGCTGAAGCTTGACCATGTAACCAAAGAATGTAATGTCAGAGGCCTGAAGTGGAGCTCATCAAACATCTTTATAATGTGCTGAATGTATCCGTATTGTTCCTAGCTATATTTAATGAATCACTTACCTCATAAATAGCAGTTAAAATGACTCAAGGTTTAAGGTATGACAGGCATAAATTAGTACATGTATAATTATAAAAATATCCACTGATCCTATAAATAGCAATGCGAATACGTCTTGCTAAAAGATATAATTAAAATTTTCCACAGTTCAGCCGCCAACAGATAAAGCAGTCACAATTATGGCTATGAAAGAAACAACAGGGTTCGTTCCCAGCGGTGAGTCTTGTTGAAAAACATTGCTGCTTGCTGTAAGCCGGCAGGCAACAATGTACTATTCATACAACGTGCCTGTAATAAGTTTCCTACAGCCACGAAAAACCAGAACTCTATTTTCTTCTTACGCTAAGTTCACACTAGCGTTCGGGTCTCCGTCCTGTGCTTTCCGTCTTCTGCCGGCAGAAGACGGAAAGCTGTCAGAGCGGGTCTGGCCGTGAGCGGCGGTGAGCGTTGTATGCTCCCTGCCGCAAAACCGTTTTTTTTTAAAACCGAACACAGAGTACTGCATGTCCGACTCTGTGTCCGATTTTTTTAAAAAAACACTTTCGTGACGGAGAGCATAAAACGCTCACCGCCGCTCACGGCCGGACAGCTTTCAATCCCATTCAAATGAATGGGTATGAAAGAGTCCTGCAATTTTCCGTCTCCTGCCTCTGTTTTGTGTAGGAAACGGAAACCTGCAGAACGGAGACCGAGCGCAGATGTGAACGAGCCCTTAAAGAGTTTCTACATTTACCAATGTCTTTGGATTCATGAAAAATGAGAAACACACGGATGCCACTCACATCAGGACAGAAAACAGGATAGGTTCATAAGAAAAAAAAAAAAAAAAAACTAACAACAGATGTGTGAATGAATGCATTGAAATGAATGGATCCATGTGCTGTTCATGAAAAATATGGACAATATCTATATACCGTATTTTTCGGACTATAAGACGCACCGGACCATAAGACGCACTAAGGTTTTAGAGGAGGAAAATAGGGATAAAAAAAATTTTAAGGAAAAAAAATTGGTGAAATATTTAATAACCTAATAATATAATATTTCACCAATGTAAATAGAACCGGGGGCTTTCGGACACAGGGATACCAAATGTGTATGTGTTTCACAGTAATGTTTTTGTTTTATATGTATGGTAGGGCTATGGGGGTGATTTGAACATATCTATCTATCTAATCTATCCTATCTATCTAATCTATCCTATCTGTCTGTCTGTCTGTCTGTCTATCTGTCTATCTATCTATCTATTCTATCTAATCTCATCCATGGATGGAAAGAGACACCCTGCAGTGAAGCTATGTAAGAAGAGAAAAAGGGGCGGGCCAGACGGGTGAAGGAGGTGTGGTTTTCTAAGCAAACTTGAAAACACACCTCTTTCACCTGTCTGGCTCGTCCCTCCTTCACTGCCTCTCAGATGTCGCTTCTGCAATGATGCCACACAGGCAGGGAAATAGGGGCGGGCCAGATGGGTGAAGGAGGCGTGGTTTCAAGCTTGCCGAGAAAACCACGCCTCCTCCTCCCGTTTGGCCCGCCCCTCCTTCCCGGTCTGTGTGGTTTCATTGCCGGAGCCAGATCTGAGAGGCAGTGAAGGAGGGGCGGGCCAGACGGGAGAAGGAGGCGTGGTTTTCTCGGCAAGCTTGAAACCACGCTTCCTTCACCTGTCTGGCCCGCCCCTACTTCCCTGCCTCTCAGATCTCGCTCCTGCAAACACGCGACACAGACAGGGAAGGAGGGGCAGAGCAGGCAGGCACCGTGCTGCTCTCCTTTTCATTCGCACAGACGGGACACAGACGCTGCGCACGCTGCATTCGGACTATAAGGGTCAGTTCACACGTGAAAACCGCCTAGCTTATTTGTGCGAGGTAAAAAACCTCGAGGAGTTTTTTTGACGCTGTTTTTTGCATTCCACGCGGTTTTTGACGAGGTTTTTGACGCGGTTTTCGCTAGCGGTTTTCGCTAGGTTTTTTTTTCCTATATGTGCTATAGAAACTGCAGGCGAAAACCGCGCGTTTTTTTGCAAAAAACCGCGCGGTTTTGTGTGCAAAAAACCGCGCGGTTTTTTACCGCGCGGTTTTCGCCTCCCATTCACTTCTATGCAATTCTTCAGGCGTTTTCCGCCTGAAGAAAGGTCATGTCGCTTCTTCAGGCGGAAAACGCTAGGAGGAAAAAAAAAGCTAGTGGTCTACATAGACCACCATGTTAAAGGAGAGGTTTTTGAAGCGAATTCCGCTGTCAAAAACCTCCCCTTTGCCCACATGTGAACTAGCCCTAAGACGCACACACATTTTCCTCCCATATTGGGAGGAAAAAAAGTGCGTCTTATAGTCCGAAAAATACGGTATATAAAACTAAAATTCTGTAGTAGTTTGCTCTATACAAATCAACAGTTCTCGCCCGATTTGGGAGAAATTTGGCACGCCCCCTCTCCACCCACAGGAGCAGAATACTGCGCACGTTACATCTCGCTAGCGTCCCCTCGCCATGAGGTTGGGGGCCCCGAAGTTAGGCCCTATACATATAATGGGGGAAAGTGAAAGCGCTGAGGGGAAAACAACAGTTGTGACTGACAAGGATGGATCATAGCGACAGCGCCAAAGAGTCGCTGCTAAAGGGGCCGCACCACCACACACAACGCACAAACATTTCACAAACACCATATAAACATCACACATACACCAACCCACAAGCACAACACCACACAAATGTCACAACACACCACACAAACACCAGACCACTCTAGACACACACAACCCAACCCCATAAATAACACGCACGCGCACACACACACTCAGATGGATGCACATGGACAAACAGAGAACATGCGTACTCAAACACAACTACTGCACGCATGGACACTTGCACTACGCACGCACAAACACATGGATCATATACAAGCATACATATACACGGACCACACATTCATGCACACACGCATACATACACATGGATCATATGCACTCACACACGCATGCACTGACAAAACATGTCTGGTTTCCTTAATGGCTACTTGCACACTGCAGTATTTTTCAGGGGCCTCCGGGCCATGGATTTGGTGGCTTCATTGACTTCTTTGTTAACAAAGCTGTGAATTTTGCAGGCTCCATAGAAGTCTTTGGAGATATAGAATCCACGACCTGGAGACTGTAGTGTTACTATAGTGTGCAAGCAGCCTTACTGAGCAGCAATATTGGTCAGGTGAAAAGTGCCTCATAGTAAGATTGTCATTATTGCTTACTATACAGGGAGCTTTCATCACTGAAGCCCTACAATAGATAGTTGTGTAAGTGGAAACCAATTTTACTCTTTGGTCCATGAACTACTTATAAGTTACACTGGAGGGAGGGGAAGGGTTGCACTATGGGGAGTAAATCAGTGGCATAACTAAGAATGGTGGGGCCCCGTGGTGAACTTTTGACAATCAATAAAAATGTTGAAACAAAAAAATAATTGTTGTTCACATCAATGTTATGATAAAAATTTAAAGTGGAAAAAAAGATTTACTGTAACACTCTGAAAATGTCAATTACAGAGTAACACTGAAAATTTTACTTTAGCATAGACCAATAATTTAAAGGGATCCTATCATTCAAATGCATTTTTTCTGACTAACAAGTTGGAATAGCCTTGAGAAAGGCTATTCTCCTCCTACCTTTAGATGTCTTCTCCGTGCTCTCGTTTTTTGTCGGTATGCAAATGAGTTCCTTCGCAGCACTGGGGGCAGGCCCCACTGCTCAAACAGCACTGGGGGCGTCCCCAATGCTGCGAGAGAACTCTCTCCAGCGCTGCCTTCATCTTCATCAGCAACGGCCTCTTCTTCCGTCGTGCGGTGGGTCAAAATTCAACGCATGCACAAGTCGGTTCTGCCTGTGGGCCTCAGGTAGAGCCGGCTTCACATGCAGGTGGCCATTTTTTTGTGGCCGCTTGCGCAAGCAGGCGCTGTACGCTCTGTACTCCATAGAACTACTGGGGCATACCGTGCCTGCTCGCGTAAGCGGTCACAAAAAAAAAAAAAAAAGGCCCCCGCCATGTTAAGTCGGCTCAGCCCGCAGCCCGCTGGCAGAGCAGACTTGCGCATGTGTTGAATTTTGACCCACTGCACGCCAGAAGAAGAGGCTGACGAAGATGGAGGCGGCGCTGGAGAGAAATCATTTGCATACCAACAAAAAAAAACGGGATTTCAGGTGAATGGTGGCGCGGAGAAGACAACGAAAGGGAGGAGAAGAATAGCCTTTCTTAAGGCTATTCTGACGTGTTAGTCAGAAAAAAATGTGTTTGAATGATAGGATCCCTTTACCCGAGGCCGCGGCTATTCTACTAGTGTAAATATACAGTATATGTGAAATGCAAACATGTGAATGAGCCCTTATTGTGCTGCAGATCAGAAGACCAATAAGTAGGAATCGGCAATTCTGTTTAAAATCGCAACTAATCCAATATTTTAGCTTGATTACAATTAATTAAGATTTAGATCACACCCCTTTTAAACCACACCAATTTTATAGTAAGGCTCCATTCCCACGGAGTAACACGTCGCTCATTCTGACACGTAAACACGTGTCAGAGTGAGCGCTGTAAAACAGAATCCCATTGACTTCAATGGGTGCCGTCTTACGCGCGCTACACATTGAAATGGGTTAAAAAGCCTCCCATTGATTTCAATGCGTAGCACGCGCATGATGGCACCCATTGAAGTCAATGGGATTCTGTTTTACAGCGCTCACTCTGACACGTGTTTACGTGTCAGAATTAGCGGCGCGTTACTATGCCAGAACTGCACTGAAAAAATTCTAAAGGAGGGACAATCCTGCCTCCCCTCGCCCACCATTACCAAAAAAACGTAAGATTGAGGTTGTATCGGAAATCCCCTCTGATTCTCACCCAATAAAGCAAAACAATAGTGGAAAAGTCCCAAATCCACCCCAAGAGGATAAAATATTAATAGTAACCTTTATAAGTATCCAAAAGTTAAAATATAGAAACACCCTTCATAAATAATTGTGCACAGGTAGGTGGTTTAAAACTCACTGACTACACAACTGACTGCAGCCAGAATCCTTATATTCATTTTAGGATTCAAGACTGACTAGGTTAACTGCAGTGTTAGTGTCAGATATTAAAACAGCTAAAGCGGGACTAAACTGAATAAAGCCTACTGGTTATTGCTCGTTATATCCTAGTGCTTCTTAGCCCAGTATTAATAGGTCCCATAGCATCATGTCCAGATCTGCCAGGTGGGGCAACAGATAGAAACCCCCCCCCCTCCTAATTACGATCTAGCCTAAACCAGGAAAACCTATGTAATAGCGTCGTCCTGGTTAGATAGAATCACCTAACCTGTCAGAGTTTGCTAAGGTCCTAAGCGATCCCTATCAGTTCAGTTCAGTTAAGGAGATCATATAGTCCCTATACAATGTAGACTAGTAAACCTAACGTGTTTCTTAGCTGGCAAGTCTTACAGCCATTCATCAGAGGTGTGCAATTTTAGCAAAGTAGTTTTGAAGAGCATATAAGGCATGCAACCCGGCTCCCCCTCGGCACTATATCCGGCTGCGAGTCAGCGCGCCGCTACTCAGCTTGAAATAGGCTAAAGGCCACGCCTCCCTTGGTTTTGTCCACCAATAGGGAGACATCGAACGGGCCAAGCCCTCTGAGTAAGTCACTCGAAAGGACAGTTCCTCCGCTTGAGGAGGAACTGTACCTATTTTTCAGAGTATCAAAATACAGGCCATGAACTCTGTGGTAGCTTTACAAACAGGGGAGACCCGGATAGGGTGTTACGGGAAGCATACCAACATGCAGCTTTGGCCGAACGGGCATCACTATTACAACCTAGACAAAAGGATCAGTCAGAAGTGATGAGAATTATTGGGACATATAATAAGGCATAAACAGAAATTAGAACGGTCTTGCAATGCCACTGGGGCATTTTGAGAACTGACCCGCATATTGGTCCAATGCTGGGTGATGTACCATCGCAGGGGACCTAATTTAAGAGACAAGTTGGTACAAAGTCACTTAAGATCAGTGAATTGGCTACAAAGCTGAAAAAAAAAACTATCCAGTACCCATCGTTGTGGCGCATACAAAGCATGTATTAATGACTTTATTAATTGTAAGTCAAGAGGGATAGTGTATCTTTTGACCTGTCAATGTGGTGCCCAATATGTCCCACGTATACTGCACTAGTCATAGCGGTTTGGTAGGGTGGGCGTGGCATTGTCCGCGTCACTCCGTATGTGCATTACAATTGGTTGGTTTATGCGCATGCACGTTAGGGCCCGGGGAATGACGGGCGACTTATTCAGAGGGCTTGCTCAGAGGTGTCCGCTGCTTTTTTTTTTTTTTTTGCAGCAATCGCCTCTGCAAGAAGGGTCAGAGAGACTCAAACACTTTCTATAAGAGAGCCTTATTTAACTATCCTAGAAGGCAGAAATGTGTACACATTAGTGAATCCTGCATTTCTGCCGAAAATTGTCAACATTTCATATGCCTCAGGATATCAATTTATCATCTTTTTGTCAAAATCGTTTGTAAAATCTTTTAGTGATTCTCTGAATGTTCTAAGTACTGAGTTACCGCTCTGCAAAGTCGCTAGCTCCTGGAGACTGCATCAGAAACTCTTTATCCAGTTTCAGTGACCTAATAAAGGTAAAAAAGGTATCCAAGAGCACAATCTCTTGTTGGTTAAAGACTATTACAGAACCATACTCTTCCCAGAATCTTCGACCTCCTCTTAACATCAGGACTCATTCTACCAAAGCGACTTCAGTCTCCTGGGGAGAAAGGGCAAATGTGTCTATTGAACAAATCTGCAGAGCCCCCGCCTGGTCCTCTCCACATACCTTCATCTGGCACTATAAGCTCCTTCGGGAGGAAAATCTTTCAAGCTTTGGTCCCACCCTGAGGTGGTTATTTGCTATTCTCCTGTGCCACTTCCATGAAGGATACCACTAAGTCTGTTTCTAGGAAACCTTCATGACCGCACCCTTCTATTAATGTATTGTATTTTTCCTTAGGTAATGTATTCAGCTATAGAGCGGGAGGAGAACCCTTTTAAAGGGGCTCTATCACTGGGAAAAGTCATTTTTATCTAAACACATGCTTGCATAGCCTTTAGAAAGTCTAAATCCACACTTACCTTTAGTATGTAGATTGCCTCAGTGGTTTCTGAATAAGTCCGTTTTTATTCATATGCTAATGAGCTTTCAGCCAGCTCAGGAAGTTCCCAGCAGCCTCCTCTCCTCTATTATCTTCTATGTGTGTGAAGCAAACAGGAAGCTGAGTCATCATTATCAGCACCAGTCTCCCATAGAAAACAATAGGAGAGGAGTGCACGATCTATCGTGCACCAGTCTAATTAGCATATGAATAAAAACAGACTTATTCAGAAACCACTGAGGCAATCTACATACTAAAGGTAGGTGTGAAATAGACTTTCTAAAGGCCATGCAAAGGTGTGATTAGTTAAAAATGACTTTTCCTAGTGATAGAGCCCCTTTAAAAGAAGTTTCCTGTCCCTATTAAATCAAGTTGTTCATCCTCCTGTGGGGCTGTCATGAAGGATTCCAAATTAGAACTGATTCTATTTTCTTTTCTATAGAAACTGATCTATTTTTATTCAGCATTGACTCTGTAAATAGATAATCATCAGTTATCATCCGTTTAAGAATTAGGTTTTTTTGTATTCGTAAAACTGATTATCAAAATGGGGACACAATGTGAAAAAAATAAAGAAGGAAAAAAAAATTGTAGAAAAGTAAAACATTAAAATTAAAGGGGTTGTCTCATCTCAAGGATCCTATCTATACTGGTAGCTTATGTGAATTGAAGACGTTTCCTAAATATATTGCTTTAGAAATTCTGCTTTCTTTTCCTTCTATGTGACCTTATTCCCCTCACTGTTTACACAGCGTTGCTATAACCATGGACCAGAGAGATAGGACAAGTGACATCACTTACTTAGTGCCAGCAGGACAATCTGTTGCACTTTGCGGATAAAGCCTGGTCGGTTATCTCGCTATGCAAACACACAGATAACACGGAGTCCGTTCTGCACAAGAATGTATATATTATCTGCTCTGTAAGTGTTCTGTGTCCCGTTTGGGGAGGGGGGGGGGTTGGGAATACAGGATGTGAAATGCAGACACACACTGCATACAGCCTGGCTAAAAGACTGAGATGGGAGAACCCCTTTAAAGTTAACTTTAAAAAATACACCCATCAAAACACTCTAATTACAGGTTTTGACCCCACCACCGTCAACACCATACAAAGTACAAATTACCATAACGGAGAATGAACTTTGATAAAAGGTTTTTAGTAGCACTTTGTGCTATTAAAGTAAAGAAAAAAAATTTAAGTGAAAAACAGACAAGATTTCCCTCCTTTTGTTTAGATTAAGCTGAATATAAGAAAAAGTTTAAAGAATGCAAATATAAAAACTTAAAAATAAAGCCCTATGAGTCACTTGAAAAAAGACGCAGAAATTAGATGAATAACCCAAATAATAAAAATGGTATAGCCCTCAAAACTGCACATACAAAAAACCCAAAAACATGTCTGGTCCTGGACCACAAATTGGCACAGTACCGAAGTAGATAATTTGCCACAAACTATCCTTGGTGCTTGCTTGTAATACTACAAAAAAAAAAAAAAAAAAAAGACACTGAATAAAACAGTTAAAAGATGCTGCAAAAATGTAGCTAAGGGCCCCTTCATATGGAGTTTACGCTCCGCTCATTCAGACACGTATACACAAGCGCATCAAAACACATCCCATTCACTTCAATGGGAGCGCATGTAAAGCCGGCTTTCCACGCTCTCCCATTGAAATAAATGGGATGTGTTTTGAAGCGCTCGTGTATACGTGTCTGAATGAGCGGAGAGTAAACTCCATATGAAGGGGCCCTAAATGTGAATGTACCTTAATTCCATTAACGTCTCCTTAGGGCTAGTTCACACAGGGGAAAAGAGGCGGATTTTGACGGCGGATTTTGCCTCAAAATCCGCCTCATCACAATAGTGCTCTATGTAGACCGCTAGCTTTTTTTTTTTCTGCTAGCAGTTTATCGCCGCTAGCAGAAAAAAGAAGCGACATGATGTTTCTTCCGTCTGAAGAAAGCAATAGAAGTGAATGGGAGGCGAAAAACGCAAATTTTTTTGCAAAAAAAGGTGTTGCGTTTTTTTGCAAAAAAAGGTGCGGGAAAAAAAACAACGCATTTTTTGCGGCCCATTCACTTTACGGGAGGGGAAAACCGCCTGGCGTTTTTTGAAGCGGTTTAAAAAAAAAAAAAAAAAACGCTCCAAAAAAAAGCTCCAAAGAACGCGGCAAGGTCCAAAAAACGCTTCCTAATTAGGAAGCTTTTTTTTTTTCAGGACCAAAATAAACCACACGTAAATGTCCCTAAAAGGGACAGTTTCATTTTTATTTAGATTTTTGAATACTGGAACCATTTACTAGTCGGACCACAGACATCAACTAGTATTCACCAACTAGTCTCCAGCACATTAACCACATGAGGACCGCCGTACGTAAATTTACGGCCTCATGTGCTGGTACCTAAAGACCGGACTATTGCCGAAATACGTCCGGCCTTTAGGTACCTTTCTGGTGGGGGGAGGGGTGCGGGGGGGACAGGGGTTAGGTGTTACTAACACCTAACCCCTTCCTCCATAACGTCCAGTCGGAACTGAGTCCGACTGGACGTGTTAACCCTTTCGATCGCGCCGTCAAACATCACGGCGCGATCGAAAGGGATCCGCCGACAGGTTAACCCGATCGGCACCCCCCGCGGCGAGATCGGGGGGTGCCGATGTCAGTACAAGGTAGTCTGGGGTCTGGCCAGTGACCCCAGACTACCGGAGCCCCCACATACCTGGTGATCCTGCCAGGCGGTGGAGGAAGTGAGCGATGTGTCTCACTTCCTCTGCAGCTTACAGGACACGAGCAGGCTCATGTCCTGCTCGTGTCCTGTCTGCTACTGTGCTGAATCAGCTGATGCTTTCATCAAAGCATCAACTGATTCAAGTGTCCTACAGGGACACATGAAAAAGTTAAAAAAAAGTAAAAAAAAAATAAATAAAGTGTATGAAAAAAGTAATAAAGTTCTAAAGTCCAAAAATCCCTTTTTTCTATACAAAATGAATTATATAAAAAAAAACCACTAAAAATTAAAAAAAGCAATGCATATTTGGTACCGCCGCGTCCGTAACAACCTGTACAATAAAACTGAAATAATATTTAATGTACACGGTGAACGTCGGAAAAAAAAAACGGAAAAAACTCGCCGGAAATAATGATTTTTTGCCATCTCATCCTACAAAATATGCTATAAAAAGTGATCAAAAAGTCATATTCACCCCACAACAGTGCCAATAAAAAGCGCACATTTTCCCGCAAAAAATAAGCCCTCAACCAACACTGTCAACCGAAAAATAAAAATGTTACGCCTCTCAGAAGATGGCGATGCAAAAATCACTGATTTATGTCCCCAAATGTGTTTTTGTTCTGCAGACTTAGTATCGCATGAAAAAATAACATGAGGTATCGCCGTAACCGTACAGACCCGCAGAATAAAGGACACGTTACTTATGCTGTACGCTGCATGGCGAAAAATTTAAAATGTAAAACTCTATGCAGGATTGATTTTTTTTTTTTTTTAATCCAGCAAGAAAGAGTTAATAAAATGTAATCAGTAAGTTGTAGGCACCCAAAGATGGTGTCATTACAAAATGCATCTCATCCTGCAAACAACAAGCCCTTATATGGCCATGTCACCAGAAAAATAAAGAAAATATAGCATCTAGCAATGTCAAGGCAAAACCCCCCAAAAATCGCCAAATTATTAGAACACAACTGGCTTCGGCAGGTAGGGAATATATAAGGTGTGCGAGCGAATATCAGGGGACACCCCAGATTTACAGCTTATGAGCGAAAAAACACCAGAAGTGACGCCCAAAGTGACCCCCAGAGTGACTCCCCCAATCATAGGAGCTACTGGGACATAGTAGGGAATTTGGTGTCTGCAATGTTCTCTGCACAGCTTATATATTCCCTCTTCGCCATCCGCTGTGCAGTCACGTCTGGGATACTAATACTCACTACACCCCCTGATAAATTCTTTGAGGGGTGCAGTTTTCAAAATGGGGTCACTCCTTTGGGGAATCCACTTTTCTGGTACCTTACAGGCTCTACAAACATGACATGGCGTCCAGATACCAAACATCAAAATCTGTACTCCAAAAGCCGCATCGCGCTCCTTCGCTTCTGCGCCCTGCTGTGCGCCCAAACTGCAGTTTATGCCACATGTATGACACTGGTGTACCCGTTATATCGGACGTAATGTCATATGTGGGTATAAACTGATATTAGGGCACAGCTGGACGCAAAAGGGAAGAAGGGTTATTGGGTTTTTGGAGCACAGACGGTTTGGTTTTTGGATGCCATGACACTTTTGCAGAGCTGAAACGCCAGTAAAGTGGAATCCCCTGATATGTGACCTTATTTTGGAAACTACACCCCTGAAGGATTTCTCCAGGGGTACAGAGAGCATTTTTAACCCCCAAGTGTTGCTATAACTTATTATCCATAAATGAATACGAAGCTGATTGTGAGAGGTGAAAATGACAATTTTTCCAGGAATCCGTCATTTCAGTGCGTAACATGTTGTGCCCGCCTTGTATCAGAGATGAACGCTCTAAAAGCTGTTGTGCCCGGGATACCCGCTTACCAGTTTTTGGAGTGTCTCTGCTGACATAAGTTGGGCACAACATATCGGGCACTAAAATGGCGAATCTCTGGAAATTTTTCATTTTTAACTTCTCATTATCAGCTGTGATTTCATTTCTGGAAACTAAATAAATGCAACACTCAGGGGTTAAAAATGCTCGCTACACCACTTGATAAATCTCATCAGTGGGGTAGTGTCCAAAATGGGGTGACATGTCTGCGGATTCCACTTTATTGGCAATTCAGGGGCTTTGCAAAAGTGGCATGGTGTCCTAAAACCAAACTGTGCTCCAAAAACCAAAATAGCGCTCCTTCCCTTCTGTGCCCGGTTGTGCCCAAACAGCCATTTATACCCACATATGGCATTAAGTCCGTTATCCGGGGTACACCAGTGTCATACATGTGGGCATACACCGCTATTTGGGTACCCAGCAGGGTGCAGATGTGTAGGAGCGATATGTGCTTTTGGAGTGCAGATTTATATTCTTTGTTTTTGGACACCACGTCACATTTGCAGAGGCCCTAAAATTGTCCCTACAAAATGGGGTCACTTCTTGGTGAATTCCAGTTTACTGTCACCTGTGTAGTTTCTAAAATGGGGTCACAATGGGGGGTTTCCATTGTATTGATACTTTAGGGGCTCAGCTAATGCGACATGGCACCTGAGAACTATTCCAGCAACATCTGCTTTCTAAAAGCCAAATAGCGCTCTTTCCATTCTGAGCCCCACGATGTACCCATACAGCAGATTATGGCCACATATGGGGTATTGCCGTGTTAAGAAGAAATTGTGTAACAAACTCTGGGGGGGCTTTTAATTCTTCAGCTACTTGCAAAATTAAAAATATGGCGCTAAATGGACGATTAATTGGAAAAAAAAAGTAATTTTTCATTTTTACGTCCCATTGTTAATAAAATCTGTGAATCAGCTGTGAGGCCAAAATGCTCACCAAACTCCTAGATAAATTCTATGAGGGGTGTAGTTTCCAAAATGGGGTCACTTTTAGGGGGTTTCCACTTTATTGGTACACTAGGGGCTCTGCAAATGCGACATGGCACCTGAAAAATATTCCAGCAAAATCTGCCCTTCAAAAGCCAAATAGCGCTCTTTCCATTCTGAGCCCCGCCATGTTCCCATACAGTAGATTATGGCCACATATGGAGCATTTCTGTGTTCAGGAGAAATTGTGTAACGAACTTTAGGGAGCTTTTTTTCTTTATCCTCTTGTGAAAATGAAAAATTTGGGGCTAAATTGACAGTTTGTTGGAAAAAAAGTAAATTTTCATTTTCATGTCCCAATGTTAATAAAATCTGTGAAACAGCTGTAGGGTCAAAATGCTCACTCTACCCTTTGATATGTTCTGTGGGGGGTGTAGTTTCCAAAATGGGGTCACTTTTAGGGGGTTTCCACTGTATTGGTTCTCTAGGGGCTCTGCAAATGCGACATGGCACCTAAAAATTATTCCAGCAAAATCTGCCATCCAAAAGCAAAATAGCGCTCCTTCCATTCTGAGCCCCGCCATGTTCCCATACAGCAGAATATGGCCACATATGGGGTATTGCCGTGTTCAGGATAAATTGTTTAACAAACTTTGGGGGGCTTTTACTCCTTTAACTCCTTGTGAAAACGAAAACTTTGGGGATAAAGTGACATTTTAGTAATTTTTCTTTTACACATTCCAATGTTAGTAAAATCTGTGAAACAACTGTACGGTCTAAATGCTCACTATACCCCTTGATGAATTCCGTGAGGGGTGTAGATTCTAAAATGGGGTCACTTTTGGGGGGTTTCCATTGTTTTGGTACGCTAAGGGCTCTGCAAATGTGACATGGTGCCTGAAAATTATTCCAGCAAAATATGCTGTTCAAACACCCAGTGTCGGTCCTTCCCTTCCATGCACTGCCGTGTGCCCAAAAATCAGTTTACACCCACATGTGGGGTATTTCTGTGCACGGGAGAAATTGCATAACAAAATGTGAGATGCATTTTCTCCTTTAACCCTTTGTGAATGTGTTAATTTTAGGTCTAAATGAATGTATTAGTGAAAAAAAATGAAATGTCTAAATTTGACCTCCATATTATTTTTATTCTTATGAAATGCTTAAAGGGTTAACAAACATCCCAAATGCTGTTTTGAATAATTTGAGGGGTGTAGTTTTGAAAATGGGGTGATTTATGGGAGTTTCTATTATATAGGCCTTTATAATTCCTTTCAGAACTGAAGTGGTCCCTAAAAAATTAGTTTGAGGAATTTTCTTGTAAATCTGGAAAATTGCTGTTACACTTGTAAGCCTTGTAACGTCCAAAATGAATTAAAAGACGATCAAAAGATGATGCCGATATAAAGCAGAGATATGGGAGATAATATTTATTCATGTATTTGGATGGTATGACTATCTGCCTGAAAAGCAGAGAATTTCACATTTTGAAAATTGCAATTTTTTCCAAATTTCCATCAAATTTGCTAGTTTTTTTATAAATAAATACAAAAATATTGATTAGTGTTTACCACTAACATGAAGTATAATGTGTTACGAAAAAACAACTTCAAAATCACTTGTGTAAGTTAAAGCGTCTCAAAGTTATTGCCATTTAAAGTGACACATGTCAGTTTTGAAAAAAAGAGGCCCGGTCCTTAATGTACTTCTGGGCCTGGTCCTTAACCGGTTAAAGCAGTCATGCAATTTGTGAATAGGTCACAGTGGAGGCCTATGATTGGCTGCAGCAGTCTCTTCACACAAACGGGATGTCACCGGTGACCTGTATACAGATGCACAGACCTGTACATGTTAGAACCACAGGTCTGGATTGTTACAATTGTATCCCCATTAGCAGCAGTGTTAAATACATTTAAAAAAAAAAATGAAACTGACAATCCATTTAAAGAAGAAGAAACAGAAACCAAACCTGGGCAGGGCACAGGAATGCCAAGCATGCAATAATTAAGTTGCTCTGCAATGTGAGTGGAAAGTCATATGCTTGCATAACTATGTAATGCACATCCCACACCAATACCTCACAGAGACAATATTATGCTGGAATATAAACAAAGGCAAACAGGAGGATGGATTACTCTTGGATTATATGTTGTTGCTGTTTCTATTGCTCTTCACTCTGTAAAAGCGTGTTCACATTACACATTTTTTCATTGTTCTGACCCATCAGAAAAGTTTAGAAAGATTTTGTGTTTGTATTGCATTTGTTTTTCCCTGTTAAAAAACAGATCCCCGAGAAAACAAATGCAAGGGAATAGATATTAAGGGAAAGCTGTCAAGACAACTTTATGGACTGAGGGGTTGAGTGTCCTAACTCCCCCTCCCCCGGGGTATAAGTAAGGAGAATGTGATCAAATGTAAACATCAGTATTACTCACCTTTCCTGGGCTTCAGCACAGCTCCTTTTTCTTTCTGGCGCTTCTTCCTGATGTCAGGGACCATAAGGCTTGTGATTGGGCCTCAGCGAGTTACGAGGCATCATGACACAGTTGTAAGCTTCATGATGCTATGTGACTGCTGAGGCCTGTGGTTTAAAAGGGGCATCTAAATAATTACCATTAATCATGATTGAGGTAAAATGCCCAATTAAGCACAATTTTGGTTTAGGTAATCACCTAGCCGTGGTATGGCCTTGTATTTTTAGCTAATTTTTAACCAGGACATTTACAATCCTAAATAGGAATAATTACGTAGCAAAGAGGATGATATTTTTTTTGTTTTTGAACAGTCCCTAATACAAAGTATTACCTGGTATGCTATCCAGCTTTCCCGCATCATGAGAATCACATCTGACATGATATGGCACAACGATGTAGCTTACAGTGGAATTTATTTAGATCAATGTAGTATTCAGTATTCTTTATGACAGCTCCAAATGCTATGCTACTCAGCTTTCCCAAACCCCATGCAATGCAACTTAAATAAGCTTTGGCATGATGTAGGAGCAAGCATGAGGGATTTATTTAATTAGCAGTCCCTATTACCAATATACCTGGCATATTAAGCAACTTTCCTAAAATCCGGAAAGGAAAAATCCTGCCAAGCTACAGCAGGATTATAACGCAAGGAGGTAGGCTTATGTAGGGAAATACAGTATTCAGTATTCCTTATTAAAACTCTACATGCTAAGTTACCCAGCTTTTGCAGAAGTCTGAAAGGCAGGGCAGCATGGTGGCTCAGTGGTTAGCACTGCAGCCTTGCAGCGCTGGAGTCCTGGGTTCGAATCCCACCAGGAACAACATCTGCAAGGAGTCTGTATGCTCTCCCCGTGTTTGCATGCGCAGTAGCACTCTAGCTCCATTTTTGTGTAGCTCTCAGGGAATTTCGCTGAAAACCGCCAGAAGAAAGGAAGATGGAGGCAGAAGATCGCAAAAGAAGGAGGAGGGCGTCAACGATGGATGACATAGACGGGTGCACGAAATGCCCACCCTGCACAGTAAGTATGAGTTACATATACATTTTTTAGGTTAAACTTAACAACGGGCTGCTCTTTTATAAAATGATTAGCGGGGCCGGAATAGCCTTTGTAAAGGATATTCAGCAATATGAGACAGACATTGCTGAAATTAGGTGATAGAGCCCCTTTAAAGGAGTTCTCCCATCTCAGCCAGGCTGCATGCAGTGTCTGCGTTTCACTTCCTGTATTTCTCTCCTCCCTCCTGCTGAACGGGACAAACAACATTTCTGTACAGAACAGACTCAGTGTTATCTGTGTGTTTACATAGAGAGATAACAGGCCAGGCTTTGTCAGCAAACTGCAATGGATTGTCCTGCAAACACTGAGTGTGTGTGTGTGTGTGTGTGTGTGTGTGTGTGTGTGTGTGTGTGTGTGTGTGTGTGTGTGTGTGTGTATATATATATATATATATATATATATATATACACACATACACACATTCATACACCTATATGTTTTCTGAAAGTAGGCACCTGCAGAATTGTCAAAATACCACTTAGTATTATAGAAAGTAAAATAGAATACAGCAGACCCTGCATCAAAGAAAGCAGACACCCCCAAGATAATCCAACACTGACTTTAAGGGCGCTATCTGCACAAGATGACACTAGTGAGAGAGTTCTCCACAACAATATGGGTTGACTACTGACATGACTAAGTTGTGGCTGCCTCCGATCACCAGAGGGAGCCATTTGCTACACTTGACTGAAGTGGAACGCTACTACTACAGCAAGGAGCCTAAGACAGGAGAGACACAAATTAAGTGTGCGAGAGCCAATCCACCATTAGAATTTGCCAACTCTAAATTGTTTTGGGCGTAAGAAGGTCTAGTGAGTAGATTGTTGTTCACGGGAAGAAAAAAAAAATAAGACATTCCCTGAAAAGAAGCCCTAACCTATCTCTTTGAGCAGAAAAATAATATAAGACCCTGTCTAATTTTCAGAGAAACATGGTACCTTAACCACTTCCGGACCGCCCATAAACATCTGGAAAGTGGTTGCCTAGTTCTGACAAGACGTGCTGGTACGTCCAATCAGAACACAGCAGCTGCACGGAGATCGTGGAGCTGCTGAAGCTGGGAGCCGACTGTAACTTCAGCCAGAGCTCCCAGAGAGATGGCAGGGAAGGTTTATAGTAACAGTTTTAATACCAAGCAATGACCACTTATGTGTAGTTTAGCAATCCAACAAGCACCAGACAATCCTCCTTTTCACCTATTCTTTGTTATTCCAAGACTAGAACTGCTACATGTTGAGGGGCTCATTTTCCTTACCCTTAGTTCACATCTGCATTTGGTAATCCATTCAGGGAGTCCGCATGGGGACCTTCCGAACGGAGTACCGAACGCATTTGCAAGCGGTATGCAGTGAAAGTACACGGACCCCATAGACAATAATGGGGTCCATGAGCTTTCCGCACGCTGCCTGCACGAATCATGCGGACATCAAAGTAGATTATAATCTAATTTTCCGTGCAGAGAGCACATGGACCCCATTATAGTCTATGGGGTCCATGTGCTTTCACTGGCACAACGCTTGCCAGTGCATTTCGTATTCCGTTCGGAGGGGTCCCCATGCAGATTCCCCAAGGGATTACCTACGCAGATATGAACAAGGCATTACTCCTATTGTACCAAGAATGCACAACCTGCCTATCTCACTGGGTATATTTATGAGCCAAGTGAGATAGGAGCAACGACGATGCCTACGCTTCAGTGTAAAGCAGTATTCTAACAGATTAGCTTCAGTTACTGTTTGCAATACAAGGATCAGTTTTAGTAGATGCGCCTTTGATTATCTTTAAGAAGATCTTTCATGTTACAAATAACATTGGACATTTTTTGTTTTACCCACTATTAAAGTGATCCTATCACCAGGATTTTCATGACTAAACTTACAGTACATAAACTAATAAATGGAAACTCAGGGGGAGTTCACACTTGCGCTCGTTCTCCAGTTTGTGCATTCCGCCAGGTTTCCATCTTCAGCCCCGGCTAAACTGGACAGGAGATAGAAACCCGACGGTGAGTTTTAAAAACCATTCACTTGGATTTCTAAAGGTGACCAGCCATGTCTGCCTTTTGCCTGTCCATGGGGAGAACAGTTCTTTTTAGCTAGACACATAGTCAGACATGCAGGACTTGGTGTCCAGTTAAAAAAAAAAAAAAAAAAAAGGTTTACGGACAAGCAGAAGGCAGACACGGGCCGCCGTCACCTTTACGAACTCATTCAAGTGAATGGGTTTTAAATCTGACCGGGGGGGGGGGGGGGGGGGGCAAAACAGTAGCTCAGTGGTTAGCACTGCATCCTTGCAGCGCTGGAGTCCTGGGCTCTAATCCCGCCAGGAACGACATCTGCAAGGAGTTTGTATGTTCTCCCCGTGTATGTGGGGATTTCCTCCCATTCTACAAAGACATGCTTGAGTTAAAAAAAAAAAATAAATAAAAAAAAAATGTACATTGTGATCCCTATCCCTATGGGCTCACAATCTACATTTAAAAAAAAAAAAAGAAAAGAAAAAGAAAACTGACTGCCGGGTTTCCGTGTCCAGTCCAGTTTTGCCGGGGCTGAAGACGGAAACCCAGCAGAATTCACAAACCGGAGAACAAGTGCAAGTGGGAAAGCCCCCTCAGTGGCATATAAAAAGGAAATTGTCTGTCTAAAGTAATAGTCTATCTATATCCTATTAATATTATAAAGGTGAAAGTTTCTGAGTTTGGATGTTTGTGGGTTTGGATGTTTGTTCCTCAATCACGCAAAACCCGCTCCACCGATTTGGCTGAAATTTTCCACAAACATAGTTACTACACTGGATTGCGCAATAGGCTACATTTCGTCACAATAGCGCACATACGTTTTTCCCAGGACCCCACAAAACCCAAACTCACATCACTATCTCTGCAATCTCACACACTTTGGACCATAGCAAGCCACAAAATTCATATTACCCTCTACAGCAGAGGTCAGCAACCCCTGGCACACGTGCCAAGAGTGGCACTCCTGCCATATTTCACTGGCACACCAGCAGCACAGGACCTGCAAGAGTTAAATGAAGTCCAAGCGTCTGTACAGTGCTCTGCTAGAGCTGAGGCATAAGGACACTCCCCTTTGAGAGGGGTGCAGGAAACCCAGGGGGTGGAGCATAATCGCTCAGGTCTCTGCCTGCTATAGTGATAGCTCCTGCCGTCTGCATCCTGCAAACGTTCCCCGAGGAGGAGAGGAAGCTGCTAGCAAAGTGAAAGTAAGAAACACACAGGTCCTTTCCTTTAGTTCCTATTCTCATTAATGTCAGGCATTTGGGGTTATTAGTTTAGTGTTAGTAACTCCATGTGCCTCACATTAATAGGAATAAACCCCATCATGTCCCTCATATTAACCCCTGTGTGCCCCATATAAAGGTTACTAATATGTGAGACATATGGAGGTACTAATAAAAGACCTCAATAATGAAGATACTTAATTATTACCTCCAAGTCTCTCACATATCAGTAACTCTTACACAAGGGTTAATGTGAGGGACATGATGGGGTTAATTGCTATTAATAAGTGGCACATGGAGTTACTAAACTGTCATGCACAGGGCCAGACTTTTATCTACAATTGGTCCTGTACATTTCAATGGGCCCATACACATAGATCCTGTTTTTGCAGCTGTGTATCCGGGACAAATTGAGCTGTAAAATATAGTGCAGGTCCTATATTTGTCCTATACCTTTCCTACACCTGTCCGTATTTGCAGCCCTGTCAATTTATTTTTAATCTATAGGTCAGTGAAAACCATATCCGTGCCATTTGTGTGCAGGAGGCCTGAGGCTGAAGCACCACATTGCGTTAACACAGCGTTTTGGTTGCAAATTCTGCTGCGGTTTTGAGCCAAAGTCACCGATGTACCGTTTCAACACACCACGAACACGTAACGGTCGATAATAATGTCACCAATCTGCCTTACTGCCCACCTTAGAATTACCCGGCGTCCCTTCACATAAACTAGAACTCAAGATTGGCATCCCTGTTCTACTCATGCGTAATCTGGATGCACCCCGATTGTGTAATGGCACGAGGCTACGTGTCACACAACTAGGAACAAATATGATTGAAGCCACTATTCTTACAGGAGCAGCTAAAGGTGACAGTGTGTTAACCCCACGCATTCCAATTATACCAAATAATTCCCCATTTCAATTCAAACGACTACAATTACCCCTTAAGTTGGCTTTTACAATGACCATTAATAAATCCCAAGGACAAACGCTGAAAGTAGCAGGGATACATTTAGCCACACCATGCTTCTCACATGGACAACTTTATGTGGCTTGCTCAAGAGTATCCTGTGCCTAAAACTTACATGTACTGGCGGAAAATAACAAATCATACAATGGCGTATATCGAAGTATATTAACTTGAAATACCTCTGTCCCAAAGACACTATGTACAGTTTTTCACACCACCGTATAGCAGCTGAACTACAAATTACATTCAACACAAAAGTCTCACATATTCTCAGAATTACAGAAAAAACAAGATACAAAGTTACATTTCATATCCGATACCTTTTACACAGTACGAAAACCTTACCCGCGCCTGTATTTACCCACTTCTACAGTCATGGCCAAAAGTTTTGAGAATGACACAAATATTATATTTTCACATGATCTGCTGCCCTCTGGTTTTTATGTGTGTTTGTCAGATGTTTTTATCACATACAGAAATATAATTGCAATCATATTATGAGTAACAAAAGCTTATATTGACAGTTAGAATGAGTTAATGCAGCAAGTCAATATTTGCAGTGTTGACCCTTCTTCTTCAGGACCTCTGCAATTCTCCCTGGCATGCTCTCAATCACCTTCTGGACCAAATTCTGACTGATAGCAGTCCATTCTTGCACAATCAATGCTTGCATTTTGTCAGAATTTGTAGGTTTTTGTTTGTCCACCCGTCTCTTGATGATTGACCACAAGTTCTCAATGGAATTAAGATCTGGGGAGTTTCCAGGCCATGAACACAAAATCTCTATGTTTTGTTCCCTGAGCCATTTAGTTATCACCTTTGCTTTACGGCAAGGTGCTCCATCATGCTGGAAAGGGCATTGTTGATCGCCAAACTGCTCTTGGACGGTTGGGAGAAGTTGATCTTGGAGGACATTCTGGTACCATTCTTTATTCATGGCTGTGTTTTTAGGCAAGACTGTGAGAGAGCCGATTCCCTTGGCTGAGAAGCAACCCCACACATGAATGGTTTCAGGATGCTTTACAGTTGGCATGAGACAAGACTGGTGGTAGCGCTCACCTCGTCTTCTCCGAATAAGCTGTTTTCCAGATGTCCCAAACAATCGGAAAGGGGATTCATCAGAGAAAATGACTTTACCCTAGTCCTCAGCAGTCCACTCCGTGTACCTTTTGCAGAATATCAGTCTGTCCCTGATATTTTTTCTGCAGAGAAGTGGCTTTTTCGCTGCCCTCATTAAGACCAGGCCTTGCTCCAAGAGTCTCCACCTCACAGTGCGTGCAGATGCACTCACACCTGCCTGCTGCCATTCCTGAGCAAGCTCTGCACTGCTGGTAGCCCGATCCCGCAGCTGAAACACTTTTAAGAGACGGTCCTGGCGCTTGCTGGTCTTTCTTGGGCGCCCTGGAGCCTTTTTGCCAACAATGGAACCTCTCTCCTTGAAGTTCTTGATGATGCGATAGATTGTTGACTGAGGTGCAATCTTTCTAGCTGCGATACTCTTCCCTGTTAGGCCATTTGGTACTATTCCGTTATCGGGCCAGCAGCAGCGCAGTTCAGCAGCAGCTTTCGGGACAGCAGTTCAGCAGCGGGAATTACAATGACATCCGAGGACTGCTGGCCCGATGCTTGTGCCCAGTAACCAGTACATCGATGACCCCCCTCCCCCATCCTTCTCCTCCTGCCAGTGCTGCCCCCCAGCTCTCCTTACATCTTCCCCGTACCCTCTCCCCGCCACACGACTAGGCCTCACCTCAGCGCTAGTACCGAGACCGAAAGGAAAGACACCGGGGCTCAATCCAGGCCCTGACAAGAAACACGCCGACTATAGGAACGGTGAGCTACAGCGAGCCGGAGGGACAAACTTTCTGCAGCGTCCGGCGGCTATCTAGTAGCATTCATTGCTCAAGATTTACGGTGAGGCCTATTACAGGGAGAGGGTACGGGGCAGATGTAAGAAGAGCTGGGGGGCAGCACTGGAAGGAAGAGGAGGATGAGGGCATCGATCGATGTACTGCCTACTACACACAAGCACGGCCTCTATCATCGGGCCAGCATCGGCTTAGTCATGTGGCGGGGAGAGGGTACGGGGTAGATGTAAGGAGAGCTGGGGGGCAGCACTGGAAGGAGGAGGAGATGGAGGGGGGGTCATTGATGTACTGGCTACTGGGCACAAGCATCGGGCCAGCAGTCCTCGGATGTCATTGTAATTCCCGCTGCTGAACTGAACTGCTGTCCCGAAAGCTGGTGCTGAAATGCGCTGCTGCTGGCCCGATAACGGAATAGTACCGGCCATTTTTGTGCAGTGCAACGATGACTGCACGAGTTTCTTTAGAGATAACCATGGTTAACAGAAGAGAAACAATGATGCAAAGCACCAGCCTCCTTTTAAAGTGTCCAGTGGTGTCATTTTTACTTAATCATGACAGATTGATCTCCAGCCCTGTCCTCATCAACACCCACACCTGTGTTAATGGAGCAATCACTGAAACGATGTTAGCTGGTCCTTTTAAGGCAGGGCTGCAATGATGTTGAAATGTGTTTTGGGGGGATAAAGTTCATTTTCTAGGCAAATATTGACTTTGCAAGTAATTGCTGTTAAGCTGATCACTCTTTATAACATTCTGGAGTATATGCAAATTGCCATTAGAAAAACTGAAGCAGTAGACTTTGTAAAAATTAATATTTGTATTATTCTCAAAACTTTTGGCCATGACTGTACAATCACCGCAGACGAAGTCACGGGTACCAGCTAGTATATATAAAACTCAAATTCTGTAGTAGTCTGCTCTATACAAATCCACAGTTCTCGCCCGATTTGGGTGAAATTTGGCACGCCCCCTCTCCACGCACAGCAGCAGAATACTGCGCACGTTACATCTTGCTAGTGTCCCCCTGTCATGAGATTGGGGCCCCTAAATTTAGGCCCTATACATATAATGGGGAAATGTGAAAGTGCTGAGGGGAAAACAACAGTTGTGACGGTACTTTTCCGTTATCGGGCCAGCATCGCAGTTCAGCACCAGCATCGGGATAGCAGTCAGCAGTTCAGCATCGTGAATTACAGCCGAGGACTGCTGGCCTGATCCTTGTACCCAGCTCTCCTTACATCTGCCCTATACCCTCCCGCTACACGACTAGGCCTCACCATAAATACTGACCAACACTACTAGTTAGTCGCCGGACGGTGCAAGAAGTTTGTCCCTCCGGCTCGCCGTAGCGCCCCGTTACTATGGTCAGTGCATCCCTTTCAGGGCCTGTATTGAGCCCCAGTGTGTTTCCTTCTGGTCTCCGGTCTCGGTACTGGCCATGGCTTCCAGTGCGAGCATCTTCCTCCTGAACGTGAATGGACAGATTGAGAGCGCCGAGGTGAGGCCTAGTCGTGTGGCGGGGAGGGTACGGAGCAGATGTGAGGAGAGCTGGGGGGTAGCACTGGGAGGATGGGGGCATCGCTGTACTGGGTACTAGAGACAGGGCACAAGCATCGGGCCAGCAGTCCTCGGATGTAATTCCCGATGCTGGACTGCTGTCCCGATGCTGGTGCTGAACTACGATGCTGGCCCGATAACGGAAAAGTACCGTTGTGACTGACAGGGATGGATTATAGCGACGGCGCCAAAGAGTCGCTGCTTAAGAGGCCGCACCATCACACACAACACACAAACACCATATAAACATCACACAGACACCACACAAACCCCAGACTACTTTAGACACACACAACACAAACACCACCGCACAAATACCACAACACCACCCCATAAATACCACACACACACACGCACGGATCACACACGCATGCAAACACACTCAGATGGATGCAAACTGCACACACGGACGAACAGAGCACATGTGTACTCACACACAGCTACCACACACATGGACACTTGCTCTGTGCCTGCAGAAACATATGCGCACATACACGCTTAAATACACACGGACCACACGTGCATGCACACATACACATGGATCACTTGTGTACGTACGCACGCGCGCGCGCGCACGCACACACACACACACACACACACACACACACACACACTTACCAAACACGTGCATGCACACACACATACACATGGATCACACGCATGCACACACATACAAGGACCACAAACACGCATGAACACGCATACATACACATAGATCACACATACACACACGCGTACATATACACACTGACCATACACACATGCATACATACACATGGATCACGTACACATGTACACGCACACATGCACTGACAAAACATATCTGGTATCCTTACTGGCTGCTTGCACACAACAGTATTTTTCACGGGCCTCCAAGCCATGGATTTGGCGGTTCCATAGGCTTCTTTGTGCACAAAGCTATAAATTTTGCAGGCTCCATAGAAGTCTATGGAGATATAGAATCCACGGTAGTGTTACTGTAGTGTGCAAGCAGCCTTACTGAGCAGCAATATTGGTCAGGTGAAAATGGCCTCATAGTAATATTGTCATTATTACTTACTATACAGGGAGCTTTCATCACTGAAGCCCTACAATAGATAGTTGTGTAACTGTAAACCAATTGTACTCTTTTTCCCATGAACTACCGTACTTATAAATTACACTAGGGAAGGGTTGCACTATGTTGTTAATTGGTTGTAATTCAGTGGCATAACTAGGAATGGCGGGACTCTGTGGCGAGCTTTTGACATGCCCCCCTTCCCTCCCACCCCCGACGCTGAAAACCCCGACCGACCTGCCCGCATTCCTGCACACAGTATTACGCCCCATAGTGGCCCCTGCACACAGTATAACGCCCCATAGTGGCCCCTGCACACAGTATTACGCCCCATAGTGGCCCCTGCACACAGTATTACGCCCCATAGTGGCCCCTGCACACAGTATTACGCCCCATAGTGGCCCCTGCACACAGTATTACGCCCCATAGTGGCCCCTGCACACAGTATTACGCCCCATAGTGGCCCCTGCACACAGTATTACGCCCCATAGTGGCCCCTGCACACAGTATTACGCCCCATAGTGGCCCCTGCATACAGTATTACGCCCCATAGTGGCCCCTTCACCTAGCATTATGTCCCATTGTGGACACCCATGAACAATTATTATACTCTATGGGCTTTTCAGACCCCAGAGTATAATAATCAGAGACCCAGGAGGGATACAAACAAACATTTTTTTAAAAAACACTGTTACTTACCTAGCCCTGGCTTCACTGTTCTTCCCGCTGATGGTGGCCATCTTCAATGACGTCCAGGACGTCACGTGACCCGGGGGGCCTGGGTCGCAACGCAAAGGACACAGGTTCCGGTCATGTGAAGTCAGGGACATCACACAAGTAGGCCTGAAGCCTGCCCGGAGAGGTAAGTAACACAGTTTTTTATGCTCCCCTACCTCTCCTGAGCCTCCGGTCATTATACTCAGGGTCTTTTCAGACCCTCGAGTATAATAATGTTTGTGGGGCTGCTGCCAGGATCGGTAAGTAAGTAGGGCATGTTACCGCCTGGAGTAACTCCAGTCAGTAACGGCCTATTAAAACAAAAACGCAGCGGCTGTTGCTGGGCCCCCTAATGTCCCAGGCACTGTGACAGCCGCTACTGCTGCAACCTCGGTAGTTAGAATCCTGGTGTAAACGGTTTATATGTTTGTTTGTGTATGGTGCAGAAATTTTAATTTTTTATAAAATATATAGTATAGTTGTAATAGTTTATACTACATAATATGTATTGAATATGTAAAATCAATAAAAATGTTGAAATGAAAAAAAAAAAGTTGTTCACATCAATGTTACGACAAATTAGTAAAATGCCAAAATAATACAAATTTAAAGTGGAAAAAAAGATTTACTTTAGCACTCTCAAAAGGTCAATTTCAGTGTGATACTGAAAATTTTACTTTGGCATAATCAACAATTTAACATATTTTCCGCATGCAAAGCTGCAGGTATTCTATTAGTTAATTAATAATAATCAAGGGAAAATGTACAATTAATAAAGCTAGGATTCTGAGAAGAGCAATCCTTCAGTGCACACAATAGTTCAGGCTGCTGGAGGTGTAGCAATGAAGTTTGGGGAAATGTTTTCTTGGCACACCCTCAGTCCCCTGACATCCTTAGAGGATACTTGTGTATGACACAATGAATTGCTGCAGTTCTGAAGGCCAATAGAAAACCAACACGCTACTACATGGGCCTCTCTGATAAAGTATCTACTCAATGAACATCACAAGACATATTCTAAACAAAGAAAATTCCGTGCTAGTCAGGTGATCTTTGTCAGCTCTAGTGGTCTCAGAAAATATACAGAATTTATAACAGAGCATACAAACTCTACAAGTTCTTCAGGTTGGATGGCCAATTTATAAGAATGCTTAGGTTATAATGCTACAGAGAGGCTAGTACCGCCAAACCACCCACCATCTTCAAATACAGTACTTAAGAATAGTGGCAGCCAAGCAGAGGCAGGCAACAGAAAACATTGGTTAAGAGGGAAGGGTCTCCTCTACAGCAGCCGGTAGTCTGTGCTGAATATAAATAGCTTCTGATCTGATGAATGGAAAGCTGGTCAGTAGCTAAAAGACCATCAGCACTTTTAGTGCGTGTCTGCCACAGTGCCCCTACAAGTAAAAGGATTTGCTATGTATGCCAGCTTTAGATCAGTAGCAGGGTCTGTCACATGACCAACACCACAGTGTCTGTGGAGGGTACCAGATTTTAACTTTTTTTCAGGAGGGGTTACTTGGCTTGAAAAGGTTGAGAAACACTGGTCTAAATAGAACCTGAGGATCTATTCAGACAACCAAGTTTGTGAATTTTTTCATAGGCGTTTTTACAGATCCTAGATTTCAGTCTATTAAGGATCTGTGAAAACAGCCAAAAATAGGACATATTCTATTTCTTTAATCTCCATCACAGCAGTCATGAAAAAAAAAAAAATAAATAAAAATCGGGATATGACATGAATTGATATTAACGTAGAAGTGTGATGATGGCCTTTAAAAATACATTGGTTGTGTGAACAGAACCTTAGACTCTCCTGAAAGGTTTTACACTTAAGACCCTCTACCACTTTTCTAGCCATCATGTATGTCTTTTTGTATACTGGGTATCTCGAACCGAACACATTATTCCAGATATGGTCTCACTAGTGCTCTAGTTGTGCAGACAGTCCTATCAGATATCTCTGTATACATAGTCAGGTAAGAAAAGCTGTCAATCACTGATAGGACCACCCCCATTATGGCCATTTCTAGATTCTAGACACAAAAAGTGCAGAGACATAAGTGAATAAATCTTATGTTACGCCAAATCTTTTCCTACAATAATATATCAATCTGCTCAGTTTCTCCTGTTCTGTAACACATTGCCAGCAGCTTACATGAAATTTTCATGATGACAGGTTCCCATTAATGTTCCTTAGCCTAAAACTCTGTAACTATTGCAAAATTACCCCATGACTTGACAGCCAGTGGTCATAATTGGAGAATAATAATAATTCATGTTCTGTGCCCCGCGTGAAGAGCTATCGGTGCCACTACAGTAGGGGCTCGTTCACACGTGGGCAAAGAAGCGGATTTTGACAGCGGATTTCGCTTGAAAATCTGCCCCTTTACAATGGTGGTCTATGCAGACCGCCGGGCTTCTTTTTTCCGCTAGCGGCGGGCTGCTGCTAGCGGAGAAAAGAAACATGTCCTATCTTCAGGCGGAAACCGCGGCGCGCTGGGCTGCGGCTTCCATGTAGCGGCAGCACCCTCCTATGTCGGCTCATTCATTTGAGCCGACATAGGAGGGGAAAGCCGCGACCGCGATGGTCGCGGCAGGCGGGTTTTGACCAGAGAGAGACGTGGCTCGCCGCGTCTGTCTGTGTCAAAACCCGTGTGGACGGCCAACGTGTGAACTAACCCCTCTGCAAAGTCAGAAGGGTGTTCCTGACAGTCAGTCAGAAATACCCTTCTTCACAGCAGCGCCTACTGCGCTGTACTGTGAAAGTGGGGAGGAATGCCCCCCTCCCCTCCTGATAGTGCTAGTCCATAGACTAGTACTGGGGGAGATGCTATAGGCACTGCTGTGAGGAAGGGTGTTCCTGACTGACTGTCAGGAACACCCTTCTGACTGAAGAGCTGGGGAAGGCACCGATAGATCTTCACCCGGGACACAGAACATGAAAGCCGATAGTGCGTTGAATTCAGCGCACTGTCGGCTTTCTAGCGGTATATAAAACCGCATATGCCCCAGGTGGTGAAAGGTCCTCTTTAAGACTGCAGTCACACTAGCATTGACTGACTCTTCCTCCCTCTCTCCCACCCCCACCCCCATTCCACCCATTTTGGACAGAAACATCTCAGACCCCATTTTAGTCAAAGTGGTCTGAAGGTAACCGCTTTTTAAGTGGATAGGGCTTCCGTTTTTTGAGACAGCCCTGAAGAATGGAAAACCAAATGCTAGTGTGGACCTGAACCTAGTGTAAGGCAGGTGAAGTGACAAGACAATGCTGTATCTCAAATATGTCAGGCATGCGACTAGTCCCCATAACAACAATTTCCAGGTAGTAAGGCATTGGAAACAAAAAATCCCAAGGGACAAGATAACACTTGATTTCTCTCAGACTACAAAAACACTATATTCGCTCCTTGGCACGCGATGCAGTATACGGTCCAGGTATTGGTATAACACCTCTGTACAGTAAGACTAGGGCAAACATTCATTCTCACTGAAACTCAAGCTCAATATACAAACAATCCACAAGGCCACTGCCCAGACAACACACAAGTGTGGTAAGAACACCGGAGCCCCTGCTGTGCTCACAGTCATAACTTATCTAATGGCACACCCCTATAGATTACTGTACAGAGAAGACACCAGCTATCTCCACAGGGTGCCTTATAGGATCTCATTAACCCCATCAGGCTCCCGACTAGTATGGTAGAGCACTGACTCCCTCTTATAGGGGCCATTGGATCACAAACCCCATATACATAGGTTGTCGGCTCCACTAACAGCTATAGCAATGGTTAGAACCAGCACCTGTCCCATACAGCCGGGCATAGAAACTCAGAGGTAACGGCACTGTGACAGTGCTTGTATACCTTTCTACTGATACCACCTGGTACTGGGCAATATGCCCGCCCATCCAGGTGTCTTGGTAGTAAAGCCAGCCTACCCTCATAGGCCATCCATTACCCCCCACCAAGCACACCCTCAGCGTTACCTGTCCTACTGTCTCCGAGGGCACTGGACTCTACCTGACGGGATCACCGGGAAGCGGAAGCATGGAGGAGGGGCATTTCCGGTCCTGAAGAAGGTGGTGGGGGACGAGGCTCTTAGAATGTGCTGCGTGTTTGTAGATGAAATGTACATGTATGTAACATACAGTGAGGGCCGGACATGCCTGTAGTGTGCGCTTAGAGAGCTGTGGCGGTAGTTACCTGACCACTCCATGCTTACTATGGAGATGGCATATAGGTTGCCTTTAAAGCGAGGAACTGAGTGACCTATGGAATGACATCATGGCCAGAGCACTGGTATTAAAATATTGACTATGTACTCTGCTTCGTACAGCACTATAAGAGTATGCGACCCTACAGACAGGCGGAGGACCGGGAGATCGTCGCCAGTCACTGTCATGGCCCCTAGATGTCGCTGATATAGAAATACATTCTGGCTTCTGTTCCGATTCCCAGTGTTCACCAGCGCTCGCAAGTGAATGTTACATCCCATTCACATGATGCAGTAGAAATCTATAGCACGTTCATCATTCGTGTGAATTCCACAGGCATATACCACAGGTTAACCTCATTGTGGAGAAGTCACGTGCAGATGCACTGGAACATCTGTGGTAGTGGGTTCATAATACTATCATTTGATGTCCATTGCTCATATCTGTTGCAGGATGAGCCCAATAGATATTAAATGAAAGATGCAGATGGAGCTCCCTCCGCCTGGTATCGGTCCACCATGAAAAAAGCATGGCAGAAAATCTATGCAAGACCCTTTATAAAGTAACACTATATTGACACTAGCGTTTGAGTTTCCATCTTTCGGGTCCACAAGGGTACCACATCCATGGGATTCCACATCCCATTTACTATGGCTTCCTATTCTTCTTCCTACTACCGACACACTGAAGAAGGTCTTTAATTTGGACCGAAACGTTTGTATATTTGTCGGAATAAAGTTACATTTTGGAAGCATACTCTCAGAGTGCCGGGAATGTCATTTATTATACCATTAGATTTCTGTTGCAGATTTTTTTGAAAAATACACTGCATTTTCCATAGTCCAGTCTTGAACGTCTGACTATAGCTTTACACTTATGTATCAGCAAAGTTAATAACAATGATTGCTGATTTGGTGTATATTTCACATATTTTTTAACATTATATTGGGTTTATAAAGCGCATTCACGTACATTGTACTGTACTTTGTTTCAGAATAATTTTGTATCCGTATTTGTAAGCCACATGCAGGAGCGTGGCCGTTTTCCCATGATACTTCTCCCTGTAGATTACTTTATAGGTTTTGACTACTAAGCAGTATACTACCATGTGAACATACCCCTAAACAAATTCTAAATGCATTTAGAAACAGGAGAGGAGACAGTTTGCAGTACTGATTCTTTTAGGCACTGCTATTATTTCTACTGGGATTTGTTAATGTCACTAATCGCCATCTTTTTTAGTTGAATTTGCTGCAGTAATGACCATACTGTGGATATTTTCTTGAGCATGTGAATGTGACCCTATTCTGATGACCTATGGAGTGGGGACTGTCCCATCAGACTAAACACTGATCAGTGTCAAGGCACCTGAAACCTTAACTATTACATGTAAGAATATGCAGTTGCACACACGTTCAGGGTTCACACACAGAGCAGGTACATTATGACCTCTATGCACTGCTGCTCAAGGTTATACATAATGGCAGTTTCATCTGTTCTTTACAACAGTTGTGTAAATATTACGTTATTAATTTGTCTGAAAATATTTTTAGGTGAAAGAAAAGTTGCCAGAAGTATGCAAAAAAAAAAAATGTGTTGAAGGGACCTAAGACAGCAAAGACAGTAGAGAGGTCTAATTCTGGAATGGGATCTGTAACAGAAGATCTTAATCTCATAGCACCTCTAAGAGGGCATTCACACAATGTAACGCGGCACTGATTCTTGCATGATAACTCGCGTAAGAATCAGTGCTGCAAAACAGAATCCTATTAACTTCAATGGGTTCCATTTAAAGCGTGCAACAAATTGATATCAATGGGAGGCTTTTTAACCCATTGATTTCAATGTGTTACGTGCATTAAACGGAACCCATTGAAGTCAATGGGATTCTGTTTTGCAGCGTGAGTCATCGTGCAAGAATCGGTGCCGCATTACATTGTGTGAATGCACCCTAAGGAGCCTACTAATGAGGGCATCCCAAGACAGACATCTACCTAAGGGCTGCAACCTACACCTTCAAGGTGGCAGGGCTAAGACCTCTATGCAGACCGCCCTGAAGAAAATTCCAGTTGGAAGATTAGAAGTATTAGCTCCCTGTCTGGAGCACCAATCCTTGAAGAGGTTCCCTATTCTTAGGTAGTTTTTGTTAGTAGATTCGGGTCTAGAGAAAGAGAGTCTTTAGAACAATCTCTGACAGCCCTCTAGATTCCCATAGAGACTGGTCAACCTCCAGGCTTTCAGGTTGAATCTTCTCAGATCCTGGCAACTCTGAGTTCCCTGAGAGACCAGCTTCTGGACTAGGGAAAGCCTCCAATAAATAACTCAACTCATTTGAATGAGTTGGGAAAACTAAGCTCTTTTTGGCCAAAACATTAAGATGGAAGTTACTGGTCCTGTCTGACTTGCATCAATTCCTTTGGTATCATGGAAAGTGGAGGGAAGATGTAAGCCAGCCTGAACTTCCAACATCCATTGCCACGGGATTGTCCTCCTGATACAGGGAACAGAACTTCTCCACCTTGGCATGGAGTCCAGTCCTCATGAGATCTACTTCCAGGAGATCCCATTTCAAGGTGATTTCACAGAAGATCTCCTGATTGAAAGACCACTCTCTGGACACAGTGAGAACCCAACTCAACTGGTCTGCTATTATGTTCAGGGACCCCTTGTTATGAACAGCAGACAGAAAGGGTCAGATTCTCTTCTGAGAAAATTAGATGTTTCTCTCAGGAAAGAAAGGGACCTGGTGCCTCCCTGTATATTGAAATACAGGACATTCGTCATATTGTCGGACCGGACTTTCACAGCCTTCCCTCTTAGGGCTAGTTCACATGGAGTTCCGAGTGTACACATTCTGTCGCAGCATTCCACTCCAGCCGGAGCCTCATGGCGCGGATGCCGTGGCTGATCCAGCTGTGGAATCCATGGCAAGATAGGGCGGCTTGCTTCATTTTTCCGCTACAAGCTAGCGGAAAAAAGAAGCAAGCGGTTCCCATTGACTTCATTTTTGGCAGCGGATTTTGAGGCGGATTCCACGTCAAAATCCGCTGCCAACTCTCCCCCCCCCCCCTCCCCGTGTGAACTAGCCCTTAGGCTATGACTAAGGGGCATCACTTTTTCCTATTCAATACGAAGATTTTTTTCCTCTGAATTTTTTATTATTGTGGCGATGTTCATCTATTAAAAGTTAAGTTTTATTTAATTTCTGAGTCTACTGTGTACTGGACGCCGTGGGATTTTCTATTCTCTCTGAGGGGCAAAATGGAGGCGTGCCAGGCGAACTGCTCTGAGTTCTCTCCAATCAGATGACATGGTTTTATCTAGCATGTTCCAGGTCCTCTGAACTGACATTTCGTTTAGGTAAAATTCCCATCCAGAGAGAGAGTTGCTGTGGTTGGGACGTGGACATCTGAGGGAAAGCTGAATTTTGAGAGAAAGTTTGACGGTTCTGTCATGACTCAGTGGGTTGTGGTTACATACTTTCAGAATCTCCTACCGGAGGGGAGTCAGGTGCCATAGTGCCCATGGAACTGCCTACTGCAGCGGCTAACTTGAGTCTGTAACAGATACTGTAACTACGGTAGATGCTATATATATTATATATATAATGTGTTTAAGCAAGCAACAGCAATCACAAGGATACAGTAATGTACTATAGAAACACCCCCCTATAAAAGAGACAATCCACCTGCTGCCACCTGGTGTCTTTCGCTGGAAGTGCCTGATCCCTTTTTTTTTTTTTTTTTTAATTATTCCTTTCCCCTTTAAAATTCAAATGTACCTATTATGGGTGCTTAACATAGAAAAACTGGAGGCAGAGGATAAATTTTCTTCTTAAGCGCAAGAAAGTGCTAGCTTGAAATAACGTAGATGACACAGAGTGCGCCACCTAAGTCTGCCGACCAGAAACTCTGGACTCGATACAGGGAACGGAGCTCCAGACCACACACTGAAGCATGTCTGAAGAAGAAAAACAAACTGGAGTTGGATCTCGGGAGGAGAAGAAAACTCTCAAAGGTAAGTAAAGAAACAAAAAAAAAGGGGGACAAATGACCACCAACAATACAAACGTGTTCTTTCTTCTAAGACAGAAGAAAGAATACAAACAAGAAAAAGCAAGATGTAAAACCCACAACCATAGCTAAGTAGTCAAAAAAACCTCCCTCCACCTGTCCCACCACACAGGACAGAAAAAAACAGTGGGAGGAGGTCTCTTGCCCTCTTATAGAAGGGGTATTTTTTAATTAATTAATTATATAAATTAAAAATTTTGCCTCTTCTACTAGCACACAGGAGCAGAAATACCCCATATTGTGCTACAGATAGGATGTACGTGAATCTCCATTTCAGGTACACTAATAGATTGGCGTTACAGTACATTAATTTGATTTGGAACCGGTAGTACATCTATTTTTCTGAAGTGTCTTTGGAAATGTAAAAGGAGCTGCCAGCAACCAATCGTGATGATTTGCGTAGCCAGATGCATTTAGTGTTGCATTGTTCAGACAACCATAACTAACTACACTGATAGCATGCCAAAGCGTGTAAGTGCATTTATTTATGTGAATGAATACATACACATGTGAATAAATACATACATTTCTATAAATTGAAATGTTTTTTTAAAAAAAATCTTTTTTTTTTTTTTTTTTTTTTTTTTTTATAAT
This sequence comes from Leptodactylus fuscus, assembly GCF_031893055.1. NCBI lineage: Eukaryota > Metazoa > Chordata > Amphibia > Anura > Leptodactylidae > Leptodactylus > Leptodactylus fuscus. The sequence continues at coordinate 217,032,785 of NC_134265.1, forward strand.
TTGCATTTCAATAACATAATTCCAAGACTTTTCCCACAGATAGATAGATAGAGTGAGAAAGTGAAGGGTGTGGTCTGGGAAGACAGGTATGTCCCAGCCAGGCAGCTAAAGGGTGTATGGTAAAGTCCCACACCTGGGAGGTCAGCTGGGTAATCAAGGCCTGATGATAGTCTGTGTGTGAGGACGGGGAAGTGTGGCACCACACTGACAGAGCTGACCTGTCCAGACTGAACCTCCAGAGCAGGTACTGTGCCACCCGTTGTTGTTGCCAAGGTGGGAGTCTGGTAGCCAGTCTCCTGTATAGGCAGCAGCACCGCACCTCCCATGAGGCGACCTGAAGGGAGCGCTTCAGGCAGCGCTATGTCAGGACCCCAGGGAGGGCGGCATTTTTGATTATCTAAGCCAGTCCAGGACAAGCTGTCCTGGACTGGCTTAGCACCGAGCGGTGGTTCGGGGAGGCCACTGAAGCAGCGCTGCTCCAGCAGCCTCCCCTCACGCTCAGGCAGAGAGCAGGTCTTCTCCATGCCTGCTCTCTGCCTGCGAAAGGTGCTAATCCCCGCCCCTTCGCTCCGCCACACCTCCTTCGCTCCGTCACGCCCCTACGCTCCGCCCCCTCTTCCCGGGGGGGGGGAGGCTTTCTGTAGTTCGCCTCAGGCGGCGAAACCCCTTTCGCCGCCTGAGGCGAACTACAGAAAGCCCCTGATAGGCAGGGAAATGTTTCCTTATGTTTAAGTTAGTTCTCAGCCTGCGCATAGGCAGTTAATGCACTACAAGTGAATAAAGCCGGAACTTGTGTGCAATCCAGTGTCTGTGTCCCTGTTTCCCTACACTGCTACAAGCATTTACCTGAGCGATTCCCCATAATATATATTTTATATATCTACCTGAGCGATTCCCCATAATATATATATATATATATATATATATATATATATATATCCTATTAATATTATAAATGTGTGAGTTTGGATGTTTGTGGGTTTGTGTGTTTGGATGTTTGTTCCTCAATCACGCAAAACCCGCTTGACCGATTTGGCTGAAAGTTTCCACAAACATAGTTAATACACCCGATTGCGCAATAGGCTACTTTTCGTCACAATAGCGCACATACGTTTGTGCCAGGACCCCCACAAAACCCAAACTCACACCACCATCTCTGCAATCTCACACACTTTGGACCATAGCAAGCCCCAAAATTCATATTGCCCTCTACAGCCTCGCCCCTAACCCCACACAATCTCATATACATATACTTTGCCCCTCACCTTACCGATACTCCAGGAGGCTCTCTTTAACGCTCCGGAGCAGCCATGTTTGCCGACCCCCACCGCTCTGACAATCCGCAACACCGCCCACCCATGTCAATACCCCTAGGAGGTCTAATAAATGAAAAAAAAAAGTTTAAAAAAAAAGGAAAAAAAATATAAAACCAAATAAAAAGGATTAAAAATTCAAATCACCCCCCTTTCCCTAGAACACATATAAAAGTAGTTAAAAACTGTGAAACACATACATGTTAGGTATCCCCACGTCCGAAATCGCCCGCTCTACAAAGTTATACAAATATTTTTCCTGTTCAGTAAACGCCGTAGCGGGAAAAATGGTCAAAAGTGCCAAACCGCCATTTTTACTGTTTTGATTCTGATAAAAATTTGAATAAAAAGTGATCAAAGCAATAACATTTCCCGAAAATGGTAGAACTACAAAGTACACCCGGTCCTGCAAATAAAGACGCCCTATACATCCCCGTACACGCACGTATAAAAAAGTTACGGCTGTCGGAATATGGCGACTTTTAAAAAAAAAAAAAAAAAAAAAAAAAATTTAACACAGTTTTGCCTTTTTTTAAGGGGTCAAAATGTAAATAAAACCATATAAATTTGGTATCCCCAGAATCGTAACGAAACACAGAATACAGGGGACATGTCATTTTGGTTGCACAGTGAACGCCGTAAAACCAAAGCCCGTAAGAAAGTCACAGAACTGCATTTTTTCTTCAAATCCACCCCATTCTGAATTTTTTCCCTGCTTCCCAGTACATTATATAGAATAAATAATGGCGGCATCATGAAGAAAAATTTGTCCCAGGAAAAATTAAGACCTCATATGACTCTGGGAGCAGAGAAATAAAAAAGTTATGGGGTTTAGAAGGAGGGGAGTCAAAAACGAAAATCAAAAAATGCCATCGGTGGCAAAGGGTTAACTTCAAATACTTCTGTCCCAAAGTCACTATGTAAAGTTTCTCACAACACCGTATATATAGCAGCTCTAATACAAAGTAACTTCAACACAAAAGTCTCACGGATTCTCTGAATTACTGCAAAAACAAGATACAAACTTACATTTCATATCCCATACCTTATACACAGTACGAAAACCTTACCCGCGCCTGTATATACCCACTGCTACAATCACTGCAGACGAAGTCGCGGGTACCAGCTAGTTATATATATATATATATATATATATATATATATATATATATATAAGAGTGAGAGAAAAAAATAAAATAAATATAAGTCATCAATTGAAGATCGGTTTCCTTAATGTGGTGTCTCAGCTTAATACTATGTAAACAAAGCCCATGGTAGTACAAAAACAGCAATTGTCTGCAGACTACATGGAAAGCTGTGTAATCTAATGTCACCTTCGTGAACAATTTGCTCAGAATATTTAGGGCTCGTTCACACGTGAACAAAGGGGCGGATTTTGATAGCGGATTTCGCTTCAAAATCCGCCCCTTTACAATGGTGGTCTATGCAGACCGCCGGGCTTCTTTTTTCCGCTAGCGGCGGGCTGCTGCTAGTGGATAAAAGAAGCGACATGTCCTTTCTTCAGGAGGAAACTGCGACGCGCTGGACCGCGGCTTCCGCCTAGCGGCAGCACCCTCCTGTGTCGGCTCACTCATTTGAGCCAGCTACGGAGGGGAAAGCCGCAATCGCAATGGTCGCGGCAGGCGGGTTTTGACCAGAGAGAGTCGTGGCTCGCCGCATCTCTCTCTGTGTCAAAACCCGCGCGGGACTGCCAACGTGTGAACTAACCTTTACAGTTCTCCCCTTTTTGTGTTGCTTCTTTTCATATACCATAAGTGAAAGTATTGCCACCTAGTGTTTGCTTTTAAAAAAGGTCCGTTAGGGTGGTTTCACACGGAGTTACGCTCCACTCATTCAGACACGTAAACGTGTCAAAGTGACTGCTATAAAACAGAATCCCATAGACTGGTGTTACATGTGCTACACATTAAAATCAATGGGAGGCTTTTAAACCATTGATTTCAATGTGTAGCGCACGTTAGATCGGCACACATTGAAGTCTATGGGATTCTGTTTTACAGCAGTCACTTTGACACGTGTTTATGTGTCTGAATGAGCGTAGCTAAAACTCCATGTGAAAGCAGCCATAGTGTTATCAGTAGATTAATACATGCCCTCAAATAGCTTCAGCATTGATTTGAGTGGTTTCTGAGTTCTCTGGGAGCCTCTGGATTGCTCTGGATTATACTGTATCTGCTGCTTCCTTTTCTGGGTTTCCTTCACTGCTCTGCTCACTTATTGTCAATGCAATAAAAATTTAATGCAGAAATATATAGTCTCATTTGTTTAATTTTTTTTTCATCTTTTACTTTCACTGGCATTATAGTTGACTGACTACTGAATGGAATTGTGGGCGTGGATCAGATGAAAAATTAGCTGTAATATGTCTATATGGACTAGTTCACACGGGGATTCCGCAGTGCATATTCCTTTGCGGCTGCCGCGACGGGATGCTGGTGCAGTGCACGGCGTCCCATCACGGCTTTCCGCTCCGGACTAGGCTCAAATGAATGGGCCTAGCACGGAGCATGCTGCCGTGAGGCGGACGCCACGGCTGAATCCGCCTGAAGAAAGGTTAGACTGCTATTGTGAGGGGGCAGATTATGACGTGGATTCAGCGCCAAAATCCGCCCCCTCTTGCCCCATGTGAACTGGGCCTATAAGTAATATAGGCTGGCGTATCCACCAAACAAGGGAGCACTACCTGTATAGGATTATAAAATCCTGCACTCTCCTAGTTTACACTTGTGGATTGCTTGGTCTGACTCCTGAGGGTGCATTCAGACTACGTAACGCCGGGCGTGTATGAGAGCCGTACACGCCGGCATTACGGCAGACTGCCGAACACTTCCCATTCACTTCAATGGGAGCGCTCGTAAACGCCGCTGTTACGAGCGCTCCCATTGAAGTGAATGGGAAGTGTTCGGCAGTCTGCCGTAATGCCGGCGTGTACGGCTCTCATACACGCCCGGCGTTACGTAGTCTGAATGCACCCTTAGGGTGCATTCACACTGAGTAAACGCTAGCTTATTCTGAACGTAAAACACGTTCAGAATAAGCGGCATCTAAAGCAGCTCCATTCATTTCTATGGGAGCGGGGATACGAGCGCTCCCCATAGAAATGAATGGGCTGCTTCTTTCACTCCGTGCAGTCCCATTGAAGTGAATGGGGAGTGCCGGCGTATACGGCAAGCTCTGCTCATGCCGGAGCGTCCACGCCGGCACTCCCCATTCACTTCAATGGGACTGCACGGAGTGAAAGAAGCAGCCCATTCATTTCTATGGGGAGCGCTCGTATCCCCGCTCCCATAGAAATGAATGGAGCTGCTTTAGACGCCGCTTATTCTGAACGTGTTTTACGTTCAGAATAAGCTAGCGTTTACTCAGTGTGAATTCACCCTTAGACTGGCATATGGACTCTTTCTCTTTCTGAAAAGGAACCAGCATATGCATCCTTAGTCAGTGGGAGAATTCCGATGTTGTGAAATGCAAGGTTCTTATTTACCTGCATTTTCAGATTTACTGCACTACATGGGTTGATTCAATATGGAATCACAATTACCATGGTGTGTCTTAGTGATTTAGCATGCTCATGCTCTGATGGTTGCTGTTTCTTTGTTCTGTACATATAGGGGAGACACCTACTACGTCTTATCTGTTTTTTGATCTTGGAAGCTACCTCAGAGACCCCTATAACCCAAGGGGTCTCTGGTTGAGTGGATATGGGAAAAGAAAAAAGAGAATTGTGTGCTCTGGGAACTTTACCTGTTCGCGTCATAGACTTATGTCTGTGTGTGTGTGTGTGTGTGTGTGTGTGTGTTCGGTGTCCTGGTTCAAGCTGGAATAAGAAGGGCGGTGAAAATATCCCTGGAGTCAGCATGTGTGCTTGTGCCTGTCCAGACGCACTGAATCTACATGCAGTAATTAGAGTTGGACATGCCAGGGACATAAAGAGAGAGCATGAAGCCACTGTCTCCTCTGGAACTAATGCCTGCCAGCAGGGTCGGACTGGGGTGCCTAGGGCCCACCAGTGGGATTATTTCCAGGGGCCCACCCTACTGCCATATGTAATATCGCCCGTTCAGTTTTTGCCATTATACACGTTTAAAGTGCATTTTCACGCACAATACCGTGTGCAAAACAGCTATGGCTACACTGCTACTTCCTTCATGCAACCAAAGATCGCAGTGTCCCTTTGGGACTCTTTCACATTAGTGAATGGAGTCGCATTGGGTCCCTCAGGTTGCAATGTGACTCCATTCACTAACATGAGTGAAAGAATCACAGGGCGACACATCTTTGTTTGTATGACAGAAGTTATAGTGTAGAGATAGCCTTATGCTAGGTTCACAACAGCGGCAAGCGCTCCGTCATACAGGTCCACAATGGGACCAGAATGACGGAGAGGTGGACTATCAAAATGGCGGTTACACACAGACAGTGGCAGACCTCATTAACATAATGAAGTCCGCCAGGTGTCAACCATTTTCAGGCATTGTCAGGCAGATAAGGGTATGTTCACACATCAGTATGCCATCCGTCCGTTTGAATTCAGTTTGACACTTCAAAACGGACTGAGGCACATACTGATTGTATACTGACACCTTTTTATGCTGATAGCAAACGCTCTCCGACCCCTAGAGGACAAATAAGGGGATTAAAAGTAGCAATTGTAAACAGAGTAGAGATCAGTATGTGCATCAGTCCCTTCTGAAGTGTCAAACTGAATTCAAACGGACGGATGGCATACTGATGTGTGAACATATCCTAAGTCCTCAGCGTTTTTGAAACTTGGATATTGTTATGCTGGAGCTCTAGAAAAGGGCACCAGCATAACAATAGAGTGGGACATCATCTATGGGGTGGGTGGACTACAACTCTCAACAGTTCCAGGGCATCTGGAGCTACTGGGAGTTGTAGTAATTGAAAGATTTGGGGGCATCTTTCGATTGTCCACCTCAGACAGCGGGGGGATTGGGGGTGCTAGCAGTACCATTACAATAAATCACAACATTACAATAAATACAAGGCAGTAATATTTTGTGCAGTAATACTCACAGGAGATGTCTTCCCACATTTCCCGTCTCTTCCCTTTGGACCGCCATGACCACTTCTTCCAGCTGTGACTTGACTCTGTAAAGTTTGAAACACAGATATCTTTGACTCCTCACTGCTCCACACATCCAACCTATATATATATATATATATATATATATATATATATATATATATATATATATATATATATATATCACAGCAGCCCCTGCAGCCTATATAATACCCCACAGTGGCACAATAGACTGTGGGGCATAATAGAGGTTGCAGGGGGGCCACTGTAGGGCATAATAGAGGTTACAGGGGCCACAGTGGACCCTTCAAGCTCTATTATGCCCCACAGTTGCACACCCATGAACTATTATTATACTTGGGGGTCTTTTCAGACCCTGAGTATAATAATCGGAGCCCCAGGGGAGGTGAGGGAACATAATAAACACTGTTACTCACCTCGCCGGGATCCGATTTTACTCCTAGCAGGCTTTGGGCCTATATGGTAATGTGTCAGACGTCACGTGGTCTGGGATATTACCATATAGGCCCAAAGCCTGTGGTAGCAGTAACAGCCTGTTACCATACAGGCCCAAAGCCTGTAACAGGTTATTACTACTACCACAGGCTTCGGGCCTATATAGTACTGCTAGAACAGGCTTTGGGCCTATATGGTAATATCTCAGACCACGTGACGTCTGACACATTACCATATAGCCCCGAAGCCAGCTAGGAGTAACACCGGATCCCGGAGAGGTGAGTAACATTGTTTATTATGTTCTCTCACCTCCCCTGGGGCCCTGAATATTATACTCGGGGGTCTGAAAAGACCCCTGAGTATAATATTAGCGGCAGTGGGATCGCGGCCTGGCCCGGGCCTATTCACTACTGCCCGCCACGGCCTAAAGTACAAGGGGAAGCGGGGGCAGCAGTGAGCAGGTCCGGGTTGGTAAATAGGCCGCTGCCTGCTGGTAGATACTCCAGCAGGCAGCGGCCTATTATAAAACAAAAAAAAGTTATTATACTTACCGACCGCGCGCTGCTGCTGCTCCCGCTGCTGCTGCATCCTCTTCTCTCAGACGTCTGTGTATCAGCGTAGGCGGCATGATGACGCGGCCTACGCTGATACGTAGATGGCTGAACAAGCGCAAGGAGATCGGTAGCTCTCCTTGCGCTGGTTCTTAGGATTAGGGGAGGCGGCCTAAGCGCCTCCCCTAATCCTCCTCTGACATGGGCAGGGGCCCGATTGAAATGTCAGGGGCCCGATCAGGCCCCTAACCACCCGATCCACCCCATTGATGATCGGGCCCCTGCCTATGCTAAAATGATTAGCTGTATAGTCGGGGCCCGGGGGCCCACCGGGGGATCCCCTGGTGCTCCGGCGGGCCAGTCCGACCCTGCCTGCCAGCAAAGTCTGGAGCATTGCTTACTTGCCTTCACTACTCAGTGTCTGTCTCAGACTAGTTGGGTAGTGGTGCCCGGTGGGTGTTGAAATGTGGGAGCTGAATCTAGGTTAAAACAGCAGGACACTGGGGCACCGTACGGTGAACGCGATAAAAAAAAAAAAAAGTCACAATGTGCAAATTAATATATTTTGGTAACTTTGCTTTCCTCAAAATATAACAATAAAAAGTCATCATAAAGTCAAACATACCAAACAATGGTACCAATAAAAAGTACAACTTGCCCTGCAAATAAAGAGCCCTGATATATATTGTCAACAGTACAATAAAAAAAAAGTTATAGGCGTCAGAATACAGTGACCCCAGGAAAATCGTTCATTTTCAAAAAGTGACATTTTATTTGTAAAAGCAGTACAAAGCTGCTGGGTCTTTTTTTTTAAAAAAAAAACTCGTTTTATTGAAGGAGGTGTAACAAATTGAACAATACAATCAGGAGAATACATATACAGAGTAAAAATAAGGGAACAGTAAAAAAAAAGGCATCAAACAAACAAACAGAGATCGGCCACAGCGCCATCCCCACCCACGCCCGACCATACCGCACACAAGAGAGAGAACAAGAACAAAACACCTTGGCGTCAAAAGTCACACAGGGATCCAACCCGAAAGACTCACAGCTCCATTCAGCAAATCAGCCAATAAAGAGGAGAGGGCATGATGTATTTGGAGGAACTGGAAGAATTGGTGGCGAGGAATTTTACGGGAGGCGGCTAAAGAATCAAATGTGACAAAAATACCCTGCACATATAAGTCCGACAGAAAGGACACACCAAAACGGGACCAAGATCGGGCATCAGCAGGTAACTTATACAGGTCAGGCAGACTAGAATTGTCCCATAGGGGGGTCTCCGCAGGGGTGTCAGAATAGGAAGACACCGCCTGGGCCTGTTGCCAGACCCGCGCCGCCAGAGTGTGGAGGGGCAAAAGCTTGCCTCTAAACAATTGAGGGCGAGCCAGCACCGGCCACAAAATACGCAAGTCCAGGTGGTGAGCCAAATGCGCCTCAGGGCCCTGAGACTCCGAGGAAAGCCAAGGCTTAAGGAAACGAAGCTGGCCGGCTAAATAGTAAAGGAACAGGTCAGGAAGAGAAGCCCCCCCCAAAGCTGTTTCGGCCTCTGGAGGGCAGCCAATCTCAGTTTGGGTCTGGAGTGGCCCCACACAAAGGAAGACATCAAAGATTCTAGCTGTTTAAAAAACCGGAGAGGCACAGGCACAGCTGAATGACTCAAGACATACAAGCATTTGGGTAAGACGATCATCTTAATCAAATTAATCCGACCCGCTACAGACAGGGGCAGAGAAGCCCAAGTATGGAACTTAGCTCTAAAGTATGAAATAAGCGGGAATATATTCAGGTCTAAAAACTTCCCATGGTCGCTAGAGAGTATTATACCCAGATACTTGCAGGAAGATACTACCGGCAATCCACATAACATTCCACCCCCCACCGCCGCTGAAGCATGGCCAATATGCATGTAAGAAGATTTGGCCCAATTGGTACGTAAACCGGAATAATTGCCAAATTCATCTATGAGCGCCATGGCGCGGGGCAAGGATACAGAAAGGTCAGACATGAAGAGGAGGAGGTCGTCAGCATATAGTGCGACTCTTTCTTCTCGAGGGCCAATGAGTATTCCCCGATAAACAGGGTCTCGTCTAAGGAGAATGGCTAGGGGCTCCACAGCTAAAGCAAACAGCAGCGGTGAGAGTGGACAGCCCTGCCGTGTGCCTCTACCTAAGGAGAAGTATGGAGAAAGTGAACCATTAATAGATAACGCTGCCCTAGGGGCATGATATAAAAGGGACACCCAAGTCATGAAGCCATCACCAAACCCATATCTACGTAAGGACTGCAAAAGAAAAGGCCATTCAACTGAATCAAAGGCTTTGGTCACATCAAGGGAAGCTAATGCCCAATCGCCAGAAGAGACCGATCCAATCTGGGTCACCACCTGGACTCGTCGCAAATTATCAGATGTAGATTTACCTGGCATAAAACCTGCCTGATCCAGATGGACCAAATCCAGGACTACCGAGTTAAGTCGGTTAGCTAACATTTTAGCCAGTAATTTGTAGTCAACATTCAACAAACTTATAGGTCTGTATGAGCCACAGTCCAGCGGGTCCTTGTCAGGTTTAAGAATTAATATAATAGTAGCATCATAGAAGCACGCCGGGAGACCATGGTCCGCAAAGGCCGACTTATAACACTCCAGCAGCACAGGGAGAAGCAAATCTTTATACTAGGCGTATACCTCCACCGGAATGCCATATGGGCCCGGAGATTTCCCCGTTGCCATACCTGACAGCGCCTCCGTCAACTCCTCCAGAGTGAAGGGGGAGTCCAAAAAAGCGCGCTGCTCAGCAGACAAGGTGGGAAAAGGAATGGAATCGAGATAAGTAGACATCTCTAGATCGCTAACCCTGAGTTTGGAATAATACAGCTCACTGTAGTATTGGTGAAATCTATCATGGATATCTTGGCTATTGGATACAGTGTCACCCGTGTCCGAGCGCACACGAAGGATAGCAGGGGAAGCTGTATTCTGGTGCACCAGGTGGGCTGGTAAACTGCTCGATTGATTGCCCAATTCATAAAACCTCTGCTTATTAAAGAACAGGGATCTGGGGCCACACGGTGGCTCAGTGGTTAGCACTGCAGCCTTGCAGCGCTGGAGCCCTGGTGTTCAAATCCCGCCATGGGCAAAAAACCATCTGCAAGGAGTTTGTATGTTCTCCCCGTGTTTGCATGGATTTCCATCCCATATTCCAAAAAAAGACATACTGATAGGGAAAAATGTACATTGTGAGCTCTATGTGGGGCTCACAATCTACATTTAAAAAAACAAAACAAAGAAAAACAGGGATCTACGAGCTTTATCATGTCTACCCGCATGTAACCATTGAGATCTAGTCTCGTCAGTTGGGTTGGCAACATATGCCGCCTCTAGATCGGTACACTGGGTAGCCAGGGTAGTCTCCAGGTGTGAAGAATCTCTGTTGATAAAAGAAATGGAAGAATTAATGCAGCCTCTAAGGTAAGCCCAGGGGTGAACCTGCCGCCCAAGGCGAACCACAGAAAACCGCACCCCCCCCAGGAGGAGGGGGCGGAGTGGAGGGGGTGTGGTGGAGGGGGTGGGGCTAAGTGAAGGGTCGGGGCTTAGCGGCATTCGCAGGCAGAGAGCAGGCACGGAGAGGACCTGCTCTCTGCCTGAGCGTGAGGGGAGACTGCTGGAGCAGCGCTGCTCCAGTGGCCTCCCCAATCCACCGCTCGGTGCTAAGCCAGTCCAGGACAGCTTGTCCTGGACTGGCTTAGGTAAGCAAAAATGCCGCCCTCCCTGGGGCCCTGGCATAGCGCCGCCTGAAGCGGTCGCTTTAGGTCGCCTCATGGGAGGTGCGGCACTGGGTAAGCCTTAGTGGTTTCCCAAAAAAGGGATGGGGGAGTTAATCTCCAGAAACACCTGAAGTTGGTCGGGAATCCTATCATTAGGTAAGAACAATTTGAGCCAGAAAGGGTGTAAGCGACTGCTCCGGTGCTTCCTAACAGTATCACCATGGTTCAGCGTAACTAACAGAGGAGAGTGGTCAGAGACCGCCCTAGGTAGGTAGGATGCTGAGTGTAAAATAGAACATGCTTTCACATTCCCAAAGACATAATCTATACGGGACAGAGCGTGTCTATGGGCGGAATGACAGGAGAAGACTTTAGAGTCAGGGAACAGTATCCTCCACAAGTCCTGCCAACCTAGCTCCTGGACCAACCGCGCCATAGGAGTGGGGCGAGAGGAGGGCGGAGGATCCGAACTAGCATGAAACCTGTCCAGAGCATTATTCATCACTTTATTAAAGTCTCCTAGGCAAAGCACTACTGCGCCAGGAAATTTAGATACAAATTGGGCCGCCATTTGGAGCACAGAGAGGTCAGACTTAGGAGGCAAATAGACACCCAGAATTACATACAAAGTCGAGTCAATCCATGCCTGAACATACACATACCAGCCCTCAGGATCTCTTAAGACTACGATGCACTAAAACAGACACTCCCCTAGAGAAAGTAGTATGCATGGAGTGAGCGGCCCATTGAACCCAAGATTTCTGTAGCCATTTGGCATTGTCAGACACTAAGTGGGTCTCTTGGAGACACACAATATGAGGATTAATTTGTCTAAGCTGGGAGAAAATAGTGGAGCGTTTACGCAGACTGCCCATTCCCCTTACATTCCAGGACAGAACATTAAGTGACGCCATAACAGACTATGATGCAATAAGTACAAGTCAGAGACATCAGGGCACAGGGACAAGACAGCGCGTGGCAGATCAGAAACCAAAGAAAAACAGAAACATAACATAACGGTACACCCACAAGAGGTGTAAAAAATTGTGCAAACAGTCTCAGAATACTGGACATACCAGCATCGTGGCTGCAACAACGGGGGAGAAAGCGCACCCAATACTGATGGCGTCCTGGGCGCTCTCTCAAGAAAAATAGCGCAGTGAAGCTAAATGAAAACACGCAGCAGAGCCAAAAGTACAAAACCATAACAATTTAGGCACATAAGGCACCTGGGCCAACCAAAACAGCAACGCTGGGTCATTTTTAATGCCGTAAAAACAAAATGCGAAAAACTATGATAGTTTGTTAGTGTGTTATTTCACATGGACCCCCAAAATATATATATCCCAAATGGTGGCAAATGAAAGTACAACTCATCATGCAAAGAATAAGCCCTAACATAGCTATGTGGACTGAAAATAAAACAAATATTTGAAAGTGGGGGAGTGAAAATATGGAAAAAGTCACCAAGCACCAACGTACAAACTACCCTGCATTTGGGGTTGAGCGATCGGGATCAGAAAAGATTGAGTAAATTTCACGATCACGATCGGAATTCCGATCCCGATCTTTTTAAGCGGGATCGAGGTCGGAGGTTATTTCCCACAATGCTTTGCTACTGGCCAAGCATTGTGGGAAAAGCTAACAATGCTAGCTAGGTCCCATAGGAATGAATGGATGCAGCAGGCACACAGCCTGTGCCGGCGTCTGGCCGCTTAAGCCCCTGTGTGCCGGCTGCGTCCATTCAGTCTAATGGGAGACTAGCTAACATCTCTAGTATCTTAAGGCTTGGTTCACATATAAGCGCATGGGCCCCATAGACTATAATGGGAACGGTGTGCTTGAACTGCACAGCGCTTGCAGTTGTGCTTGTGTTCCTTCCGTAGGGGTCCGCATGCGGACTCTTACAGATGGAACACATCAGCATATGTGAACCGAGCATACCACTTACCTGCAAAGAAGCGCTGCCGCTAGTCCGGTCCCTGCTGTTCTCGCTCCTGTTCTCGCCTCGCTGCCCCCACCTCCCAGGTTAGTGTTACAGACCTAGGAAGAACGCAGGGCTTGTGGCTCAGGAGAGTGTGGGCAGGTACTGGGTGGGGAACACTCACGTCTCCCCGCCCTGTACCTGCCCACACTCTCCTAAGCCACAAGCCCCGCCTTCTTCCTAGGTCTGTAACACTAACCTGGGAGGCGGGGGCAGCGCTTCTGTGCAGGTAAGTGGACACCAGGGGGGACTAAGTAGTCAGAGGATTTTTTTTTAATCACTACAAAGCGTGGAGTCTAACAATTAAAGCGTTAAATTTTTAGACTCCATGCTGTGTAGTGAATAGGATTGTTTTTAAAATCCGATCTTCGATTATTAAAAAAAAATCCCATTGACTTGAATTGGGATCGGGTTCGAATGGAAAATGATCAGAAATCGGATTTTAAAAACGATCCTGAAATCTCAAGATCGGCTCAATCCTACCTGCATCTTTAAGTGGTTAAAGGGAGTCTGTCAGCAGGAAAATGGTATCAAGTAATAACAGTGCCTTGTAGAGAGGTTTCTACACTTTCCAAAGATGTCCTTCTTTATACTGCATAACAACTCTATTTTCATAAAATTCATGATTTTTTTTTAGCTGAAAAGGGCTTTAGGAGCAATTGTTTTCCTGCTGGGACTTAACTCTCTGCTCTAGATAATTGCCCCTAACTGCCACCCATCAATGCCACCCAGTTGCATGAGTGTCATATTCCACTTTATCACAGTTTGTCTGCAGTCTGAGTCAATAATCTAGAACAGAGAGCAAATCCCTGGCATGAGATGGCAGGCACGTCCCTAATTTTCATCCAATTGGTGGGTTAAAAAAAAATCATACTAACCCCCCTATACTTATATATTTTCTGAAAGCAGATATCTGCAACATTGTTAAAATACCACTTAGTGCTGTATACAAACAAGTGTATGTTTTTTTAAAAAAAAATAAAAAAAAAATAATAATAATAATAATAAATGCAAATAAATATATATTAGTTGCAAAAAGTGTAAACCTAGAAAATTTTTATATGTACAGATCTTAATAAAATCACCAGAACTGGAAGGAACAAAAAATATCCTGTTAGGCTAACGACCTTAGAAATAGCAGCTATTTTATAGTACAGATTTTGCAGCGTTATTTTTTTAGCTAAAGCCAGGAGGGGATTGAAGGAAAAGTAGAAGTATAAGTACTTCCTTTATATCTCTCATTCCTTTTGTAGCATCTCTTGGCTTTGGCTCAAAAAGTGCAGTAAAATCCAAAACAAAAAAGCTGTTTTTCTGCAACGTGGGGCCTCAACCTTGCACTAAAAAAGTATCACCCTATAAGATGCAAAGGGATTACACAGCAAGAAGCAAGTGTAACCCTAAACCCTATATTAAAGAGGACCTTTCACCATATTCTGAATTCAGCGCACTGTCGGCTTTCCCGATCCGTGCCTGGTGTAAAGCGCTATCGGTCCCGGTACCGTAGCGCTTTACAGTCAGAAGGGCGTTTCTGACCATTAGCCAGAGACGTCCTTCTGCCTCGCGGCGCCAATCGCACTGTGCTGTGGAGCCGGGAGGAACTCCCCCCTCCCGCTCCTGATAATGCTCGTCTATGGACGAGCTGTGTGAGCAGAGGGAGGGGGCGTTCCTCCCGGCTCCACAGCACAGCGCGATTGGCGCCGCGAGGCAGAGGGACGTCTCTGGCTAATGGTCAGAAACGCCCTTCTGACCATAGAAGAGCTACGGTACCGGGCCGTAAGCTCTTCACACCGGGCACAGATCGGGAAAGCCGACAGTGCGCTGAATTCAGCGCACTGTCAGCTTTCTGGCAGTATATAGAACTGCCTGTGCCCGGATATGGTGAAAGGTCCTCTTTAAAGTAGACAACTGAAACTTACATATGTTTCAAAGGGTTATCAATAGCCATGTCCACCTTCATGTAATTTTGTGCCAAACACAAATAGCTATTTGAAAAAATGCACTAAAACATATATTTGCATCTAAAACTCATTCAATCTTACTCACATATAAAATAATAAAGCAAGGTGTACAAAATTTATATTCATAATTCTGAAAAACACTGACAGAGAAGACAAGCAATATTTTGCTGCCTTCCACTAATATTTTAAACATCTATATTACACACAACACACCGTTACTATGAATCTACTTTTTTTGAGAGTGCACAGCATACTGCGAATAAAAATGCTGTTTACCATTTCACATATACAACCACTTTCAGCAAATAAAGATGACAAATAAAAATTGCACAAAAACTCAAATTTGCAAATAAAGTGCATGCTCAAGCAACCCCTCTCTGCAAACAAAATGCACTTTCCAAAAAAACCTGCAAGATGTGAGGAATTTGTACACACCACATATATATTTACAGGGGTGGGTGTTAAGGAAACGCCAAAATTGCAGAAATGCGCCAACCAATTTTGTACATGCAGATCAAATAGGGGCTTACATACAAATGTCATTTTCTATCCCCCTATAAAAATTGTAACTCTAATGAGTAATTATAATTTTTATATCTACACAAGGAAACAGTGAGTATTTAGCACTGCTATGGATGTACTTGCAGATAATTTTTGGAAGCTGTATAACCCCTTTAATTCTGTGGAAATTGTTAGTTCTGCTTACCATGCTAAAAACTGAGGTTAAAGATGAAAATGAAATGTGGCAGTGCCCACCCTTCCAGCAAACAAGCACAAGCAGTGCCTACTCACGCATGCATTGTAGTCCACTCCCATTTACAAGTGACCTGGTGCATAAAGTGCATTTGGCGTGACTTGAAAAGCAGCCTGGCACCAGGTTATGCCCATTGGCATTTATCCATTTGTCCTTTGGATCTCTGCCTTTCTCTTTCAGCTGCTCTTTCATCTTACCCTAGAAGATAAAAGAGTGATAATAATAATGCACGGTTGTATCAGAAATGGAATTATTTATTGGTTCAATTGGCAATACATATGATTTTATCCGTTTTTTTATACAATTGTAAAACATTTAAACACTCTGTGAATATTGTCTTTTCTTAATATGTAAGACTGCATGGTCAATGGGGTCTGCTGAACTCCATGTGTTAATGCTGTTTTAATGTACACCTCTTAGTAGTTCGGGTCCTCCAACAGACCCAAACAATGGGGAGGCAATGCTAGAGGAAGGCCATAGCGGCGCTCAGCAGTTAGAGAGAAGAGCGGAAGTAATTAGGGGATGGGTTAAAAGGCCAGCGCAGCTTCCAGGAGTCCGTTGTGGCTCAGGAAGCGGTAGTGTCCCACCTGTCCTTATTTAAAATGATTTTGGAGTGTGTTGAGTTTTTCTCTGTCATAGCAATGGTGTTGGCAGGGTGAAAGGGGTGGGGGAGGGGGTGTTCATGGTGTTGGTTAAAATTCCAGGGGGACAAAACATTGTGGTTAGATTTCCCCTAAAATTAATGGCATGTGGCCTGGCTGTTTTTGGGATCCTGCTGACGCTGGGTTCACACCAGCATTCGATCTCCGTTTTCTGCATGCAGAAGACGGAAACCTGTCATGCCAAGTCCGGCCGTGAGCTCCGGTGAGCGTTTTATGCGCTCCATGGCGAAACCGTGTTTTTTTTTTTTTTTACAAACCGGACACAGAGTACTGCATGTCCGACTCTGTGTCTGGTTTAAAAAAAAACGGTTACGCCACGGACCGCATAAAACGCTCACCGGCGCACACTGCCGGAGACTTTTCAAGCCCATTTCCGCCTGCAGAACAGAGTACGGGCGCAGATGGGAACGAGCCCTGAGTGGTGTCTCAGGGAGTGGTTATTAGTTTGGTTGTGTAGCCATCTGTAATTTATGGTGCTCCTGAGTCATTTATATATATTTATTTTTGGGCTTTGACCCGACCTGTTATTTATTTGTTTTTTTGTTAATAAAATGGCTGCTGTAGTGTTGGGTTTTTTTATGTAGATTGTGAGCCCCACATAGGTCTCACAATGTACATTTTTTTTCCTATCAGTAATTGGAGTATGGGATGGAAATCCACACAAACACGGGGAGAACACACAAACTCCTTGCAGATGGTTTTTTTTTGCCCTTGGCAGGATTTGAACCAAGGACTCCGGCACTGCAAGGCTGCAGTGCTGACCACTGAGCCACTGTGTGGCCCCATGTTGTTTTTTAATGGTGGTGAATGGTTGGGTTTGGGAGGGGGTGGGGTTCATTGGTAAGTATGCGGCAGTACAGCTGGTTAAAAAGGCGCAGTTCTATGCAACCAACATCTTTATTGCCAATGTCATGTGAACATAACGTAAACTAATAGTATACTTTTTTTATATTATATAGTGTAATTTGTATAAAGAAACAAGTTTCTTTATACCAATATCTCTTATTTTTTGTATATATAAAAATTAGTTTGTCTGTCTGTCTGTTCTTTATGCGAGACCAAACAACTGCACCGATCCTCACCAAATTTGGCGCCCAGGTACATCAGGTGTTCGGGAAGGTTTTAGACTGGGTCTCAGTTCTCAGGACGTACTGTTTCTGAGATACAGAATTCCCAAAAAATGACCTGCATTAGCCAATACAAGGTAAGGTGGTCATATAGATGGTATGTCGAAAGATTAGCCAATACAAGCCTGCAAATCTTACACTCATATTCCAACTGCCATGCATACGGTCACATGTCCCTTATGAGCCAATAGAAGGTCACAGGCACTTAGTCTCCACATGCACAAAGCTGTATTTCAGGTTTCCATAAAAACCCCGCCATTTTTCCACACTACACCCTTGGCAGAGTGGTGCGTGCTGTGCGCATGTGTAGAGATGTAGCAGAGTAGTGTGCGCTGTGTGTGTATATAGAGATGTAGCAGAACTGTGTGTATGTAGAGATGTAGCAGAGCTGTGTGTGCTGTGTATGTAGAGATATAGCAGAGCATTGTATATAGAGAAGTAGTAGAGCTGTGTGTGTATTATTGCACTGACAGTCCCTCTCCTTTGGTTTTCAGGATACGGCAAAATATGTTGTGGAGCGGGGAGGAACGCCCCCCTCCCGCTCCTGATAATACTCGTCTATGGACGAGCTGTGTGAGCAGAGGGAGGAGGCGTTCCTCCCCGCTCCACAGTACAGCGCGATAGGCGCCGCGAGGCAGAAGGACATTCCTGGCTAACTGTCAGAAACGCCCTTTTGACCATAGAAGAGCTACGGTACTGGACCATAAGCTCTTCACACCGGGCACAGATCGGGAAAGCCGACAGTGCGCTGAACTCAGCGCACTGTCAGCTTTCCGGGAGTATATAGAACTGCCTTTGGGAAAAATGGTGAAAGGTCCTCTTTAAGTGAGTTGCACCTTGCACCAGCAGAGTTTTTTGCCCTTTGGGTTAGTTGAGCCTTTAACCAGCAGATATTTGTTGGCCCTTTGGGTGAGTTGAGTCTTGCAGCAGCAGAGTGTTAGCCCCTATAAAATTGTTAGCCCATAAAACAGTGGTTCCAAAACCATCACTCTCATTGTGTGGGATTGATGCAGTGGATTGGAGTGAGGACCCAGACTTTGACCTTGATTTTGATTGTGAAATTGATAACAATTTGGCATCAAGTCCTGGGGGTAACTTTTATTTAGAGGGCCGCAAAGGTGGAGAATTGGCTGCAACAACTACTACTACAACTACTCTAATATCGGACTCTACATTACCTCTACAGGGTTCTGATCAGGTGTTAATAGTCCAAACAACATGCTTCAGTACTTTAGCTGTAGATCAGAAACCAATTTTCCTTCTGACACCAGATTTAACCAAGCTTCACCATCATCATCCTGCTGAGATGGAGCCACTAAAGGAAACCTTGCCTTCCAAGGCATGTTCTGGAGCTGTGACTGAGCCAAATCTAAACACAGAGTCATTTGGAACTGAACAAAATTCAAAGTGTCAAAAGACTTTAGAGACTGTTGAAAGTAATGGGATCCAGAATGAGGAGTTCATCACAAGGCTGACAGACCCAACTCCACATGCTGCAGCACAAGCAACCAGCAGTCAGACTAAGGCTGTATTCACACAGAGTAACGCCAGGCGTTTTTTGTGTGCTTTTTGCACATAGCGCTGCGTTAACGCCGCGTAGCGCCGCGTTAACGCCGCGTGTAGGCCGCGTTAACGCCGCGCTATTTTGTGGTGGCGTTGCCCGGCGTTAACGTGGTGCTATGTGCAAAAAGCACACAAAAAATGCCTGGCGTTAATCTGTGTGAATACAGCCTAAGATTGTCTCTTCTTCAAGCAAGGCACAAGTTTCTTTGGAACCACAACAGGAAAAGCCAGTGATTGCCATTGCAGCAGTGCTTAGGCCATCTTTCAGAGCAGTTCATTCAGAGGATTGAATTGGAGAAAAATAAGAACATTTACTGTGATCGAGTCTTCATGCACATTAGTGGGCATTGACAACCTAATGTAGAAGATCCTCATGCTGAGCTGGCCTCATTACTGAAGATCAACCAGGATAATCAGGGCTGGAAATAGCCATCAGATCTTACCGAAAGGAATCACCCTCGGTTTGGAAAGAAGCCATCTAAACGTTTCACCTTTAATGGAGTTGAGCATTGCACCAGCAGAATGCTAGGCCTTTTGGGTGAGTTGAGCCTTTAACCAGCAGAATGTTAGGCCCTTTGGGTGAGTTGAGCCTCTAACCAGTATAGTCTTTGGCCCTTTGGGTGAGTTGAGCCTTGTAGCAGCAGAGTTTTAGTTTTTGGCCCTTTGATTGAGTTGAGCCTCTAACCAGCAGAATGTTAGGCCCTTTGGGTGAGTTGAGCCTCCCACCCTTCTCTTGGGTCCTATTCATTTCACTAGGATGATCTGAAACACGTCATAAGCTTTTTTTTCCTGGCCTCACATTCTTCCATGATTTCCTTCCTTTACAACCAACTCCTCCCGGTGGGACTCATGGCTGCTATGGTGCACCCCTTGCTGGCTTATTTCATTTAGCGGACCTACTTGACCCGATGTCCTTGAAGCTCCAACCTTTTGACTATTTCGCATCTACTTTCCAACTACCTGCTTCAGCATGATTCCATTACCAAGAAATAGCTCAATTCTTGACTGCCCTCTATGGGGCCCCATGGGTTTACACCACTCTGCGAAAGGCCTTATTTCAGTCATTTATAGGTTTCTCTCCTGCTAAAACTTTCATAGTCCTCCTGTAACGTCTCTGCCTGCTCGGGTCACTGCGCCACCCTCTGCTCGCATGCTGCGGTGCAGGAGGCGTGTGCAGTTTGATTCCTTTCTTAGGCTAAGGTCCCACGGGCCGTATCCGCAGCACTAAAGCACTGCGGGAAGAACCACAGCGTGAACACATTGCGTTTCTTTCCACAGTACTTTTAAGAGAAAGTTCACAGAGTTTTCCTCTGCAGACTTTCTCTTAACATTATATTTACGGGAAAGCCGCCGGCGTTTCCGTAGATATAATTGACATGCTGCGATTTGCAAAGCCGCAACGATTTCATCCACAAAGTTGGGATGGGATTCGCATGAATCCCATCCACTTTGCCTGCACTGTACAACGCCGCGATTTTTCCCGCAGCGTCTCCGCTGCGGACAAATCGCGGCGTTTATGTCCTGTGGGGCCCTGGCCTTAAAGTTTTTGGTCTCACTGTGTGAACACGGCTCTAGTTTGGTAATTGATTTTCCACCACACCCGTCTGTTTTCACCTTCATTTCCCTCTGCTCCTCAAATGGTTACATTTAGTCTTGCCCTGTGATTGACAGCCTGCCTTCCTATCAGGTCCAGGGCGGATCAATCCTTCATATTTATGCTTGGCTCACATTCACACTGGTGCTTGCTATTGCCTCATGCTTGCTGGCGTTTCTCTTGCTGTTTAGTTACTTGTATTCTTAATCCTGAACTTGGCTTTTCCTATTGACTATTCTTTTGGACTTCGATTTGGCATTGCATTGCTTGACTGTTACCGAACCGTGGCTAGCCGTCCTCCCTTTGTTGTTGTTTGTCTTGTCTGCGTTTTGTGTGTCACGTATATAGGAAGGGATCGTCTCCAAGTTGCTGCCTATTGCTTAGGATAGGACCAGGCAAGCAGGAAGGGACAGTGGGGGGTTTCAACTTAGGGCTCACTGTCTCTTGTGCTCCTTCCCAGGATTTCCAACAGCTACTGGGGAATTGCTGTCCTAGCAATTCCCTAACACCTCCATAGGAAAAGCACCCATCCCCTATGGAACCCACCCCTGTAGCCTGTATGAAGTCTGAAATTCTTAACTACTACTCTTAATGGTATGGTGGAGGCCTTCCAAACCACCTGGTCTTCGTAGGATATCTACTGTATCTTGCAAGGTCTCTGATACCTTTTTTTTTTTTTTTTTTGGCGCCGCCCCCCTGAGGGGCTTGGCTGCCTTGATGCAGTGCTCCAAGCTGGGAGCAAACTTTTCTTTCCTTTTTCACTCTTTTTCTCTGTATCTTCAAGAATCCGGTAACCAAGCAATCTAGCACTATGAATTAGCAACTATAAATCGAATGGAAGATCCTGTGGAGTATTTTGTTCCTTTTGTTTTCCATTGTAAAGCATGGACAATGACAAGACCTGATTCAGCTGGTTTCCACATGTGCCTGTTACCATCCCCCCAGCTAGGACAGCATGGCTCACCATGTGGCATGAAGGAAAACCTACATGGAAGTGTGGACTTCTTCTTCAAGGAGATGATTTTTGGCGTCTATTGCTGATGCGTGAAGATGCCTACAGCTGACTGGTATTTCTTTCTATTACTGTGGACACGTGGGACTCTGTTACAGCCTGGGAACCTACCATCACCCACCTACCCCAGGAGTTATGGAAGCTTGGTGGATGGTCTCTGACTTCCTTGGGGCAGTAGAACACTGTGGTAAGGAGGAGGAGGGCTTGTGACAAAGGACATTTGGGGCATTTTTTTTTGTGGTTAAAAGGACAATAGTGCTGATACAAGATACCAAACTATCAGCTGTGAGCAGGAGATCTCACTACCTACCAAGAACTACCACATGTTATCATAATAGCTGCATATGTCCCCCCACCTCTGCAAAAATTTCTGCTTGTTATATCTACATGCTGTGACCCCCCCTCCTCGTGTCCTACAACCAAGTCGGCTGTATTATTATTATTATTATTATTATTATTATTAACATCAATCCGCACAGAGAACTAAATGATCCTGCAGTGTGTCTGTGTTTCTTTCTTTTTTAGTTGCTCTGATTCCTAGGATTTCTCTGCCATGAGCTTGTATGTGTTGCTCTCCTGTTATATACTACTGTACCATCTATGAAACTGTATCACTGAAATTTCCCCATTGTGGGACTATTAAAGGAATATCTTATCTTATCTCTTATCTTATCATCTCTTCTCCCATCTCCCTTCTCAGCTTCTTTCCTTTAGATTTCATTGGTCTTTTGTATCCCTGATCTATTGTTATTACTTGTTTGGAACTTGTTTCCATTTGTTTTATGGTCTTTATTTGTATTTCTGTTAACATTTAATAAAAAATTTAAAAAAAAGAATCGAGATTGACAATTCTGACATTATGTGTATCTTTTTTTAAAAAAAACAAACAAAACAAAAAACAATTTCAAGAAAAATAGCAAAAGCAATAAAAACAGCAAAAAGGTGACCTAGTCAGTGAGTATTATACTATAGAACACTGTCCTGCTGTGTACCCATTCATCAGTTTACACCCATATGTGCTTAGAAAATTATTTGTGCATATTCTCCTTTAACATATCATGGGAAAAATGTTTTTTGATTTTCACAGCCCAATTCTGTGAAAACCTGTAGGGTTAAAATAGTCACAATATCCTATAATGGGTCTAATTTCCAAAATGGGGTCACTTTTTGTAGGTTTTTGCCGTTCTTGAATCTCAGCGGCTCCAAAATCTGCCCGTCATCTGCCCTACGTGTATATCTGCACAAGGGAAAAATTACATAACAAATTGTAGGGAAATTTTTTTTCTTTGTAAATGTGTAATGCGCTAAATGAATGTATCAGTGAAAGAAACTGAAATATGTACATTTTGCCTCCATTTTGTTTAAATTCCTCTAAATAGGGTTACCAAACTTCTTTTATGCCATTTAGAATTATTTCAGTATGCAGTTTTGAAAATGTGGTGATTTATGGGATTTCTAAAACAATGGTCGTTCAAAGTCTTCTTAAAAAATGGGATTTGTAAATTGCTGTTTGATTCATAAGCGTATTAATGGCCAAAAGAATTAAAGGATGTTTAAAGTATATGCCAACATAAAGCAGAGATGTTAAAGAGGACCTTTCATCAGATTGGGCACAGGCAGTTCCATATACTGCTGGAAAGCCGACAGTGCGCTAAATTCAGCGCACTATCAGCTTTCCCGATCTGTGCCCGGTGTAAAGCGCTATCGGGCCCGGTGCCGTAGCGCTTTACAGTCAGAAGGGCGTTTCTGACAGTCAGTCAGGAACGTCCTTCTCCACAGCAGCGCCTATCGTGCTGTACAGTGTGAGCAGCGAGGAATGCCCCTCTCCCCTCCTGATAATACTCGTCCGATACTCAGCGTTCCTCCCCGATCACACTTTACAGCGTGATAGGCGCTGCTGTGAAGAAGGACGTACCTGACTGACTGTCAGAAACGCCCTTCTGACTGTAAAGCGCTACGGTATCAGGACCGATAGCTCTTTACCCAGAGCACAGATCGGGAAAGCTGACAGTGCGCTGAATTCAGCACGCTGTCAGCTTTCCAGCAGTATACGGCACTGCCTGTGCCCAATCTGATGAAAGGTCCTCTTTAAATTACATTTATGAACTAATTTGAGTGGTATGACTGTATGAAAAGCAGATCATTTCAAAATTTGAAAATGGCATATTTATGCATTAATTTCACCAAATTCCTTATTTTTTTTATAACTCAACATAAAACATATAACCAAAATTTACCACTAACACAAAGTACAATGTGTCAAGAAAAAATTAAATCTCAATTACTTTAGCAAGTTAAAGCGCTCCAAAGTTATTACTAGATAAAGTGATGTGTCAGATTTGAAAAATAGATCTTTATCTGGTAGTCTAAAACTAGCTACAGCAGCAAGGGGTTAAAGGGTAGTTATCATTGTTTTACCAAATAAATTATATACATTGTTTGGTGAAACTTTATATGATTTTCTAACATAGGGTTAACAGAAGATGTGGTAAAACCTAACCTTTTTGAAATGCAATTAAAATGGGTTATATTACAATAGACCCCTCAATGTCCCCAAACTGAATAGAATGTCCCCTTCAGTGCCCTTACATGTAGTATATTGTCCCTCATACTTAGTAAAATGGTCCCTTCAGTGCTCCACATCTGATGTAAAATAATGATCCTCACAGTGCCCTTCACATATAATATAATGACCCACATGCTGATTGATGTTTAAGGAGCAAGTGGTAAGCTACTTTCATTACTTTCCACTGGGGCAGATTAAGAATACAATGTTCAGAAAGCACAGTCCCTATGTAAGGGGTTTATGGAATAACTGTATCATTTGTCTGATCTTCTGCTGCCATCTACTGCTGAAAGACTAAATTGCAGGGCAAATCTATTCACAAAAGAACCCCCCCTACAGCTCAGAGAAAGATGGTATGTTCCAGAGAGGAAAAGCGTGTGAATACAGGAAGCTGCAGGCAGAAGGGGGACACATGTCATGCTAGGAGGACCTGCTGCAGGCTGCTTTGCCCATTAAGGACTTTCCTTTGCTGAACAAGGACCCTGAGAGACTTCACTATTCCTGCCTTTTGTCAGCTTGTAAACAGAGGTATGTTGGAGTGTGAGTAGAGTGAGGGGCCATACAGCTCGGTCAAGCATTAAAGCAGCTTTGTGTGCTGGAAGACAAAGCAGGCCCTGCCTGGAAGATAAAGCAGGCCCCTGCCTGGAAGATTAATAAGGTGCACCTTGTTACTGACTTACTTTAAGAGAGGCCTCTCCTAGCCAATGCATGCAGGTTCTAACTAAAGACACTAGAGGGGTAACTACCACTATTTGTTGTGCGCACTGTCATATTGAAGTTATATGTTTTGCTTAGCTACTGTATACTTATTTCTTACCTTCTCTCCCGTTCTCATCCCCCTTCCCCTCCTTTCTTTATTAAATTGTTATATATTGTTATTCCGTGGCTCTGTGCAGTTACTGCGTATATCATCACCTGCTTCCCATTACATTTCTGGCGTAGTCGGCAGGATACGCAGTCTGTATTGAGGCATGGAAGGACAGGGGAATGCTGCAGATGGGAATGCACTAGTGCAACCAGAAGGGGATGCACCAAGGCAACCAGATGGGGGAATACCAGTGAGACCTTTATCCCTGGGTGCAATGTTGACCCATATACCAAAATTTCAAGGAGATAATATACCGCTGCATGACTGGGCACAGCGTATGAAAGGCATGTTAAGGGTGGCAGGAGTAACTACAGAAAATCAAGGTGAAATACTGCTGATGGCCCTAGAGGGGCATGCTCAAGATACTGTATTGCTGCGTCCTGAGAGTGAAAGGAGGACACTGGAGCAGGTGGTGAAGATTCTTGAGAGAGTGTATGGTGGGAGACCTGAAACAGGTGATTTGCAGGCACAATTGTTTCATAGATTACAATGTGAGGAGGAAGGGTTGCCACAGTATGCCAATGCACTTCAGAGAATTATGAGGCGAATTCTTGCCGCAGAGCCAGAGCTAGCACAAACTCCCGGATATGCCGATCGCACCCTGCGAGATCAATTTCTTAGAGGACTATACAATCCACTGATTAAAAGCGCCCTCCGGGAACGAATCAGAGTAGAGAAAAAACTGACTTTCCAAGAGATATTAGAAGAGGCAGTCTCACGCACGCAGGCTGAAGACCATGACCCACCGAATAGATGGAGTGAGGTCCGGACGCATAGGGTAGTCCCGAGTGAGGGGCCCAGAGAGCCAAGTCGGCTGGAAAAACAAGTAGATCTTCTGCAAGAGACTGCATTAGCCCTTCAAGAGCAGCTGAAGCTTATGCAATTACAAGCCAGAACGCCAATGACTGAAGTGGTAGCAACAAGACCAGCGGCCGCGCAGCCAAACACTCGCATAGCATCAGAGCAAGAAAAGAGAGACCGGTTTGATCAAAGGCGACAGAGACCCGCTAGAGAATATCAGTGTTGGGACTGTAGAAGGTGGGGCCACATGGCAAGTCGCTGCCCTGAGAAGAGGGGACCCCAGGGGACTCCGACGTTAAACTAGAACCTCCCTCCATAGTTGGGCGTATGGCGGGAGGACAAACGGACAGTATGGGAGATAAATGCCCTGAAGATATAGTTGCAAACACTCCAATGATTACGGCTGAATTTGAAGGGAAGAAAGTGAGATGCCTGCTAGATACGGGGTCTCAGGTGACCACGATGCCAGAACAATTCTTCTATCAACACTTTGGACGGACCATGTCCATTGACAAGAGAGCCCATATCAAGCTGATGGCCGCTAACAATCTACCTATTCCAGTAGTGGGAGTCGTGTGGATGGCGGTGCGTGCTTGTGGCCAAGACTTAGGACAGAAGGGGATTATATTAACGGAAGGACAGTACAACAGGGTGGTGCCAGCCATCATGGGCATGAATATTTTGAAGGAGCTGGATCAGCTGCTTTTCAACAAAGAAGGACCTAATTACTGGAAGCAGACCGCTAATGACAGACCCACGCAGAAAGTTTTCCAGCACCTTATCCGCACCAGCGGTTTGAGGAGGAATGGCGGGAATCGATATCCAGTAGGAAAGATCCGCGTACCAAGGCGGAACAAGATAACTTTACCACCAAATCGAGAGACTGTCCTCACGTTACCTGTTGGGGCGCACCGGAAGCTAGAGGGTATAGAAGTTTTGGTGGAGCCCATATTCCTCGAAGAGGATAGAGTTGATCCATTGGTGGCACGAACTTTAGCCACGGTGAGAGATGGAAGAGTTCCTTTGCAATGTGTGAATACAAGTGATCAAGCCCTCACGCTCACACCGGGTGTCGTCCTGGGACATGTTTATTTGGCGCCTGAAGAAGTAGCAAGTACTGAGACAATTGAGCTGAAACCAATAGAGGGAGAAGCCTGGGCCTTGTCCGTATCCCTTGAAGAAAGAGAGGATCCCACTGAACAGTGGAACAGCCGCATTATCCTAGAACAGATGGGAGCAGACCTCACACCCTTTACTCCTGTAGAGGCCAAAACTATAGAAAATTTTATCTGGGAAAATCAGGCCACGTTCTCTCGACACGAGGAGGACTTCGGTTGTACCGACAAAATTCAACATGAGATACCCACTGGGGAGGCTCCCCCCAGCAGAGAGAGATATCGACAGATACCCCCAAAGTACTATCAAGAAGTAAAGGAATTGCTTGCGCAGATGCTGAAGAGCGGGGTGATACGAGAAAGTCAAAGCCCTTGGGCTGCCCCGATTGTGCTGGTTAAGAAAAAGGATGGGTCCACTCGGTTTTGTGTCAATTACCGCAAACTGAACAGTTGTACAATCCGAGATTCTTACCCGCTGCCCCGTATAGAGGAGTCATTGACCGCCTTGGGAAAAGCCCGTTACTTCTCCTCTCTGGACTTGGCCAGTGGGTATTGGCAGGTCCCTGTGGCAGAGAAAGACAAAGCCAAGACTGCATTCATTGTGCCCATGGGGCTCTTTGAATTCAACCGAATGCCGTTTGGACTGAGTAATGCCCCGGGGACCTTTCAGCGCCTTATGGAAAGCTGTCTAGGAGACAGGAACTTTGAAGCTACCCTGATATACCTGGATGATATCGTGGTATATTCTGCAAGCTTTACACAACATCTAGACCAGTTAGGACAAGTGTTCCGACGCCTGCGGGGACATGGGCTTAAACTCAAGCCTAAGAAGTGTCGAATCTTTCAGAGAGAAATCGAATATCTGGGGCACAAAGTGTCCGAAGCTGGAATACAACCTTCAGATGACAAAGTGAGAGCAGTGCAACAGTGGCCCACACCGACCACATTGAGGGAAGTTCGTGCATTCCTTGGGCTAGCGGGTCATTACCGCCGCTTTATCAAGCACTTTGCGAAGTTGGCAGAACCCTTGCACGAATTACTCAGAGGGACTGCGAGAGGGCCGAAAACACAAAGGATCAACTGGGGACCTCGACAAGCCGAAGCTATGGACAAAATAAAAGAAGCCTTGACCAGCGCCCCTATCCTCGCATATGCAGACTACAATCTTCCCTTCCGGTTATATACCGACGCAAGCCTTTACGGACTAGGCGCAGTACTGTCACAAGTACAAGAGGGCGTTGAACGTGTAATTGCTTACGGCAGCCGTACGTTACGAGAAACAGAACGTAATCCTGTGAATTACAGCTCTTTTCGCTTGGAACTGCTGGCGTTAGTGTGGGCAATCACTGAAAGGTTTGCCGAGTACCTCGCTGGAGCCCGGATTGAAGTATACACGGACAACAACCCCCTGGCACACATCACCACTGCCAAGTTGGGAGCCATGGAGCAAAGGTGGATAGCACGTTTATCCAAGTACGACTACCATGTACAGTACCGCTCAAAACATGAGAACCAAAATGCTGATGCGCTCTCTCGAGTCACCTCAGAAGTTCC
This sequence comes from Leptodactylus fuscus, assembly GCF_031893055.1. NCBI lineage: Eukaryota > Metazoa > Chordata > Amphibia > Anura > Leptodactylidae > Leptodactylus > Leptodactylus fuscus. The sequence continues at coordinate 217,061,499 of NC_134265.1, forward strand.
TGTGGGAGAAATAGATGAACAATTGGAAGAAGATGAAATTCCAGATTTCCGCAAGTTCACCTCAAAGGTTGTAGAGGCTCGGATTTTGGAAATAACAACAGGAACATCTTCACAGCTACTGGGCCAATCCAGAGAAGAATGGATCAAAGTGCAGTCTTCTGACCCAGAGTTAGTCAGGGTGAGGGAATGGGTGACTCAACAGAGGAAACCAAGCAAGAAGGTACGGGAAGAATTATCACACGAGACCCTCCAGATTTTGAGCCAGTGGGAGAAGTTGTCTGTACAAGAGGGGCTGCTGTATCGCAGAGTGTACTTGGCGGCTGAGCTAGAGGAGCGATGGCAGGTAGTGATACCGCAGAAAATGGCATTACCCCTGGCTCAGGAAGCTCATGAGAAGGGGGCCCACTTTGGACCGGATAACACGTACCAATGGCTGCAAAGGATAGTATACTGTCCCCAACTTCTCCAGACAGTAGAAAAAGCCTGCAAGTTGTGCCGTGCCTGTGAGCTAAGCAAGTCCCTGACACAGAGAGCGCCAACGCAAACCATTGTTACCAAGGAGCCATTGGAAGTGCTTATGATTGACTATCTGAAGATTGGACATTCACATCGGGGCTATCAGTACTGTCTTGTGATGATGGATCATTTCACCAAGTTTGCAGTGACGCCCACCAAAGATCAAACGGCTGCATCAGCTGCGCAAGCCATCAGTGAAAACTTTATCCAAGTGTATGGCTGTCCCAAACGAATACACTCTGATCAAGGGGCCTGCTTTCAGGGCAGTGTCATGAGGGAGCTGCAGAGAATCTATGGCATGCAAAGGTCAAAAACCACTCCGTACCATCCACAAGGAAACGGAGCCTGTGAGAGGTTCAATCGGACTCTATTACAGATGCTACGCACATTAGAAGATGATCGCAAGAGCCACTGGCCCAATTATGTAGCAGAATTGGTGTGGACTTACAATAATCGCGTTCACTCTACCACCGGCTATGCCCCATATGTTTTGTTGTTTGGAAGAACTGGGAAGGGCATCGAGGAATTGAACCTGACTCCCCCTGGGGATAGTGAAAGTCAGAGTGTGGGCTCCTGGATAGACTGCCATCGCAGACGACTGGAGACTGTACATCGCATTGTCACCAAGCGACTACAGGAAAAGAAACACCCGCCACAAAAACCTGCACAAGAAGTTCCGTTCCAACCGGGTGACAAGGTTCTAGTCGCTGAGAAGCGTCCACAACATAAATTGAGTGAGCGCTGGGAAATAGAACCCTACATTGTAGTCAGAAGAACCTTCCCCCATGGACCAGTTTATGAAGTGAAAAATGAGCGAGGGGACCGTACTCGCATTCTCCACCGAAATATGCTAAGGCCCTGTTATTCTGAGGCAAGACCGACTGAAAGCGAAGCTGAGAGCACTCCTGCATCTGTATGTGTCCCCACTGAGGGGGGCTTTGAAGATGAAGAATGGTGGCAGCCTCCAACCAACCCAGTCGACTGGGAAGCATCGCCTGACAGAGAACCAGGAGATGTAAACCTTGAAGACAGCCTCCTTCCTCCATCTAATCCAGATGCAGGTGCCACTCCTGCAGAAGATGATCTGACCTTTGCCAGAGCCAGCAATGAGAATGCTGTGACCCATGATATGGCTCAGACCACGAGAGAAGTGGCCATGGCTCCACGTAGAACTGAGAGGGCCAATGCTGGTATTCCCCCTGAAAGGTATTTGGCAGATGAGTTTGTGTATACTGTTAATAGGGTTGATTATAAAGTATTGACCCCCAAACACCAGGTTGGGAGGCCGAGCAGAAGGTGCTTTCGCATGACCCTATGTAAGGCGTCCAAGGAAAGTATCGACCGGGACGGCCGATGTCAAAGAGGGGGGGCATGTAAGGGGCTTATGGAATAACTGTATCATTTGTCTGATCTTCTGCTGCCATCTACTGCTGAAAGACTAAATTGCAGGGCAAATCTATTCACAAAAGAACCCCCCCTACAGCTCAGAGAAAGATGGTATGTTCCAGAGAGGAAAAGCGTGTGAATACAGGAAGCTGCAGGCAGAAGGGGGACACATGTCATGCTAGGAGGACCTGCTGCAGGCTGCTTTTCCCATTAAGGACTTTCCTTTGCTGAACAAGGACCCTGAGAGACTTCACTATTCCTGCCTTTTGTCAGCTTGTAAACAGAGGTATGTTGGAGAGTGAGGGGCCATACAGCTCGGTCAAGCATTAAAGCAGCTTTGTGTGCTGGAAGACAAAGCAGGCCCTGCCTGGAAGATAAAGCAGGCCCCTGCCTGGAAGATTAATAAGGTGCACCTTGTTACTGACTTACTTTAAGAGAGGCCTCTCCTAGCCAATGCATGCAGGTTCTAACTAAAGACACTAGAGGGGTAACTACCACTATTTGTTGTGCGCACTGTCATATTGAAGTTATATGTTTTGCTTAGCTACTGTATACTTATTTCTTACCTTCTCTCCCGTTCTCATCCCCCTTCCCCTCCTTTCTTTATTAAACTGTTATATATTGTTATTCCGTGGCTCTGTGCAGTTACTGCGTATATCATCACCTGCTTCCCATTACACCTATATTCATGCCAAAGATCCCTGTGGCAGAATAATGCCCCATAGTGGCCCCCGCACAGTACAATGTCCCATAATGGCCCTCATATAGTATAATATTGCATAGTAGCCTCATGCAATTTAATGTCCTGTAGTGGCTCCTTACAGTATATTGTCCGATAGTGGCGCTCACACAGTATAATGCCCCAGGGATTTGGGGTTTGTCCATACCCAAAGTTTTGGGGATTTGCCATCCACAAACTACTATTCAGAACTAATATTATACATATTGTAAGCCGATGGCTGGTCAGATAATGGAGGGGTGTACAACTCACCCAGACTACTCAGGTGGGTGAGATGAGAAAACGCCAGAAAGAATGGTTCTCAGCAGATACTTTAGTCTGATGAGTGTTATTTCAAAGTTCTGTTTATTGGACTGGATTTTTAGGAATGGCAGGTAGGTTGGTAGTGGGACCTGTCATTCCACCCCCTCCAGTCCACACTTTGCGCTTGTTCCTGCAGCGACTCAGCTGTTGAGAGTCTCCTCATCAAGGAGGCTTAAGAAGCCAGCTCCAGCAGCAGACTTTTGGCAGAGCTTGGCTGGAGTGCCAAACAGAGAGGTCATATTTTTGGAGCTGTGTCCTGAATGATTTTACTGGCTTTTGGATTTCTGCTACTCTAGGTGAGGTAACTATTCTATGTTTAGTTAGGCCTAGCCGGGCAGGTATTTATTTTTGTATTGTTTCCTTTTGTTGTTGCACTATATTTTTGAGTTAAAATAAAACTCTACCTTTGTTTTGGACTAAAGAAACTAGACTTGTGTGTCTATGCCACCCCACCTAGCAACCCCAGACCCTGACAATATCTTCAGAGTATAATTAGTGGAGGCCCAGGTGAGGTATATAAACATAGCAAACAGGGTTACTCACCTCCCTTGGGCTCCAGCATGGGTCTCGGTCCTCTTCAGCCTCTTCCAACCTCCCAAGTAACATCAGAAGAGAATGGGTGCCCATACTGGAGTCCAGGGGAGGTAAGTAACACTGTTTGTTATGTTAACTTGCCTTCCCTGGGCCTCTGCTAATTATACTTTGAGGGTCTAAAGACACCCCAGGGTATAATAGTAGTTTGTGTGGGCTCTCACTGCAGTGCATACCACAAGGCTTGTGGGGCACCTCCATTACCTTTGATATTTTATATCTCTAATGATTTCAAGTTAGGAAGATATGCATATGGATAGGAATGAGTTCTGGCTGTTATTTTCAAGACGTTTTAGCTCAGAGTTTCGGGGGTTATGTAATCTTAGAGTGTGGCAACAGACCACAAGGACGGATAGTGCTTGGTTTTGACCCTTCCCTGACTATTTAGTACAACCAATGTATTATTATTAGTGATGAGCGAGTAGTATTCGATCGAATACCTCGCCGGCATAGGAATGCGTGTAACCGGCCGAACGCCAAGGGGTTAAACACATCTGGTTGATGGAGATAGATGTTCATGGCTCATTCCAGTACAGTGAATCAGAGCTGTGTCTTGTAACATGCTGAACACCTGTTTGATCTTCACATGGCCAGGATAGATTTTTATCCTCTAGAACAGGGGTAGGGAACCTTCGGCTCTCCAGCTGCTGTGAAACTACAACTCCCATCATGCTCCATTCACTTTCATGGGAGTTCCAAGAACAGCAGAGCAAGTATGCATGCTGGGAGTTGTAGTTTTGCAACAGCTGGAGAGCCGTACGTTCCCTACCCCTGCTCTAGAAGTAAACGCTGCAAGTACAGAGATGACTCTTAATCTGATCAATGTATAGACAAATAAATACATCAATATCTAAATATCGTACATCCATAAATAAATAAATGATCATAAAGACACATAATATTCCATAGTTGTAACTGCCTTAACAATCTATGCCAGTATAAGTGAATATAGTTTAGGGCCCTCTCAGGGTCCAGGTCCATGTAGCAACTGCTACCTTTGTACCCCCTATAGCTACACCCCTGTATTTAAGAAGGAAACGGAATTCTAATATTGTGTTTGTTTTCACAAGATATTTTGTCTATGCATTAATGTGCCTATACTGTAGATTTTTTTTTTTTTTTGATTAGTGATGATATAATGAGTAGAGATGAGCGAACACTAAAATGTTCGAGGTTCGAAATTCGATTCGAACAGCCGCTCACTGTTCGAGTGTTCGAATGGGTTTCGAACCCCATTATAGTCTATGGGGAACATAAACTCGTTAAGGGGGAAACCCAAATTCGTGTCTGGAGGGTCACCAAGTCCACTATGACACCCCAGGAAATGATACCAACACCCTGGAATGACACTGGGACAGCAGGGGAAGCATGTCTGGGGGCATAAAAGTCACTTTATTTCATGGAAATCCCTGTCAGTTTGCGATTTTCGCAAGCTAACTTTTCCCCATAGAAATGCATTGGCCAGTGCTGATTGGCCAGAGTACGGAACTCGACCAATCAGCGCTGGCTCTGCTGGAGGAGGCGGAGTCTAAGATCGCTCCACACCAGTCTCCATTCAGGTCCGACCTTAGACTCCGCCTCCTCCGGCAGAGCCAGCGCTGATTGGCCGAATTCCGTACTCTGGCCAATCAGCGCTGGCCAATGCATTCTATTAGCCCGATGAAGTAGAGCTGAATGTGTGTGCTAAGCACACACATTCAGCACTGCTTCATCACGCCAATACAATGCATTAGCCAGTGCTGATTGGCCAGAGTACGGAATTCGGCCAATCAGCGCTGGCTCTGCTGGAGGAGGCGGAGTCTAAGGTCGGACCTGAATGGAGACTGGTGTGGAGCGATCTTAGACTCCGCCTCCTCCAGCAGAGCCAGCGCTGATTGGCCGAATTCCGTACTCTGGCCAATCAGCGCTGGCCAATGCATTCTATTAGCCCGATGAAGTAGAGCTGAATGTGTGTGCTAAGCACACACATTCAGCACTGCTTCATCACGCCAATACAATGCATTAGCCAGTGCTGATTGGCCAGAGTACGGAATTCGGCTAATCAGCGCTGGCTCTGCTGGAGGAGGCGGAGTCTAAGGTCGGACCTGAATGGAGACTGGTGTGGAGCGATCTTAGACTCCGCCTCCTCCAGCAGAGCCAGCGCTGATTGGCCGAATTCCGTACTCTGGCCAATCAGCGCTGGCCAATGCATTCTATTAGCCCGATGAAGTAGAGCTGAATGTGTGTGCTTAGCACACACATTCAGCTCTACTTCATCAGGCTAATAGAATGCATTGGCCAATCAGCGTTGGCCAATGCATTCTATTAGCTTGATGAAGCAGAGTGTGCACAAGGGTTCAAGCGCACCCTCGGCTCTGATGTAGCAGAGCCGAGGGTGCACAAGGGTTCAAGTGCACCCTCGGCTCTCCTACATCAGAGCCGAGGGTGCGCTTGAACCCTTGTGCAGCCTCGGCTCTGCTACATCAGAGCCGAGGGTGCGCTTGAACCCTTGTGCACACTCTGCTTCATCAAGCTAATAGAATGCATTGGCCAGCACTGATTGGCCAGAGTACGGAATTCGGCCAATCAGCGCTGGCCAATGCATCCCTATGGGAAAAAGTTTATCTCACAAAAATCATAATTACACACCCGATAGAGCCCCAAAAAGTTATTTTTAATAACATTCCCCCCTAAATAAAGGTTATCCCTAGCTATCCCTGCCTGTACAGCTATCCCTGTCTCATAGTCACAAAGTTCACATTCTCATATGACCCGGATTTGAAATCCACTATTCGTTTAAAATGGAGGTCACCTGATTTCGGCAGCCAATGACTTTTTCCAATTTTTTTCAATGCCCCCGGTGTCGTAGTTCCTGTCCCACCTCCCCTGCGCTGTTATTGGTGCAAAAAAGGCGCCAGGGAAGGTGGGAGGGGAATCGAATTTTGGCGCACTTTACCACGCGGTGTTCGATTCGATTCGAACATGGCGAACACCCTGATATCCGATCGAACATGTGTTCGATAGAACACTGTTCGCTCATCTCTAATAATGAGAGACTATTGAAGGAGTCAGAGAGCCCAGCCATTATATAACATTTTACATCCATATTGGTACCTTATCCTTTTGCCAGGATCCAGTAACCCTGTTCTTCAGGGAGCTAAGCCTTCTTTTCACTTTTGTCCCTCTTTCCACTTTTTCCGGTTTTCCTGTATCCTCTGAACTTTATATGGAGGAAAAGTAATGAAATATGTAAGCCAGGTGCAACAACTAGTCGATGTAACATGCATAGAAGTTCTCCTGAGTTTTGTTACGTATCAATCTTTCTAGGTGTTGGACACTCTGCTCAGTAAAATAAAATGTGTACTGAAGTAAACTACTCCCTCCCCATATTGAACTGCCACCATTGCATTACAGAACACTTTACAGTGATAAACAACATACCTTTCCTACATATGCCACCTATGTAGATTTGGAGAAAAACAACTTTGAAGTTTTATAAGGCGGTTGGTGCTTTGGGGGCAGGCCTTCAACCCAGGTAGAACTGCTATGGCTGCTCAAGTAGGATGGCTGATGTTATATATGATAAAATCAATTCTCACTGCACAGGATGGTACAGACAGATTTTTTTAGGAGTCTGAGTGGCAAGAGTACTGCTCCAGAGAGCTAAAGGCCTTCCCTCAAGTTCAGTAACTGTCTCAGCTTCAAATATGTTTTTCTCCAAATCTACAAAAGTTACATACATAACAAAGGTATGTTGTTTATCACTGCAATGTGCTCTGTAACATGGTGGTGATAGGTGGTAATGCTTAGGGAAGTGGTAGACTCCCTTCCTGACTCCAAATCTGGCAAGCAGTACAAAATCCTGGATCAACTTGTCTTTGGTAAAATCTAAAACCTTTAACCCTTAAAGTGGTTGTCCAGGATAAAATGATCTTTCTTATCTAAGCTACCCACCCTCCAAAATCTCCCCCATCTACCTTCTTAATTACTTAGAGCTCCAAAAATGTATATATTTACTTGATTGCTGTTGCACTCATGTGACCACCCCAAGCACATTTTCCGTTTTTCCAGTGACATTCCGTTTCCCTGTTTCCAGAAACAGAACATTACCAATACTAACCCACCCCCATTACCCCATCTTCCTGTCCGCCCAGAACAAGTGAAGTCCCATCTCGAGAAAACTGCGACAGGAAGACGGGTGAGTATGATAGGGTGGGGGGAGGAGTTGAGTTAGTTAGGAAGGGCTAGTAGAGGTGGGCTAGCCAGGGAAACAGGGGGTGTGAGTGAGAAAGGGAGGGTGAGGGAGTCAGCTGTGAGTGAAGCACAAGGCATCATGATGTTGTAGGAAAACAGAACAGGAAGCTACCCATATAAACAAATGCAGAAGGTGCCAGGAGCTCATCATATTAATAGCACTAACAGACCTTTTTGAAAAATTATTTTTTGCCTGGAAATACCCTATAACATTTATTCTTGTTCTGAGGTCCAGAACAAGTATGTATGTGTTTCACTGATTCACGTCATTCTACATAACTTAAAGAGAGTCTGTCAAAACAACCCAACGCATCAACCCAACCTTGCAGTTATGGTCTCCTGAGGCAAAAGTTGTTTTTCCCTTTTGAATCAGTGACTCCATTGCCGAAATACCATTGTTTTTGTCAAAATGTAAATGAGCCTTTGGGGTAATGAGGACGTTTCTGTTGCTTGAAACAGATAAGTAGCAACTCCCTTGATGCTCCCAGCTTATTGGCATATTGACAAAAACATTTTATTTAGGTGACCCTAACATATCTATCTGTGAGTCTTGGTTTATATGCTCAGTTAGGGTGACAAACTCTGTTTAAAGGGAGCATGGAGTGTGGCTTTGTTGCTCTGCTAAGACCCAGTATCACAAAAAAGACAAAAATGTGTCAAAGAGGATATCTATAATGCTTAGAATTTATAGATATCCTCTTTGACACATTTTTGTCTTTTTTGTGATCCTTTATACAAGGATATCTGGGGTACATTTCACACAGCGACTATCTGCTAAAAACCCACACTGTTCTAATATCTCCTTCCCCCCTTCCTTTCTTTGAGTGACAGGGTTGGGGAGCTATGCTAAAATCTCACCTTCTCCTGTCACTCAAGGAAGAGGGGGCTAGGGAATATTAGAGCAGTGTGGTCATAGAGCCCTTTTGCATTGGGCCCTATGGTAGCGGGGGCACCTTTAGACAGTGGGACAGCCCTGCATTTTCTGTCCCACTGCCCAGGGCAGCAGGTCGGGTCTGCACCAACTCATCAGCATCCAGAGAAGTTGAAACTAGAGATGAAGCAGAGAGCTGTCCGCTCCCTGCTTCACCACCTGGCCACTGTCTTTGCTCCCGGTGTCCTTGGAGCAGCAGTCGTAATGTAATGACGTCACAAACATTGCGCCTCTTGCTCCTTGAAGACTCTCGGTGACAAGAGTGAACGGGGGAATGGGAAAGGTGAGTAATACATTTTGTTTTTTCTTTCATTATATACAGTGTATACTGTACAAGCAATCCTGGGAGGGGGGCGTCATAATGTGGGGGCAACCTGAGGGGTGGGGGGGACATGATACTGTGGGGTCAACCTGAAGGGAACATGACATTGTGGAAGCCATACTGTGGGGGAACATGATACTCTGGGGGCTAAAGCAAAGTTTTATTAGAAGAACAGTATTTTTTTCTTTTTCATGTTGTAATTTATGGGGGTTTCTAATATATAAGCCTTTAAAATGCTCTTCAGAACTGAGGTGGTCTCTAAAAATGGGTTTGGAATGTTTTCTTGTGAATGTGAAAAGTTGCTGTTAGACTTGTAAGCCTTCTAACATCTAAAATAAATTCAAAGACAATTAAAAGATGGTGCCAATATAAAGCAAAGTATATAAACTATAGTGGATTTTATTGATGAATTATGGTGATATGGTGTGACTGCCTAAAAAGCAGACCATTTCACATTTTGAAATTTTCTAATCTTTCCACATTTTTACCAAATTTACTATTTTTTTTTATAAAAAAAAGTGAAAAAAATATGAACCAAAGTTCTTATATAAGCTAAAATTTGTCATGAAAAAAAATCTCTAAATTATTTAAGTTAAAGCGTTTCAGAGTTATTACCATACAAGTGACACATTTCAGTTTTGAAAAATAGGACTGTCTTTGGTTTTTTGACTGTCTCCTCAATGGGTTATTATATTAGTCTGTGTACCTCAAAAATACCTACTTATATATAGTAGTATACTGTAGGTTAACAAAGCTTATTGGGCAAATGATAGATTTCCCCAAATAAATTACTCACTCGTTTGATAGAAACTCAAACCAGGTCAAATTCTGCTTTGGCTCACTGTTCCCTTCGAGTTTATTTTTGGTTCTAAACAGATAAAGTAGAAAAATTACATTTCATAAATCTTCATACTAAATCTTACCATATCTTCTAAAAACTATGGAGAGGAGAGGGGGAATGAGATAAAATAAAAAATATTGTGCAGGCAATGGTTCATGCGACCACTGTGACCAGGCTCATGCAATCACTTTCTTCAGCAATGTTGCGTTTTTGGTGATGTATTAACAATGACGTCACCTGAGGCCAGTTATTGGCTGCAGTGGCCATCTGAGCTACTTCATGCCCAGCCCAGCCATTGCCTGCACAAGATGGGAGGAGGGACCTGACATCGGAAAAGAGAACAGGGGTAGATGAGTATTTCTTCTCTTCTAATTTTAATCCACCCATGTACTTTCCTGAGTCTTCCAGTTTTCCCAATGAACCCCCTTTTTTTTTTTTATAAACTGTAATTTTTTTTATTAATAAGTAAAAAAACAGACGAGACGTCTTCTTGCCCAAAGGAGGCAGATTAAGTAGATAGGTCATAGGATCTAGCGGGACTCCCTGGATGAAGAGGTCCTCAGTAAGGAGTTGCAACTTCAGTCCAATAAGAACGGATACTAGGGCAGAAAATATGGTGAACCGTTCCAAACGAGGCTAGCACGAAGAAGGAATAGAAGGGTTAAGAGTATGGAGAAGCGCAGGAGTATGATCTCACAACATGGGAATCTTCTACTGAGTCTCCCATAGCATAACACATGAGGAAGACTTCACAGCCTGAGACCACATGATCTGCCATTGCTCCCGAGAGATCTGTGTTCCCAGGGCCTCCTCCCATTTGGACATATACCTATGAATAGGGGAAGGGCAGCCTTACGGGGAAGAAATAATACTATATATACCGTATTTTACGGACTATAAGGCGCACTGGACTATAAGCCGCATTGCCCATGAGCGCCTTATAGTCCGTCTCGGTTCATATATAAGGCGCACCGGACTATAAGCCGCAGTCCGGTGCGCATTATATCTTATTGAAAGCGGCGGCAGGCAGACTTTGCCAGCGGCCGCTTAACCCCCCGCGTGCCAGCCGCTTCTATTGGAAGCGCTCGGCAGGCGAGGAGGGGCTCTATCAGCAAAATCATGCTGATAGAGCCCAACCGTAAACGCTAGATTAAACTACCCCCCCCCCCCCCCCCCCCCCGTTTTAAAATAAAAGCCTGAAACAGAATGTGAAACTTACTGAGCGGTGCAGGGTGGGCGGGCATTCAGGCCTCCTCTTCCTCCGATGTTCCGTCCTCCTCCGGCGCTCGCAAGCTGATAATGGCCAAGGCACATGAGCAGTAGAAGCATTATGATATTGCGCATGCGCCCAGGCCATTATCAGCGAGCGCCGGAGGAGAAGGACGGAACATCGGAGGCAGAGGAGGCCTGAATGCCCGCCCGCCCGCCCTGCACCGCTGGGTAAGTTTCACGTTCTGTTTCAGCGTGACAGCAGGGCTGCCGGACACTTCCTATTCATTTCTATGGGAGCAGGCATGCGAGCGCTCCCCATAGAAATGAATGGACTGCTTTTTTCCATTCATTTCTATAGGGAGCGCTCGCATGCCGGCTCCCATAGAAATGAATGGGAAGTGTCTGTCCATTCATTTCTATGGGGAGCGCTCGCATGCCTGCTCCCATAGAAATTAATAGGAAGTGTCCGGCAGCCCTGCTGTAACGCCGGCGTGTACGGCTGTGATACACGCCGGCGTTCGGTAGTGTGAATGCACCCTTATGGTGCCTTTTATGTATGTATGGAAGCGGCACGCAGTCTTTGCCGCCGCTTCCATCCATATATAAGCCGCACCGGACTATAAGCCGCACTTACGATTTCTGAGGAAATCGTAGGTTTTTATGTGCGGCTTATAGTCCGGAAAATACGGTAGTAGATTTAAGGTCCTCAGTAAATAAGCCTGAGCGGCAGAGCTGCTCAAATGCTGTGGGAAGTGAAACCTTCATGAATCCCAACTGTGCCCTAGCAAAGTGGAATATCCGCTGGTAATGAAACCACTCAGTAGCTGGCATACCCAAAGTTGAAATAAAATAACCAAAGGGCCTGAGCTCCAAAGACAAAGGGTCAACCAAATCCGCTATATGGAACAGGCCTAACCTACCCCAGGGGCGCACCATTGCAGAGGAACCTCCCTCCAGGTGAAGCGAATTATAAAGGAAGGAGATCATGGAAGACGACCTAGAGACCATAGGGAATTGTTTGGAACACACAGTCCACACCGCCTTTGTAAATTTGATTGGGCCCAGAAGGGTAACAGCAGGTGAGGGGGGGAAGCGGAACCACAGAGACGCATTTGGGTGGACAAGGGCCAACCAAAGCTTTTCAATTTCCACCCATTTGGTAAAGGCTTGGGGAGCTAATGCAGAAACTGTGGGACTGCCAGCCCCCCCTCAGCCTTGCTTAGCAGCATTATGGATCGGGGAACACGGTGATGCCTGCCGTTCCAAATAAATTGGAAAACTGTCTAATGAAGGGAGCGCAACTCAAATCTTCGGACCGCTACTGGGAGTGTCTCGAAATAATAAAGGAGCTTAGGGAGGAGAGTCATCTTAACCGCTGCTATCCGCCCTAGGAGGGAGATATGGAGAGGGCACCACTTGTCCAAAAGGGAGTGAAGTTCACTAAAAAGGTGAGGGTAATTCACAGAGTACAAGGAGGAGTAGGACTAAGAAAGTTGAATACCTAGATAGCGGAGCGAAGAGTCTCTCCATTTAAACTCGTAATTGGACCTAAGTAACTGCAGGACAAAGTCTGGGATATTAAGTGGAAGGGCTTAACTTTTAAGTCTGGGATTAACTTTATACCTAGAGAAAAAACTATAATCCGTAAGAGTAGTCAAAAGATTAGGAAGAGTAATATGGGGATTGGTAAGATTCAAGAGGACGTCATACGTAGGTCAGCACGCACCAATACTAGCTGGCAAAGTAGAGATGGAGAGGGCCGGGCTGCCAAACGATCTGATAGGGACCGTATTTGGGACCGAAGAGCTGCCTCTCTAGTTAACCGATTCTCTTAAGCGGGGTAGCAAAAGTGATGCAGTGGCCTCTCATCACTGCCTTATGTATCTCCCAAAGAACTGAAACAGATTGGACTGAACCTACATTAGCAGAGTAATAGTCTACAAGGTGTATGCGTAGAGCCTCACAGGACGAAAGAGAATGTAAGAGGGACTCGTTAATGCACCATTCACAACGTCTAACAGGGGTCGTGGAGGGTGATAACGAAATCTGGACAGGACCATGATCGGACCAAGAAATGGGACCAATATCTGCGCCAGTCAGAAGACGAAGCGCAATAGCATTGCCGAAAAAAATAATCTATTCTAGTATGAGTTTTATGGGGGTGGGAGTAAAAAGTGTAAGAACGGACGGTAGGGTTATCAACTCTCCACAGATCATATAGGGCTGCCGATCTAATAAGACGACGAAACTGCCAAGGCGCAACTGGGGGGCACTCAAAGGGGTGTCTCCAACGGACAACCTATCCATCTGCTCAGAGAAAATCATATTAAATTCCCCTCCTAGCAGAAGAGCCACGCCAGGGAAATCACTAAGCCTACGCAAAACCCGTTTAAGAAAGGGAATCTGGGAGGCGTTAGGAGCGTACACATTGCAGAGAACCACAGGGCGACCGTGGAAAAGACCCTCCAAGATAATATAATGACCCCCGGGGATCTAAGTGAGAGGTCGTAACGGTAATGGTGCAGGAGCGGGACAACAAAATAGCTACTCCCTTTCTCCTACGATCATCAAATGCCGAGAAAGCAATAGGACAGGGCATTACGGACAACAATGAACCCTTTTAAGGAGAAGGAAACCACACTGCTAAGAAGCAATGCTTTGAGCCGCTTTTATTTATACAGGCAGGTAATGAAAGAAGCCTTACTTGTGTATGTATCATTAATGAACTATATTGTTTGTGTATCTTTCATTAGTGAATATAGTGTTTATGTATGCGTCATCAGGATATTACTTTAGTATGTGTATATAAAAGTAATATCAGGGGAGTCAGAGGTGAAACAGTTTCGACCTGCTATTGCAAGACCAGATCTAATGCCAAGGTAGACTTATTGCTTTACAACCTCTTTGGTACATGGGAAGAATATGCAAATCTGACTTCCATGATGTAATTAGGATGTCAGTGCCTCAAGTGTGCACACCAATAGAGGGTGCTGACTGAGAATGTGCAAGTCTAATTACATCATGGAAGTCAGATTTGCATATTCTTCCCATGTTCCTTTGCAGTGGAGCGCTCATGGCTTAATAAGACTCCACACACCTATATGGTGGTCTCTCCCTATGGAGTGACGATATCCCCTTAACCTCTTTGGTAGTCAGACATAAGAGAGGGGGAGTTGTGATTGGACAGTGACTTCAGCAGTTCTCTTTTCAAGGCATAGTTAAAACCAGCCATTTTCCAGCTTTCCAAGATGTGAAAAGGAGGAAGAAAGGTTCACTATGGCAAGAGATGTGGCTAAGCACCTTGGAAAATTTGTCACATCTTAGGAGTCAGAAGGTAATTGGGGTGTATCCAGACCATCTGAGTGATCCTCCAAGCATGGAAAGAAAAAGACAGTTATCAGGTGTATTCTGGGTTTTTTTTTCTCCTTTTATTTTAAAAGTTGTTTTGCTTGTTTTGTCATCTCCTATCTTTTTCATATATAACACTGATCCCTTTGGATGTTAAATCATTAAATTTAATGGTACTTTGTTTTTGCTATATGAAACCATTACCTTTTTGAAGTGTTTGAGTCTGACTGCTGGGAGCAGTAGCGTTTGTTTGGGATTCCTTTTGATCCTGATTCTGAATGCAATGCTTGGTAGCGGCATGTATTAGGGCTGAATGGACTATGCTGGGGAGTGATTTACACCGAATTTGCAGCGTGAGTGAAGTGACATTGACAGCCGCACCCATGTAATGTACTAGGAAGGTCCATATGTGACAAGGCAGCAGCAGCAAATAAATTTCTCAATCTGACACCCTGTGTTTTTAGAATGAAGAAGGGTGCTGTTATGAAGGCTTCTTATGAGGCAACCACTCCTCCTATCCACAGAATTAAGTAATCTGGAAGTATATTGTGTATTGTGGTAAGAGCATCAAGAAAGCAGCTACAGAAAATGTGAATCTTAACATATAATAATCAAAAAATCTGCACACTTACCCGTGATACTGTTTCAGTTCTTGGAGTACTTGTTGTACAAATAGTCTGCAAAAAAGAAAATGTATTTAGGGGCAACGATTTTCTTATAGCATACCAAAACAATTTGAACATTCAGAACAGCAACGTTTTCACACATTTCGTTAACTTTTTCTTTTAGTAATTTTAGTCATTTTTATTCTAACAAGATTGTATTTTCTTAATCATACAATAATTCCATGTCGGGAGTATCAAGCCAACATGAGAGACAAGATCTCAATCTATAAAATCCTTGAATAATTGAGGAACCTCAGAGGAGGTCTGAGTTAAAACCAGATGCTGGAAAATGAGAGGTGGGTGAAGATCAGCATGCTAGAGTAATTGATGTAGTCTCAGACCACCAAACTATGTTGTATCAAGAGGCTTAGAGAATGGGATCAATGGCTAGATGGGAACCATAGGATGGAGTCTATTGGAAAAGTAAGCATCAGTGGATGAGGGGACAAAAAGGCCCTTCCATAGCAGAATAAGACAACATTATTATACATAAAACATGGTAAGTGGGGGCCAGGTTACAAATTATACCATTAGGATCTGGGAATCTGGGAGCTTCACATTACACCTTTGGTAACCAGTTTGTGTTTCTAAAAAAAAGCCTCAGAGAGACAATTTAAAGGGGTCAAATTAAAGGGGTAACCAAGTTTTCCTCAAAATTTGATATGCAAGGTCTTGCAGTTCTATTGCTGTATAAGCTTTCATATATGGTTTCCTGCTGATAGTATCCCCATTATGACTGCAGACTGTGGGCATGTACAATAAGGAGCAATCTGTTTATCTCCTCTATACATTACTGCTATTGGTGGTTCCTTTGAATATAATTCTGCCAGGAGTAACTGTAAAATAGCAAACAACTGGCTGAGAAAAGCCCTAGTGAACATAATATAGGAGGTCCAGTGATGTTAAATTCACCTAAAAAAAAAAAAATCACTGACACTGAAGAAGAGAATTCTGTGCACAATTAGGAAAGGTACTTGCTATCTATTACTAAGATCCAATCAGAAATAGCACAATCAGCTAGTCAGAAGTACATGCACTCACTTTTTTTTGGTAGACAAAATTGACAAAATATCAAAAGTATGCTTCGCCCTGAAGGCTAAAATAAGCTGCATCATAAAGTGGTTATTCAAAAGTAGACAAAGGGAACCCAAGAAACAATTAAATTCATAATCTGAATCTGAGTTTGCCACCAGGACACTCAATATCAAACCAGTCACAGAGCACCATCACACATTTAGATAGCCCAATAAATGCACCATTTTCTCAGACTTGAGCCATTTATTTGTTTTTTTGTAAATGTGGCTTAAGTGTCTTAGGTTTTCAAACCTGAATACAGAGCCCTTAGTGACCACTGGTTATCCTCTTTGCCAACAAATTTTATGAAGGTCATATACATGTGTTTAATGGCATAAGACATTGTTAAGGTTTAAAGGGCTTTCCTTAGTCTGCACTGTAAAGTATTTGGGGAACCATAGTCCATGGGAATGGACTGTGCTTTAACCCTTTCACTGCCAAGAGTCTCTGGAAATTTTGCCCCTCCAGTAGCCAGAGCAATTCTCGTAGTTTTGAGACAGACAAATCAAACCTAAATTGGAACATTAAAAAAGCATCCAACCCCCCATACCTATATATTTTCTTAAAGTAGACACCTGCAGCATTGTCAGAATGCCACTTGGTACTGTATACGAACAGGCACCTTCATGCAATTTTGATTTAAAGTGAATGTTTTATGCAAATGCAAATAAATGTATATTAATTTCTAAAAGCGGAAACCAAACAAAAAATGAAATGCACCAAACCTTCTAAAAATAAGAGTTCAACATGTGCAGAGTTAATTCTTATCACTATAGCCTACACCAGAACTAGAAGGAACAAAATGTTACAAAAGTAGGGACTACACGCCATGAAAAGTAAGTGAACCCCTAAATCATATATATTTTTTGAAAGTAGACAACCTGAAGTTTACTAATGTCTTAATGGGTCATCGATAGCCACATCCACCTTCATGCAACTCTGTGACAAACACGATTTTTTTTTAAATGCACTAAAACACATATTTGCACCTAAAACTCATGTTCAATCTCAGATTCATATACAAAATACATTTAAAATAATAGCTTAAGGTGTAGACTATATATATATATATATATATATATATATATATATATATATATATATATATACAGTCCTATGAAAAAGTTTGGGCACCCCTATTAATCTTAATCATTTTTAGTTCTAAATATTTTGGTGTTTGCAACAGCCATTTCAGTTTGATATATCTAATAACTGATGGACACAGTAATATTTCAGGATTGAAATGAAGTTTATTGTACTAACAGAAAATGCGCAATATGCATTAAACCAAAATTTGACCGGTGCAAAAGTATGGGCACCCTTATCATTTTATTGATTTGAATACTCCTAACTACTTTTTACTGACTTACTGAAGCACAAAATTGGTTTTGTAACCTCAGTGAGCTTTGAACTTCATAGCCAGGTGTATCCAATCATGAGAAAAGGTATTTAAGGTGGCCAATTGCAAGTTGTTCTACTATTTGAATCTCCTCTGAAGAGTGGCATCATAGGCTACTCAAAACAACTCTCAAATGATCTGAAAACAAAGATTGTTCAACATAGTTGTTCAGGGGAAGGATACAAAAAGCTGTCTCAGAGATTTAACCTGTCAGTTTCCACTGTGAGGAAATGGAAGACCACAGGGACAGTTCTTGTTAAGCCCAGAAGTGGCAGGCCAAGAAAAATATCAGAAAGGCAGAGAAGAAGAATGGTGAGAACAGTCAAGGACAATCCACAGACCACCTCCAAAGAGCTGCAGCATCATCTTGCTGCAGATGGTGTCACTGTGCATCGGTCAACTATACAGCGCACTTTGCACAAATAGAAGCTGTATGGGAGAGTGATGAGAAAGAAGCCGTTTCTGCACGTACGCCACAAATAGAGTTGCCTGAGGTATGAAAAAGCACATTTGGACAAGGCAGCTTCATTTTGGAAACAAAAATTGAGTTGTTTGGTTATAAAAAAAGGCGTTATGCATGGCGTCCAAAAAGAAACAGCATTCCAAGAAAAACACATGCTACCCACTGTAAAATTTGGTGGAGGTTCCATCATGCTTTGGGGCTGTGTGGCCAATGCCGGCATCGGGAATCTTGTTAAAGTTGAGGGTCGCATGGATTCCACTCAGTATCAGCAGATTCTTGAGAATAATGTTCAAGAATCAGTGACGAAGTTGAAGTTACGCCGTGGATGGATATTTCAGCAAGACAATGATCCAAAACACCGCTCCAAATCCTCAGGCATTCATGCAGAGGAACAATTACAATGTTCTGGAATGGCCATCCCAGTCCCCAGACCTGAATATCATTGAACATCTGTGGGATGATTTGAAGCGGGCTGTCCATGCTCGGCGACCATCTAACTTAACTGAACTTGAATTGTTTGTCCAAAATACCTTTATCCAGGATCCAGGAACTGATTAAAAGCTACAGGAAGCGACTAGAGGCTGTTATCTTTGCAAAAGGAGGATGTACTAAATATTAATGTCACTTTTCTGTTAAGGTGCCCATACTTTTGCACCGGTCAAATTTTGGTTTAATGCATATTGCGCATTTTCTGTTAGTACAATAAACCTCATTTCAATCCTGAAATATTACTGTGTCCATCAGTTATTAGATATATCAAACTGAAATGGCTGTTGCAAATACCAAAATATTTAGAACTAAAAATGATTAAGATTAATAGGGGTGCCCAAACTTTTTCATAGGACTGTATATATATATATATATATATATATATATATATATATATATATATATATATATATACTATATGTACCGCAATCATCAACTACAACAGGAGCTCGGACTCCCAAAAACACAGAAGAAAGGCAAGATTTTGCTGTTATTCACTAACATGTTAAAAATCTATACTGCACCCACCAAACTGTGACTGTGATACCAAAAGCTAACTTTTTTCATATTACACAGCATACCGTATATAAAAACACAACTTAAAGTTTCATATATACAACCACCTTTATTCAACTCTGCAGCAAACAGAAATTGCAAACATAAATTGCACAAAAATTCAAATTTGCCACTAAAGTGTGACTCAAGCAATCCCTTTCTGCAAACAAAATGTACTTACCAAAAAACTGCAATATGTGAGGAGTTCATACATACCACACATGTATATATTTATAGGGGAGGGTGTTAAAGAAACGCCAAAATCACAGAAATGCGCCAACCCATTTTGTGCAAGCAAATTAAATAGAACTTTACATAAAAATATTATTTTCCATCCCCCTATAAAAAATTTTAGCAAACTATACGTTCATCTCTAGTGATAATTATTATTACTATTATTTTAGCGTGTAACGAATATCACTAGAGACGTATTTTACTCTAGAAAGCTCATGTATGGACAGGACAGGGATTGGATGAAATGTAAACTTTATTCATGACTTTGTGTATATGTTGTGCAAGTGTTTGGTGTGACTTTTTTTTGGCGCTGTGACCTGGACAATGGTAAACGTCTGGGTCACAGTGCCAATAAACTTTCTGGTTATGTTTCAAGGGTATTACATAAGAATACCCCACTAGTAAAGCTCAGGGGCAAATTACATTATAGCTGTATGTGACAATCAGAGGGCAAAAGTATAGTATGTGCTCTGATTGGCAGGAGAAGGGTTAACCCTTTCCCTGCCAAGGACTTCAGCTCTATGTCCTCCCAGGGTGGCACTTCAGTAGCGGAGGACGTAGCTAATACGTCCTCCCTACTAATGCTGATATCTCTGGACTGCCTGAACATATCTTGATGCTTTTAAAATTCATTTTAAAGATGAGAATCTCGTCTTTAAAATGATACTGAGGACTTCATGATAGAATTGATAGTTTTAGAGCAATTCACTGTTGAAAACACTATTTGGCATTGAGATCCAACTGCAGATCTCAATTCCTGACAGTGTTTCAACAGTGAATCGTTCCAAAACTTTAAGTTCTATCATAAAGTTCTTGGTATCATTTTAAAGATGAAATTCTCTTCTTTAAAATGAATTTTAAAGCATGAAGATATCTTATTGCAGCCCAGAGATATAGGGCTTTAAATTGTCCCTCCCCCCCTCATGTCTCGGAAGCATTAGTTAAATTGTAGCAGAAGGGGAGGGGGAGGAGCAGCTTGCAGCGTGCACAGTGATAATGAATGATCATCATTATCTGTGCTAACCTGTATGTGACACCAGGAGGGGGGTGGCAGGGACTCTTCTGTCCCTATTAAAAACTTATGAAAGTGGGAATGCAGAGAGGGGTAAAATGCTGGGTTAAAGTGTGCTACAGGTTACAATATGTTAGATCAGTAAAGGGTTAAATGTACAAATGGTATCAAAGTTATGTGCAATCTATATTTATTTAAGCCATAAATTCAAACTCTGCTATAAAAAAGCGTGTGACTATTAGGGGGTTAAAGAATAACTGTCGTTACACTTTTTTTTTTGTAATTGAATATTTCAAGTGAACATAAAACTTTTTCAGCTCCTATCCTGCCTGGCAAACTGTTGAGAGAAATCTGTCTTCATTGAACACAGGCTGCAGTTCATACAATTCTATAGAGGGGGGAGGAGGGAAGGGGAAGAGGAATAAATGCAAAGTGGGGTAAACAGACATCCTGGAGCAAATTACAGAATGATTTCTCTATCACCTGAGCTTTATTCACGTCTAAACAAGTACTGATAGTACCTGCTAAAAAACCATAATAAAAAGTGTTAGAAATATTACTATGTCCTCTCTACTAGCTTCTGCCTCACTGGGCTCCTCCTTTTACTCCACATGCCCTTCCCATTGACCTCAGTATAATCCGATCTGTGAGTGAACTAAACCATCTTCTCAGTGAAGACAGATCTCTCACTGAACTCGCCAGTTTGGCAGACACGAGGATAGTAACAGGAGATTTTTATGTTATAATATATGTGAAAAAGCTTCTTATATTCATCTGTTATATTCATTTGCAAAAAAAAGAAATTTAAAATGACAGTTACCCTATCAGCAGAGATACTTGTCTCAGGCTGGGTTCACACCATTCGCATTATAGTCTATGAGGTTTATGGATCTGTTCAGGTAAACAGACCCGAAGAACAGAAAACCAAATGCTAGTGTGAACCTAGCATGAGTTGTTTATTTACTAATGTACAGTTAATTCTGGCAGAATTACATGTTAACAAACCAAACTAGTTATCATAGATAAAGGAGTGCGACAGACTGCTCCTTATTGTACACTCCCACAGCATCAGAGACAAATGTAAAATGTGCTGCAGTCATAATAGGGATAGTATTGATTCATTGATAAACAACTTAAGTTAGGGCTAGTTATGAAGCTTAGCTTCCCAATACAAGTAGATACAGCTTATGGGGGAAGCAGGGGGGCAATTGTAATGCAGAAGTACATGATAACTTAAGTGCAGATTAACCAGTGCATTTATACATGGTGCTTAGACAGGTCACGATACAAACAAACAATGGAAGAACACCAGGTAAACTTAGAACTAAAACAACAAGCTTCTGCATATTAACACAGAGCTGCACTGTCACTTACTATCTTAGCAATTATCTTCCTGCAGACCTCCCCCCATCTCTACCACCAGTGCACACTGTCCATATCAGTCCCTCTCTTCTTCCTTCTCCCATGTACAGCTCCAGCTCTCGCACACTTTTCACTCTCTTTAACCACCCCAACCCCTTTAATTCTTTTAGGAGTGAAACAAAACATAAGTGTCCAGATAAATCTCTGAACCACCTTCTCTGTCTATTTTACTCCTACTAGTGCTGGGGACATTTCTCCAAACCCTGGTCCTCCTTCTTTCACTAACTTTTCCACTTCCTGCATACACAGGAGTCCTACTAACCTCATCAATATTCACTCTGTTCCCTCTCCTTAAAATCTACTAGCGTGACTGAATTATAACCACAGTTTACAGCAATAACTGAAGAACTAACAGTTTAGGGAAGCTTCTATTTATCATGTGATATGGAAGGGTTCACTTAGGTTCTCAATTACATTTCGAGGAAGGAAGCAAACACTTTATCATGTATACTGTACAACGTAAGTCTGACACTGTTCTTATATCAGGCTTGGAAACAATGTATATGTTTATAAAATTACTCATGTATTAAAAGACATATGAAAACGAGCAAGACGCTGTTCACAGCATTTACATTGATATTAATATTTATAATGTATACGCAGTAAGTTGACAGTCAAAAAATTTTTGTACAAATTTTTAAGTCTCACCCCTGGGAATTATTTCCTTTGGTGTGATTGTAACATACACAAAATTTTGTATCATTGCAATATAGTTTTGTGATGATTGAGCCACCAGTAAACAAACAATTTGTCATGAATGTCTTGCAGTAAAGTAAATGAACAATTTTAAAGCAGTTTCACAGTTTCAGGTTTTTGGGGTTTTTTTATGAAACACGCTCTATTTGGTTCAGGATAGTCATGGCTTATGTACACACTGGAGAATAAACTGTTTCTGGTCTTCTTGAGTGCTCAGTGATGAATTGAATGTACTCATGAGTGCAATAGAGCGTTCTTCCGTTTAGCATTCTTCTTCGGACTCTCCCATTGACCAAACAGATTCTTCACCTTACTGATCATGTGATATTGTTACCTTGTCAGGATTCTCACTTTTTCCCAGAACCGAAGTACTTCGTTGGCTGTGATGGCAGCACTGGTATATGTTGGTTGTGATTCTGTACAGGAAATAAAACCGGGCCAACACCTGCCAATTTGAGGACAGCTTACAACTGGTAATACTGCCTGCTGTCCCTCCAATTAAACACATTCCTCTAATGTTGCAAGACTCCATTGTCAGGAGCAAGGCTGGAGCCTCCACAGCGCTGTGCGGAGGCTGCCAGCCCTCTCTTTCCTGCACTCCCAAGTCTCCTGCTTCCGGGTCCCTGGAGGCAGGCCAGAATCTCTGCAGCATTGTGCAGGGGTTTCCGGTCTCCTCCTGAGCTGGATGGGGGACTTCTGATTTTTGGCTTAGCGACTGGCCGAAGCCAATTTAAGGCGGGCTCTGGCTCCGGGCCACCGTTGGCCACTCATTTGTACTTTATTGTCCGGTTTGCCTGTGCTCTGAACCTCTTGCCTTGACCTCTGACCCTGCCTTTTGTCTCCTGATTTTTGTATTGTGCCTGCTACAATTTATGACCCCGGCTTGCCTTTAGACCTCTGCTTCCTGACAGGGGCAGATCCAGGGCCCTAACAAAATGGTCCCGGTCAGCTTGGCATAGTCGGGCAAGTGCCGGGGCCCACAGAGC
This sequence comes from Leptodactylus fuscus, assembly GCF_031893055.1. Taxonomy (NCBI): domain Eukaryota; kingdom Metazoa; phylum Chordata; class Amphibia; order Anura; family Leptodactylidae; genus Leptodactylus; species Leptodactylus fuscus. The sequence goes on from NC_134265.1 coordinate 217,084,916, forward strand.
CTCTGGGGGCCCCCCGGCACTTGCCTGTCACGATTTCAGCTCATCGGCGTCCGTCCACCGATGAGCTGCATCGCGATTAAAGCAGGAGCTGTGAGCTCAGCTCCTGCTTTAAAGCTCCGGCCCGGCTTGCGTTTGTAGGCGCGATGACATCATCACATCACGCTTACACACGCAAGCCGGGGCCGCAGCTAAGCAGGAGCTGAAGTCACAGCTCCTGCATCGCGTATATGACTGGAGAGAGAGAGAGGAGCGTCGGGGGAACGATGGAAGGTGAGTGATGGAAGGTGAGTGTAAGTGTTTGTTTTGTATTAAATGTTAAGGTGGAACATAATGAAGGGGGCCCATGAAACTGGGGGGCAAATGAAGGGGAGGGGGGGGGAATGGCATGACACTGGGGAGATGAAGGGGGTGGGGAGAGAACGGCATGAAACTGGGGACAGCGATGGAGGGGGCCCAAAGAAACTGGGGGGCAAATGAAGGGGAGGGGGGAACAGCATGACACTGGGGCAGATGGAGGGGGGGAGAACAGCATGACACTGGGGCAGATGGAGGGGGTGGGGAGAGAACGGCATGGAACTGGGGACAGAGATGGAGGGGGCCCAATGAAACTGAGGGGGCAAATGAAGGGGGGGGGACGGCATGACACTGGGGAAGGGGGTGGGGAGAGAACGGCATGAAACTGGGGACAGAGATGGAGGGGGCCCAATGAAACTGAAGGGGCAAATGAAGGGGAGGGGGGGAACGGCATGACACTGGGGCAGAGCCGGGGGACATTAAACTGTCGGCAGATGAAGGGGGAGAACGTGATGAAACTGGGGACAGAGATGGAGGGGGGACATGAAACTGGGGGCAGAGAAAGGGTGTATATGAAACTGGGGGAGAGATGGATGGGGGCATATAATTTACGGGTGACTGTAGGAGGATTATACTGTGTGGGAGCACATAATAAATGAATGAGAATGGGTGGAATCAACATAAAAGTGGGTGGAGCTAAATTTGCAGCGGCGTGCAGAGCCTCTTTCTACTCTTTAAAAGATTGGGAGGTATGGCGTTGGTGACGCCACACTCCTGCATGACGTCACTCGCTTCATCTGCAACGCACAATGTCTCGACTCCCCCACCTCCTTTACAAGGGGGCCCACTGAGGCTCTGTCACCCAAGGGCCCATAAAAACCTGGAGCCGGCCCTGAACGGCATGACACTGGGGCAGATGAAGGGGGGAGAACAGCATGACACTGGGGCAGATGGAGGGGGGGAGAACAGCATGACACTGGGGCAGAGCCGGGGGACATTAAACTGTGGGCAGATGAAGGGGGAGAACGTGATGAAACTGGGATGGAGGGGGGGAGAACAGCACGACACTGTGGCAAATGAAGGGGGGGAGAACGGCATGACACTGAGGCAGATGAAGGGGGGGAGAACGGCATGACACTGGGGCAGATGAAGGGGGAGAGAACAGCATGACACTGGGGCAAATGAAGGGGGGGAGAACGGCATGACACTGAGGCAGATGAAGGGGCGAGTACGGCATGACACTGGGGCAGATGAAAGGGGGGAGAATAGCATGACAATGGGGCAGATGAAGGGGGGAGAACAGCATGACACTGGGGCAGAGACGGGGGGGACATGAAACTGTGGGCAGATAAAGGGGGAGAATGGCATGAAACTGGGGACAGAGATAGAGGGGGGGACATGAAACTAGGGGTAGATGAAGGGTGTATATGAAAATGGGGAGAGATGGAGGGGGGACATAATTTACGGGTGACTGTAGGAGGATTATACTGTGTGGAATCACATGAAAAATGAATGAGAATGGGCAGAGTCAACATAAAAGTGGGCGGGGCCTAATTTGCTGCAGCGCGCTGCGCGTAGGGCCCCGCCAAAATCAATTGCCCAGGACCCCGCAAACCCTGGATCCGCCACTGCTTCCTGAATACTGATTTTGTACTGCTTCAGCACTCCTTTTACCGACTCAGCCTGCCTGATGTTCTCTTTGGATTTCCCACTGTACTGCGTTTCCCTTTTGTTGACGACCCTGGACCGTACGACTACCCTTTGACTCTCTGCTGCCCCCTGCTGACCACCCACCCACCACTTTCTGGATCTTTGGACCTGCACCAAACCCTGAAGATCCGCTGGTAAGAGTTCTCAGTGTCTGGTTTACTTAGATTTGTGGTGCGCTGTGTGTTTGGCAATTCCTGACCCGTACTGCTCTGCCCAGCAGTGCAGCCAAGTCCATCCCCACCATCTGTGGCTCTGGTGAACACCATTGTGGGATTGGGGTTGGAGTTAGTGTGGCCCGGGGGGTGTCAGACACACAGCGCTGTATTAAGCATTTTGATCAGTGTATCTAGTACTGGTTCTCACTTTGGCTCAGCTGTTATCCTAACAGCTATTTTTTCTGACAATGGTGGCTAAACTTGTGGGCTGCCTAAGTAACAGCCATAAACCAACACTTAAATTAATTTTGGTATGTTGCGGCAAATCACTCTCATATCGCTCATCAAAACGTGCAAATTACTACTATACATTAAAGTAAGTGAATTTCAGGCAACAATTTAAATAGACAGTAGAAAACACATAGTGGGAGTGATGTTGGCTGCTGCAAAAATATTTAGAGATTAGTGTTACAGTGACTAATACTGAATGTTGTAATTTAGCAAGTTTATGTTGATACAGGAAAAATAAACTAATATTAATAATATTAAATATTCTTTACACATTACAAATACCGTATTTTTCGGACTATAAGACGCACTTTTTCCCCAAAGTTTTGGGGGAAATAAGGATGCGTCTTATAGTCCGAATGTGGACTGGGGGGGGGGTGGAGGAGCGGAATAGCAGCTTTACTCCTGCCACTGCTGGCTTCCTGCAGGGTAGGAGCGTAGCGATGCCGCAGGCCCCGGCACAGGTGCGTCTAACCCTCCCTGGCATCCGCTTTTCTATTACAGCAGATGCCGGGTCTGTATTGGCGGCCACTCTGCTGCAGAGCGGCTGCCATAGCAACCGGGCTTCTGCTATACGCAGAGGCCCGAAGCTAATGCCCGCAATCAGAATGTATTCTAATTGCGGGCATAAAAATGGAACCCCCCCCCTTCCCCCCAAAGTGTAAAATGCCATTCCCCACCGGCCCCATACCTGTAAAGTTGCAGGCCGGCTCCTGAGTGATGATATTGCAGGAGCCGACCTGTTCTGGTGTCAGCCGGGAGCCTACTGAAGGCTCCCAGGCCTGTCATTGCTATATTACCATTGCGGCTAGTCTATGACCTTCTGCAATAGTAATATACAGAATGTACCATAGACGGCAATACAGATCCCCACAATCACAGGATTCAAGAAGGCCCTGAATACTCACCTATTCAGGAAGGCCTACAACCTCCAATAACACTATCACCACACCACCATCTGAATTGTCTCCCCCTCTCCTTCTGTCTCTACCCCCTTCCCCCATAGATTGCAAGCCCTCGCGGGCAGGGCCCTCTACTCCACTGTAGAGGCATGCCATGACTAAGGAACAGTAGTTTCTGAAACGCGTTGGAGTTTTTTTAATCTCTTGTTTTTCTTTTCTTTTGTATGTCCTCTTTTTTACTATAATATGGAATAAAAACTAATTTTTTATGAAAAGAAAACCTCGGAGAGTTGCAGAGCTTTTTTCTATTCCTTCCTGCTTATGTTGAAGCCCTCAGAGTCCGAGGGAGAAGTCTCGTGCACCCCGAAGAGTTCCATTACGTACATGGTGAGCTCCAAAAACTTTTTTCTTTATTTGCTTGTATATTTTGTGTATTCTATGTAAACCAAATGTAAAGCACCATGGAATTAATGGTGCTATATAAATAAACAATAATAATAGTGACTGACTGGCACAGTGGGATAGAGAGTCCTGCCCACAAGGGCTTACTATATCTAATAGGGATAGAGACAGAAGGTGAGGGGAGTGTCAGGATTTGAACCTAGGGACTGCAGTGTCCCAGGCGGTAGCTCTGCAAACTGAGCTATTCAGCCTCCTGGACAGCTCCAGTGCTGATTCGAGCCTAGTTCCTGCTGGCTCTAATTCTAGTTCCTGTCTCTCTGGGTTGCTCCACCCTGTTCTCTGATTGTGCTTCCTATTTAAGCCCAGCCTTGCACTTCCTGCTTTGTGAGATTATTGTGCTCTGCATATGATCAAGCTGCCTTACTATCAACCCAGACCCTCATCCCTCATCCCTCATCCCTCATCCCTCATCCCTCATCCCTCATCCCTCATCCCTCATCCCTCATCCCTCATCCCTCATCCCTCATCCCTCATCCCTCATCCCTCATCCCTCATCCCTCATCCCTCATCCCTCATCCCTCATCCCTCATCCCTCATCTCCTGACTACTGGCTTGTCCCTGACCACGGTATTTGCTCTCTCCTCAAACTCTGACGCTCACCTCGTGTACTGACCTCTGGCTTTCCCTTCTGATGATTCCTTGGACTTTGATTTGGCACCTCACCGCTCGACTGTTACCGAACCCTTGGCTAGCTTCCGACCACATTTCCAGCCTTACAAGTAAGTCTCCATCCAGGTGGTAGCAACCTTAGACTCCAAACCAGACCCAAAACCGTTACAGGGAGAGACAGTTCAGGTGGTGGTGTGGTGATAGTGTTATTGGAGGTTGTAGGCCTTCCTGAATATGGGGAGTCTTCAGGGCCTTCTTGAAGCCTGTGATTGTGTGGGTATTGGCAAGGAGTTCCAGAGTATGGAGGATGCATGAGAGAAGACTTGGAGACGGTTGTGTGAGGAGTCTGTCTGCATTCCCGTAAGGGAGCCTTCACATGGAGTATACGCTCCGCTCATTCTGAACGTAAAACATGTTCAGAATGAGTGCGTAAAAAACAGCTCCCATTGACTTGAATGGGTGCCAGCATACGAGCGCTCCCCATTGAAATCAATGGGAGGCTTTTTTCCCTATTGCTTGCAATGTGATATGCGCGTATCACATTGCAAGACCCCACAGTATAATGGTAGCACTTCTGGTGCAGACTGCCAATCATGTTTAGCCTGAAATGAACCTTCCAAATATTCGTCTATACAAATCTAACAATGGCTGCATGAAATTGAGTTGTACAGGAAGAGCTGACAAAGTGCTCTACTGTACAGTTATTGACTGGATCTGCGCCTAACAGACATACAGACGGTACTGCTCTACTGAAACACTTCATATAATACTGGTAATACTGAGAGCACCAATTTAGCTGCTTCTGTCTGTATTCGTACCAAAAAGCGGGTAGAGTAGCTGAAAAGAGGAGAGCTCTCACTCTTATCAATATTACATACAGAATTAATGCAGTGGGTGGAAAGAGCTGGAAGTCAGTGAGGTAAAGTTACAATAAGAAGTTGCAAAGTACTGGGAGTACCATTTCGCTCTTTTACTGTATGTTACATGACTAATTAATATTGCACATAATGAGAAAATGTTGTTTTATTTACTTACACATGACTTGGTTCCACATGGTCCTTCTCAATTACTTCTATTGGAGGTGGTTGGATTACTATAAAATTCAATATATTAAACTTATATTAGCATCAGTGAAATAAAAGCACAGTGGAATGTTTACCATATTTTTTTTTTTAGTAGTTTTTTTTCCAGCATTTTTATGTTTAACAAATCTTGTATACTTCATATAATTGTTGCGCCTTTAAATAATAATAATTTTAGGCTAGGCCATAGCGAAACTCAGCAAAAAAAAAAAAGCTACAGATAAAGACAGCGTTTTTTTGCATTTCCCAGCATTATCCTTTGCAGACTTTCTGCCCTTATTATACCCATATGGAAATTGCCAGCGATTTTTGGAAATTCATTTTCCGCTGCAGATTTTTTCTGCAATGTTTGGATGGGATTAGCCAGAATCCCGTTCATTTTGCAGGTACTGTAAATCACAGTCTTCAGCCTCACAGTTTACTGTACATATACACTACTGTACAACAGGAATACAGTAACTTTGTAAGTATAAAACCTCAAAAAGCTTATGTATAAATCATTTGTCCTGAACCCGTTTTACAGCATGTATGGCAGCCAAGTGCTGCAAATTTCTTTATTATATCATAAGGCACGCTCAAGATGTTGGGAATGCAGACATTACTATGTAGTGGTAATTGCAATAGTCATGGTGTAGTGGTATTATTTGGCCCTTATTGTGGCATTTAGTATTGCTGTTACCTGCTTGTGTACTGGGTATTTTTCAAGATAATATTCTATACCTCAATAGTGGTGTTTTCTGAGCAACAAACTGGGCAAGGGCAACCCAGGTTCAAAATTTGTCCTGAAACCCATGGGACTTAAGTTACATGCTTCTGCTCCACATAAAAACAGTGAGATCCAAATAAACATATTGAAATAAATGGGTATGTATGGCATCTGTGAAAACTGTGAGCGCCATAGGTACATGAAATGCAGACATATGAGTGATTCTAGTTTGCCCTCAATTGTGTGGTCTGGCTTTGATTTGTCTTCTGGTTACAACTCTAAGTTTTGTTCTGGATCATCGCTGGGTTTGACTCTGGTCTGTCTTTTGGCTTGCCTATCCTCCATTCTAGTCATCGGATTTTAGTTTGTCACACAAGTTATCTATCAGAATCATGAGGTTTTCAACCTGATAATTCTTGTGCAGTTCTGTAAAATAAGTGTTAGTCCTGTAAAGATCAGAGTTTCTTTCTTTCCTCTTTTTGTAAGAAAGGAGCCAATTATTTAACCAAATACTAAATGAATAATCTAATTCTGTGCTGAAATCTGTGCAATAGTGAAGGCCGCAGAAGGGAGGGGGCAAACTGGGCCTTTAGCCTGATGCTCCAGATCCTGAGAGCTCCACAGCTGTATTGGCATGCTGTGCTGTGCACGTGGTTGCTGCTTATTTCTATCGCAGAGCAAGGAACTGAGAATTCCCTGCTCTATCATAGAAGACTGCCAGTAACGCATGGGATATTGTTTTATGGTACCTGCTAAGGGGACAAATATTATTTATATCGGGGGCAAATATTTATAGTGGGAGAACTATTAAATATAAGGGGGCTAGTATTTATGATGGAAGAGCTATTATACACTAGCCTCTGCCCGCGACTTCGTCTGCGGGTTGTTGGTGTCGATGATCTGCCTATATTCAGCAAATTGCTGCCATTGGTGGTTTGCCTGCTCTGGCATTTCAGCAGCTCTCAAGCTGTCCTGCTGCTGACCTTGTTCCTCACAACATGCCTGTGATTGATCCGGCATCTCAGCAGCTCGCTGGGATGCCACATAATGAGCGCGCTGTTGGTGTTGATGATTCGCCTGCTCCGGCGTTTCAACAGCTGTCAAGCTGGCCTGCTGCTGAACTCGTTCCTCACGCTGTGCCCGTGATTGTTGAGGTATCTCAGCAGCTCGCAAAGCAGGCAAACTGACAATTTGGATTAAAGGTGTTTGCCCATGTCAGTTTTTCAGCAGTGCCTGGAGCAGATCAGATAATATTCAAATGCATGAACACTGAGGGATAGTGTGTGTTTACACAGAGAGATAACAGTCCTGGCTTTCTCAAAAGCTGAAATAAGAGCAGTGTAATATAGTATGTGAACAAAAATTCATAACAATCATGAAGTAATGTCATTTACCGGGATAAAAATTTCATTCAAATCCATTCAGCCATTTTTGTGTGATTGAGGAACAAACATCCAAACTTTCACATTTATCATATTAGTAGGATAAGGAGCACTATTTTAAGAAAGGAATTATTATATATAAGGGGGGTATTATAAGGGGGAGACTATTATATATAAGGGGAGCTGTTAAATATAAGTAGGCTCCTATGAGGTGGAACCATTATATATAATGTGGCTACTATAGGAGAGGAATTATTATATATAAGGAGCGCTACTATAAGAGAGGAATTATATATAAGGTGGGTTATTATAAGGGGTAACTGTTCTTTATAAGGGGAAGACTATTATATTTAAGGGAGCGATTATAGGAGATAAACTATTATATATAAGGGGGCTATTATAGGAGAGAAACTATTATACAGTACAGACAAAAAATTTGGACACACCTTCTCATTCAAAGAGTTTTCTGTATTTTCATGACTATGACAATTGTAGATTCACACTGAAGGCATCAAAACTATGAATTAACACATGTGGGATTATATACTTAAGAAAAAAAAAGGGTGAAACGACTGAAAATATGTCTTATATTCTAGGTTCTTCAAAGTAGCCACCTTTTGCTTTGATTACTGCTTTGCACACTCTTGGCATTCTCTTGATGAGCTTCAAGAGGTAGTCACCGGAAATGGTCTTCCAACAGTCTTGAAGGCGTTCCCAGAGATGTTTAGCACTTGTTGGCCCTTTTGCCTTCACTCTGCGGTCCAGCTCACCCCAAACCATCTCGATTGGGTTCAGGTCTGGTGACTGTGGAGGCCAGGTCATCTGGAGTAGCACCCCATCACTCTCCTTCTTGATCAAATAGCCCTTACACAGCCTGGAGGTGTGTTTGGGGTCACTGTCCTGTTGAAAAATAAATGATGGACTAAATGCAAACCAGATGGAATAGCATGCTGCTGCAAGATGCCATGCTGGTTCAGTATGCCTTCAATTTTGAATAAATCCCCCACAGTGTCACCAGCAAAGCACCCCCACACCATCACACCTCCTCCTCCATGCTTCACGGTGGGAACCAGGCTTGTAGAGTCCATCCGTTCACCTTTTCTGCTTCGCACAAAGACACGGTGGTTGGAACCAAAGATCTCAAATTTGGACTCTTCAGACCAAAGCACAAATTTCCACTGGTCTAATGTCCATTCCTTGTGTTCTTTAGCCCAAACAACTCTCTTCTGCTCGTTGTCTGTCCTTAGCAGTGGTTTTCTAGCAGCTATTTTACCATGAAGGCCTGCTGCACAAAGTCTCCTCTTAACAGTTATTGTAGAGATGTGTGCTGCCAGAACTCTGTGTGGCATCGACCTGGTCTCTAAATTGAGCTACTGTTAACCTGCGATTTCTGAGGCTGGTGACTCAGATGAACTTCTCCTCCGCAGCAGAGGTGACTCTTGGTCTTCCTTTCCTGGGGTGGTCCTCATTTGAGCCAGTTTCTTTGTAGCGCTTGCTGGTTTTTGTAACTGCACTTGGGGACACTTTCAAAGATTTCCCAATTTTTCTGACTGACTGTCCTTCATTTCTTAAATTAATGATGGCCACTCGTTTTTCTTTACTTAGCTGCTTATTTCTTGCCATAATACAAATTCTAACAGTCTATTCAGTAGGACTATCAGCTGTGTATCCACCTGACTTCACAAAACAACTGATGGTCCCAACTCCATTTATAAGGCAAGAAATCCCACTTATTAAACCTGACAGGGCACACCTGTGAAGTGAAAACCATTTCCGGTGACTACCTCTTGAAGCTCATCAAGAGAATGCCAAGAGTGTGCAAAGCAGGAAAAGAAGCAAAAGGTGGCTACTTTGAAGAACCTAGAATATAAAACATATTTTCAGTTGTTTCACACCTTTTTGTTAAGTATATAATTCCACATGTGTTAATTCATAGTTTTAATGCTTTCAGTGTGAATCTACAATTTTCATAGTCTTGAAAATACAGAAAACTCTTTGAATAAGAAGGTGTGTCCAAACTTTTGGTGTGTACTGTATATAAGGGGGCTATTATAAAAGAGAAACTATTAAGATAATATAAGATAATCCTTTAATAGTCCCACATTGGGGAAATTTCAGCATGTTACAGCAGCATAGCAATACAGATACAGGGTAATACACAGTAATATATTACAAACGTAGACACACATAAGCTGAGAAGAGAAGATATACTAGGAGTCCATAGCAGCTATGTAAGGTCGATTGTTATAAGGGGCAGACATAAATATAAGGTGGCTATTATAAGAGGAAATTATATATAAAGGGGGCTGATATTTATAATGGAAGAACTATTTATAATAGGCCTATAATAAGGGAGTGTTATGCTATTATGATGTGGTCAATTTTATTAAGAGGGAATGGAGGCTATTATTACTGATAAGGGGGAACTATTGTGTGTGGTCATAAGGGGGTGGCTGCTACAGTTTTGGGGGAAGAAAGGGAGCTTTATTAATGGACTGCCACTAGAAATATGTTGGAGTTGTTGATATATCAGCATTTGGGGCCCCATTTTTAATTTTGCCCAGGGCCCCAGTTTGTCTAAAACCAGCCCTGACATCAGTAGATGTATCTCCTGCTTTTGCACTGTTACAGGGTATTTGGAAAGGCTGTGTGTATGTGTGTAACACTGGCACTGAACATGTGATTTATTATCCCCCTGGGTTTGTGTATTTTACATTTGCTGAGTTTGGTAAGCCCTGGATTTATTTTTGTTTCACTTATGTTTGTAACAGCCAGATGGCACTGCTTAATATCAGAAAATGTCAGAGGTGATCACCTTTATGGAACAAAATAAAACAAGTGACATAGTGTATGAAGTCAAATCTTACTGAACTGACTGAAAAATGGAAATGGTGCACTCATAGGAAATTAATTAAATATTGAATAAATGTCATATAAAAATAAAAATGTTAAAATTAGCATATTTAAAAGGGACATTTTCTGTGCCCAATCCCAAAGTTATACACAATAAAATTTCAAGCCATACAAGGCTTGGTGTCCATGTTACTGATGTAAATCATCCCATGGATGTACACATTACCCCATTTTTCTACTTAACTGAAGTACACACCCTAGAAATGTATCACAGAACAAATCTTCCATAATTGCTTCTGGTTCACGGTTAAAGCTTCTTTGCCTTGTAAAACCCTATCTGTGTAACCAGTTAGGAGCATAACTATGTAATGAGGGGCGGATTAGGGGTATCATGGGCCCCAAGCAGATCAGAAAGGGCCCCCCATTCATGCCAATGATCCCTGTGTCAGTATAATGTTCCACAGTGTACCCTCCACACACTATAATGTACCACAGTAGCCTCTCTACCCAGTATAGTCTAGCATTTTGGCACATACATATGGATGACAAAGATACAAAAATTCAACAAAGATACAAATGAGCTTTATTAGCGTTACCAAAGAATAAGACATTTGGTGCTGCCAAAGCAAAGGAGGTTGGGGGTGGTGAAGGAGGGTGGGTACGGGGTCCATGGGTTGGGGGTTTGAGTGTCCTCATATTTGTTTGGGCCGTGTGGGTGTTGGTGGGTATGGGGTAGATAGGTGGTGGGGGACTTAGGGGTTTAATAGTCCATGAGGGATGGGTGGTTTGATAGTCCATGCGTCTCATCTTCCTCTTGTTTGGTGACAGCTGGACACGTATTGGGCAGCGATCTACACAGTGGCCTCCTCTTCTCCCAGTAGGATGTAGAGTTTCCTCTTCATGTCTGCAGATGTGAAGTCTGGGATGTGGGCAGAGAGTCTTTGGTAGTAGACGGCCCTCACGGCTGAGTATTTGGTGCAGTATAGCAGGAAGTGGGTCTCGTCTTTTAGGGCCCCTTGGTCGCAGTGCTGACACAGTCTGTTCTCATGTGGCTAGTACGTCAGCCTGTTTCGATCTCTAGGTTGTGGGCGCTCAGTTTATACCGGCTCAGGGCTTGTCTGTATTTGGGGTGGGGTATTCTCTCCAAGTAGGTGGCCATGGTGTAGTCCCTTTGTAGGGATTAGTACATGGTGAGTTTCTTGGAGTTATTTATTTTGTTTCTCCATTCTTCGATGTACTGCTCTCTGTTTGCCTCTGTGGTCGCCTTTATTTGGGCCTTGGTCATCGTCTGTTGGTGTTTTTGGTTTGGTGGTTGGCTATTGTTTGGTTGGGGGGTGACTGGATGACTGAACAGGTTTCCATTGCAAATTTTAAAATTTTGGAGGTTAGCCACCAACTAGCTACTTTTATACTTTGAAGTCTCATAAAATAATATAATACATAGGAGTATGATAAATGGAGATCCAGGGGAGGTGAGTAAACATAACATACAGTGTTACTCACCTCCCCTGGGTTCTGCCGCAAGTCCCCACTCTGTTCGGGCTTTTTCTGGGCTCCAGATTGACGTCAGGGGCCGCAGAAGCCTGTATTTGGCCCTCAGCAGTCATGTGGGTCAATCAGCTTAATCACACTTTTACCTTCCTCTGGATCAACAATGTAGGGGACTGTAGGGTTATAGTTTGGACTTGATGGACTGATGTCTTCATTCAACCTCATCTACTATCCTTTTAAGCTGCTTTTTTTTTCTGCTGCTTTCAGTTATTATTATATTATAGACAATCATGCTTCGTAGGTGACCGCTATCTTAGTGGTCCGCATGTCAATGCACAGCCAACACTAGTATAAACCTAGCATAAGTCAGCCCTGCACATCCTGAGAAACTGTTTCAAATAAGATTCTGTGCTCCATGTGCATTTTAGACAAAGCACAGGATGACCTATATAAAACATATTTCATCATCTTTATAGCATACTATACTTAGAGCTACAGTTTAAGGTTTATCTGCCTTACCTACCTTCAATGACAGGGCATGATGATTCCAGGCTGCGTGAGATCCTTGGGGCTGAGATCTTGTCAAGTGTGGAAGGCATAGATTTTGAACGTAGTCTCTTACCAGAACTGTCTTCATCCTTCCAAAATTAGTAATGAGACATTATAAGTGATGAGGAAAAATCTAGACAAAATTATATTCTGACCTATCATAGGTATTTGATAGTATAGACTGCAAGTAGACCTTCACATTAGGCTCATATAAAACAGAAGTCACAAAAACGAGAGTCCTTAAGCCCATACTGCAACAAATTTCTGGAACATGACATTGTAATACTTTATTTAGGGTCCAAACCCCTTTAGTACTGCTCATAGATTTCTGTTACAGTAAATCTTTGAAACAACATTTTAAACAAAACACTTCCAATATGATCATTCATCGTTTGGTTGAATTAAGACAATTTTCACGTACCATATTACAAAAAAATTAAATATAAAATTAAATTAGGACCTCTAAAATCTATTCTGAATGCAGCGACCAGGCTCATCTATCAGTCTAAACGCTATAACAATGACTCCAGTCTGTGCCAGTTACTACATTGGCTGCCTAATCAATACAGAATACAATATAAACACTCTTATCCATAAGGCTCTCCATAATACTGCACCTCCCTACATTTCCTCCCTCATCTCTGTTTACCGCCCAACCCGTGCTCTCCGTTCACTCAATGACCTAATACTAACATTCTCTATTATCAGAATCTCCCAGTCTTGTATACAAGACTTCTCCTGAGTGGCACTACTTCCCTAAAATGCTCTACTCTGGATCAGATTAACTCCCAATTTCTACAGCTTCAAGTGCTAAAACTAACCACACACTGTTAACGCTCCCACATTATCCCACAAAATATGATGTCATATCAAACTGTAATTTTATATGTCCTTACACCATTTGCACATAAAAAGCTTTATTTATATGTGTAATGACAGTAACCTCTATTACACTGTACAGGCAATGCTACCTCCTATGCCACCCCTGCTACCTCTTGTGTCACTCCCCCTACCTCATAGTTTGTAAGCTCTTGCGAGCAAGGCCCTCAGTCCAATTGTGTGAATTAACTTATTACATAATTATTATGTAAATAAAATGGATTGTTATTTATTACTATTAATATTATCACATTTACAAAGGATTTCAAAATATTTTATGTACATTTATACATATTTGTACCTTGTTTTCTGTATCAGCACATGCAAGATCAAATGTTCCAATGTCAGCCTCTATTCTCAGGTTAGCTTTTGTAGCCCATGATCGTGATAATGGAATAATCTCTTGTGTTGTGACAGTGGTTGCTTCCAGATCCCTCTCTACATCACTTTCCATTTCTGAAGCATCAAGACTTAATCTTTAAAAATAAACAAACAAAATTAAAATGCACAACTAAAATTACAGATACAGTAAAACAATACAAATACTATATTTGTGAATTTAGTATTATCCTTTTAATAAAAACCCCACAACCTTCTGCCTTTAATCCTTAAGAATCAAGCCAATTATGTCCTTAATGGGTTGTTGTAACATTTTAACACAAAAGGTCCTTTGACTTGTTCTTCTAGGGCATGTGAACATTGTAGACGGGACCCTGCAATCAGAAGTTGCCATGAAAGAGCATATATACACTCACCGGCCACTTTATTAGGTACACCTGTCCAACTGCTCGTTAACACTTAATTTCTAATCAGCCAATCACATGGAGGCAACTCAGTGCATTTAGGCATGTAGACATGGTCAAGACAATCTCCTGCAGTTCAAACCGAGCATCAGTATGGGGAAGAAAGGTGATTTGAGTGCCTTTGAACGTGGCATGGTTGTTGGTGTCAGAAGGGCTGGTCTGAGTATTTCAGAAACTGCTGATCTACTGGGATTTTCATGCACAACCATTTCTAGGGTTTACAGAGAATGGTCTGAAAAAGAAAAAACATCCAGTGAGCGGCAGTTCTGTGGGCGGAAATGCGTTGTTGATGCCAGAGGAGAATGGCCAGACTGGTTCGAGCTGATAGAAAGGCAACAGTGACTCAAATAGCCACCCGTTACAACCAAGGTAGCCAGAAGAGCATCTCTGAACGCACAGTACGTCGAACTTTGAGGCAGATGGGCTACAGCAGCAGAAGACCACACCGGGTGCCACTCCTTTCAGCTAAGAACAGGAAACTGAGGCTACAATTTGCACAAGCTCATCGAAATTGGACAATTGAAGATTGGAAAAACGTTGCCTGGTCTGATGAGTCTCGATTTCTGCTGCGACATTCGGATGGTAGGGTCAGAATTTGGCGTCAACAACATGAAAGCATGGATCCATCCTGCCTTGTATCAACGGTTCAGGCTGGTGGTGGTGGTGTCATGGTGTGGGGAATATTTTCTTGGCACTCTTTGGGCCCCTTGGTACCAATTGAGCATCGTTGCAACGCCAAAGCCTACCTGAGTATTGTTGCTGACCATGTCCATCCCTTTATGACCACAATGTACCCAACATCTGATGGCTACTTTCAGCAGGATAATGCGCCATGTCATAAAGCTGGAATCATCTCAGACTGGTTTCTTGAACATGACAATGAGTTCACTGTACTCCAATGGCCTCCACAGTCACCAGATCTCAATCCAATAGAGCATCTTTGGGATGTGGTGGAACGGGAGATTCGCATCATGGATGTGCAGCTGACAAATCTGCGGCAACTGTGTGATGCCATCATGTCAATATGGACCAAAATCTCTGAGGAATGCTTCCAGCACCTTGTTGAATCTATGCCACGAAGAATTGAGGCCGTTCTGAAGGCAAAAGGGGGTCCAACCCGTTACTAGCATGGTGTATCTAATAAAGTGGCCGGTGAGTATATATATATATATATATATATATATATATATATATATATATATATATATATATATTCAGCAAACAGTGATCTCAAACATAAGAACAAGGAGAAGGCAATCCAGACTCTTAGGTTTGACAAAAAACAGGTAGGAAAGAATGTATTCACAATCCACCGTTACTTATAAATAAGGTTATGTCTCTCTGCTCTTTATTATTAATTAGCAGTACCCGCGACTTCGTCCGCGGCAGCGTTCCCGCGTTGCGCGACCTACCTGCAGCACGGCCCCCCTCATTGCCCGGCGTTCCCTGCCACCACCTCCCCCACCCCGTGACCCCAGCCCCCTTTCCACAACCCCCTCCCGCTCCGCGACCACGGCCCCCCTCCCGTGACCCCCTTTCCAAACCCCAGCGACCCCGGCCCCATTTCCAAACCCTCACGACCTCTGGCCCCTTTCCAAAGCCTCACAACCCCTGGCCCCTTTCCAAACTCCGGCGACCCCCCCCCCCCCGTGACCCCGGGCCTCTTTTCAAACCTCCGGCCCTCCTTTCCACCTCTCCTGCGACCACGGCCATATATCGGCGGCCAGCTTGAGCCTCAATAGCTCCACCCCCTCTGTAGCATGATCCAATTGGATATCAGCGCAAAGGCTCTGCGGCCGGCTTGAGCCTGTATAGGTACGCCCCCCTATCGCTAGCTCCAATCGGCGAACAGCCGTGACATCATCTCAGGTCCTTCATCATCAGGTCCTTCACAAGGGCCATGATTCTAGGGCTCGTGGTGGGCAAACCCGGCAGCCTAGGGGGATTATAATGCGCCTATGTTTCATGCCGAGTGCCATTCTAGGTATGTGTGCAATTTGAGTGTAATCCGTTCAGCTGTTTCGGCGTGATTGTGGAGCAAAAATCCAAACATCTAAACACACAAACTTTCACATTTATAATATTAGTAAGGATACCAAAACACCGCCTCCCATTGAAATCCTTTTTCCGCGACCTCCCCTTTCATCAGGCGGATTCCGTGGCTGATTCACTCCCTCTGGACTAGGGCCATTTATTCAAAAGGCTGTGGAAGTGCCCGACTCAGAATCCAGTCCAAAAACCTCCGTCTAAACCCAGCCTTATGAGGTCATATGAATTACTAACAATACTTGTTATTATCTCAGCAATTTATAGGTCTCTTTTAATAAGCTTAAATCTACAGCACTTTAAATTGAGATATTGTTAGCTGCATCATATTTAATAGAGATCTTAAGCTTCTATGTATAAATAGTGCTAACAGACATACATAGTATTAGTTGTAAACCTTATATAGAGGAAATCCAATAGCTTCTAAGTACAAAGAGCGCTAGTAGGTGGCTTGTATATTGTTTTAATAGTGTACATTATTATTGAGGGTGATTTTCCCTCAAAATCTCACAAGATGACGCAGTTCAGGTGCATACTCAGTTAGTAGAGACTCATAGTAATTAGCATACTACATTGCCATTACTCCTCTCATATATAAAGACTAGAGATGAGTGAACAGCGTTTGATCAAGTACACGTTCGATCGGATATCAGGCTGTTCTAGATGTTCGAAGTCGAACACCATGTGGCAAACTCACTAAAAATTCGATTCCCCTCCCACCTTCCCTGGCGCTTTTTTTGCACCAATAACTGTGCAGGGGAGGTGGCACAGGAACTACGACAACGTAGGCATTTAGGTAACCTCCAATTTATACGAACAGTGGATTTAATATCCGGTTCATATGAGACTGTGAACTATGTGACTGTGCGACAGAGATAGATGTACAGGCAGGGTTAGCTAGGGATTACCTTTAGGTGGGAATGTTACTCACCCATCTCTTTGGGGCTCTATCTTGTCGGGATCCCTGTCAGCTCACGATATGCGCAAGCTGACTTTTTCCCATAGGAATGCATTGACCAGTGTTGATTGGCTGAATGCCATACAGAGTACAGCATTCAGCCAATCAACGCTGGTTCTGCCGGAGGCTCGTCTGTGAGGAGGTGGAGTCTAAGATCGGGCCAGAATGGAGACTGCTGTGGACCGATCTTAGACTCCGCCTGCCCTGGCAGAATCAGCATTGATTGGCCGAATGCTGTACTCTGTATGGCATTCGGCCAATCAACGCTGGTCAATGCATTCCTATGCCGAGATGTAGCTGTGCTGGCCGTGCACTCAGCACTGCTACACCGGAGATGAAGCAGAGCTGAATGTGCGCTGAACCCTACTGCACACTCAGCTCTGCTGAGATGCAGCAGAGCTGAGTGTGCAGCAGGGTTCAGTGCACACTCAGCTCTGCTACATCTCTGATGCAGCAGAGCTGAGTGTGCAGCAGGGTTCACATCTCCAGTGTAGCAGTGCTGGCCGTGCTCTCAGCTTGGCAGCATCTCCGGTGTAGCCGAGCTGAGCACACGGCCAGCACTGGTACATTTCGGCATAGGAATGCATTGACCAGCGTTGATTGGCTGAATGCCATACAGAGTACAGTATTTGGCCAATGAACGCTGGTTCTGCTGGAGGAGGCGGAGTCTAAGATCGGTCCACAGCAGTCTCCATTCTGGTCCGATCTTAGACTCCGCCTCCTCACAGACGAGCCTCCGGCAGAACCAGCGTTGATTGGCCGAATGCTGTACTCTGTATGGCATTCGGCCAATCAACGCTGGTCAATGCATTCCTATGGGAAAAAGTCAGCTCAAGCATATCGCAAGCTGACAGGGATCCCGACATAATACAGTGACTTGGGCATGTTAGATCCCCCCAGACATACTTCCCCTGCTGTCCCAGTTGCATTCCAGAGGTGTTGGCATCATTTCCTGGGGTGTCATAGTGGACTTGGTGACCCTCCTGAGTCAAGCAGCGCTTTCCCCCTAAACGAATATTTATTACTATAATGGGGTTTGATGTTCGATCGAACAGGCGAGTATTGAGCGGCTACTTGAATCGAACTTCGTACATTTCACTGTTCGCTCATCTCTAATAAAGACCTAGCGTGGTACAATTTACTGTTGTTATCCCCTGAGGAAGCCCTTGCATTGGCGATACGTGTGGGGTACTGTTTATGGAGTCTCATATGGGTAGCTACTAATACTATTTATGTTTTAACGGGTCCTTTTATGTACATATATAACATGCACTCTGCCATGTATAAGTTTCCACATTTTGTATTTCACCAATTGCACAGCTGATATATTAGAGTATTAGCTCCTTCAGTCACATTGGTTATTTCATACACTATTTACATGTACCTTATATCCTTTTCTTGTTTTTTCTGTTTATAGTTTTCAGATGGCATATTTGTAATCACTGTTATATTGTAGGGATAGCACTTTAGGGAAAGCTATATTCACACTTTATCTAGCAAATAGTGCATATTCAGATATATTCATTATTATAGATCCAAAATAATAAAACTCTGTGTGAATGGACCCTTAAGCTGCATAACGTATCTCAATGTATCTCTATGGAGTTGCATTGCAACATGTAACTGTAAATGCAACAGTCTCAGAAATTCCAAACCTGTTGGATTTTGGTTACACGTGGCAAGTCACATGCAACTTTTTTTTTTACCAAGGCTTCAAAAGAAACAGCCTATGCAGCCAAAACACAGCACATTTGTAACGCAACGCATGTCGCTGTGTAGCTCTAGCCTAAATGCCAGTACCGTATAAAGGGTCTCTTTCATTTTTCTTAATGCCTAGTGTAGTGTGAGCTGCTGCCTTGTTGGGTCAGCAATAGAGATGAGCGAATAGTATTCGTTTGAATACCTCACTCCCATAGGCCGAACACCAAGGGGTGAATATTTGATGCACTTAACCCTTTGGTTTTCAGCCGTTTACACGCATTCCTATGGGAGCGAGGTATTTGATCGAATACTATTCGCTCAACACTAGACAGCATTCAACTTTGACCAACCTTTTGGATGGGGGGGGTGCACTTCAATGGGATGTTTTAAATTAAGACTCCCAGTTTGTCCAGAATTAAGGGCTGCCGCCTGTCCTTTCATTTTGCTCCAGAAGGCGGATCCAGGAGGCAAACTTCAGAGGGGAATGAATCTTTGATCCAGGTGAAGGAATACCTAGTTATGCTTGTGTGCCACAATTTGTCTGTGTACCAGTTATTCAGATATTGTTTTTTGTTTTTTGTTTTGGCCTTATTCTGGACGGAGCACATAATTTTATTCAATTTTATAGCATGTGTCATTTAGAATTTTGCTATACTACTTATGTGTATGCAATTATTTATTAAGCTTTTTTTTAATAGTAAAACATTATGGAATTTTTTTAATTAGAATTTTTTAACAATTTTTCTAAACAGTTTGACTTATGTTTATATTTTTTGACCATATGATCCTTTTATCATATTTTAATACAGTATGCTGTAATACCATAGCTCCCAACCATCCCGGATTTGTCGGGACAGTCCGATTTTAGATTGCTGTCCCACCATCCCAAACAGCTTACTGCATGTCTCGCTATGCCCCTGAAGAGTTTTGGGTGTTAACAATTTTTTCCCCGATCATTACAGGCTCTTATCCCAGGTAAAGGCTGAATGAATACTGTATTCAGAAGGACCTGTCTGACATCAGACGGTCAAATGACTGGGTAGGCGTGTCTTTGCTTGCAAGAAGAAAAGTTCTATCCTATGCAGTAGTGAAGGCAGATGGAGAGATGTGGGGAATACAGTGCTGTGGGGAGGGGGGGGAATGTGGGATGCAGGGTGGACTGTGTGTGTGAGCAGAGATGTGGAGTGCATGGGTGGGGTAGATGTGGGGTGCAGGGTGTACCCAACAGGAAATGGATGTGAATGGGTGGAGTCAGTTTAGAAGTGGGTGGAGCTAAATTTGTCGTGGCTCATCCACATTTTGTCCCTCTTTCTGTCTTTTAAAAGTTGGGAGGTATGCAATACATTTGTACTACAGTATCTTGTTGCCTGACAGTGTTTTACTGAGGGCAGCTTGATAGGCTTCAGTTCATTTAGTCTGATTAATTTTTTGGCCTTAGGCCAACACAGCAATGAGTCAGCGCCTCGTACCTTCCACCACATGGGGCATTTTAGACTTGCAGAAGAAGACCCCTGCCTCTGTAGCTTAGGACCTGTGGTTAGCACTAATCCAGCACATAGCTCATGGCATCAATGGGAGGCTTTGTAACCCATTGATTTCACTGTCTAACGCGCACGTAAACCGGCACCCATTGAAATCAATGGGATCTGTTTTGAAGCGCTGCGCTCTGATACTTGTACTGTATACGTGTCTAAATGAGCGGCGGGTTACTCTGTGAGAACGGAGCCTAATAGTAGAGTATGGTGTAGTAACTACAAATTCCTCAGGCTGTACAATTATGCCATAGTGTTGGAAGGTGTTAAATTATGTTTAATGTTACCTAACAATGTCATATTTATGAATGAGATATTGTAATTTTAAGGTTACCTTATACAAAAAAAGTTTCAGATGTTCTTTAAATATAACATTTGCACAGTTGTTTGCTCTCTATATTTAGAGAATGAATGGGTCCTCTGATTAATACGTTATATGTCATTGCTAGGTGGGACCAACTGTATAAACACGTCACTTTCATTAGAAGTTGTTTTAAAATTACTGGCACTTTAACATTGTCACTGTCACATCTTTAAATGTCTGCCAGGGATTCCCTTCAGATTTCAGCCTGTGTTTCTTCTTGTGTTCCTCTATTCAAACATTCCCCCTTTGTTGAGGCCTGGCTTATTTCTGTTTTTTTTTTTTCCAGCCCCTGTTGCAGTTCAGGGGCCTGAATTTGTCAAGGCTAACACTAGAGACAACCAAAGCACACCTTAAAAGGAGGGGGCTGATAAAAATAGCCCAGATCAATATAGAATTACGTCAAAATATATACTGCTATAAATCTAACCCTTGAGATACATTCCTTTGCTATATCCAGGTCTGGGTCACATCCACACATGGACAGAGGCTCATTGTACAGTAGTATAATACTGGATATTATTAGACTTAATTGATGAAGTGGAAGGGAATAGACAAGAATAAAGAAGGCTCACTTTAGCTAGAAGTGTTAAGTATTGTTTTTCTGTCTAAAAAAGAAAAACACTTTAAAATCCAAATATTCAAGACATCAGTAGACTTTACAATAACTGATAATCTAATAAACTGTCTAATTCTGGGTAGACCTAATTAAATTGGAATTACATATACAGCGTCCTCAGCGACCATTTAATAACACCATAAAAATTTTCATAATTGTGGAAAACTATACCACACAAATATCACCACACAAACTGAAAGGGACTTCACTTTTGTCTTGCGCTTTCACCATACTTATTCAAGAATTAACATGTTTTTTACTGACTGACCACTGTTTGGTAAGGTAATTTCATCCGGTTTAGGTGCTAATAATTGGTTGGAACCATGCCCCGATCTGCATTTCCATTTCTGAACAGTTTAACAATTTTCCTACTTTCCTTGGAGGATTAACGATTTTTCTTACATTCCTTTAAATTTACAATTCCTTACTAAGATGGCGCACTCTTATTCCTGATCTAACAGACGAGCCATTTTCTGACTTTCTAGAGTCAGCGCAGTTTGTTTCCCCAGCCGCTAATAAACTTATTAAGGTGTATATTCCGCATCAAAGCTATCTGACTCCTGCACGCCTGCATAAAATGGACAGATTACCACAGCCTGGGTGCATGAGATGTAATGTTACGTATGCTGATTTCTGGAACATGATCTGGGAGTGCCCGCTAATTAAAAATTTCTGCTCCGAGGTTGTACACCTGTTATCAAATCTATTGGATACCCCAGTTCCACTCTTGCCTGAAATAGGTCTCTTTTGTGTTCTAGATGAGGAGAGGTGGCTGCATTATTCCTGTATCTTTTAACGGGAATCTCTTTTCTTAGCTAGAAAAACTATTGCCCTGCGGTGGATGGCTCCCCAGCCCCCCTCCCTGTCAATGTGGAGAAAGCTGGTGAACTCCATTGTCCCATATAATAAAATGATATATAAAGGCAGGGGCTGCCCTCAAACATTTCATAGAGTTTGGGGCTCTTGGTGCGATTCTCCCTTGACCCTGTATATGGACCCCTCCTTATTGCCTAGATGCTCAGGGGGAGACCGTGATTCTCATTTCTTATCTCATTTGTAATGTATTTGGAGCAATGTCTATATATTTGTATGCGCCTCTTTTGTGTTTTCTACACTCTCGCCCTCTGCAGGTTGAATTGCGGCTAATACTTCTCTCGGCTTTTCGAGCCTAGACTTTCTACTGGACGACTTATGTTTGTTGTTCATTGCTACTATAGACTTTGCAGCATTGTTGTTTTTTTGGTTCTTAGTTTGCGTACCTTTTGTCATTTATTATGCATTGCTTACTCCTGTTGTGTAATCTATTGTACACTTTCAATAAAATGAGTTTTAGTGAGACCACTTCCCCTGACGAAGGCAAGAGCGCCGAAACGCGTGTCAGGTGACCCGCTCACCACAGGTCCCAGGCACTAACCTAGCCCTACACATGGGTACGCACATTTGGTTTTGATATTACACATTGAACTGGTTTCTTTAGGCATGTCATGCACTTGTTTATTTGTTTGCATATTGTCCACAACTATCAAACCTAGGTGCAGTTCTTTGAGACACTGAGACACAGTTGTTGTTTCCAGCTAGATATGAGGTTGTGCTTTATTACTGACTGGTGGCTACAATAGTGTTTACTGATATACTTATATGTGCAGACACTCTTTATTACATCTTCATGCTTATTATATTCCATCCTTATGTTAATGTGCTTTTTTAACTTGGAGTGTATTTATAAACACCGTGTGATTCGGCAATATAATGTCTTCATAAAGGGATGATGAAACTGTGGCTAAGCAGATCCTTTGAGTGAATTGTTTAAAAGCCTCCCATTGATTTCAATGTGTAGCACGCGTAAGACCGGCACCCATTGAAATCAATGGAATTCTGTTTTACAGCGGTCACTCTGACACGTGTTTACGTGTCTGAATGAGTGGAGCGCTACTCCGTGTGCATGCACCCTAAAACAGAATCCCATTGACTTCAATGGGTTTGGTCTTACACGCGCTACCCATTGAACTCAATGGGAATCTTTTTTACCTATTGCTTTCAATGTGATACGCCCATATCACATTGAAAGCAATAGGTAAAAAAAGACTCCCATTGAGTTTAATGGGTAGCACGTGTAAGCTGGCACTCCGTGGGAACGAAGCCTTAGAACCATGGCCCCAAGCAACTATCCTTTTCCTTTTGGAGATAGGAACAAATGTTTTATCAGGAAAATGGCTTGTGTAACGGATGTCACAGAAACAATATCAGAAGCATCCAATAATATATTGAAGGTCTTTGTTCCATGTGAAACATTGAAAGACTATGATAGGGCAGCAGATTTGAAATTATTTTCAGCTGGACAAAAGTGTAACTAGAAAACAAACTGAGCAAGAAAGAGTACCCATCAGGCTTGGCAAGGATTCAGACGGTGTACTGTTCGCAAATACTTCAGATTTTTATGATCCATGTAAACAATCACAGGGTGTGCAGCTCCCTGCAGAAGATATCTCCACTCTTCAGATGTGAGCTTGATGGCAAGCAATTCCCAATCACTGATGGAATAGTTAGTTTCAGCCGAAGAGAACTTTGAGAAAATACCACAAGTAACAAATCTTCACTTGGCACTTTTCATAAATAAGATGGCACTGGTGCCCAAGGAGGCTCCACCTTCCGGGAAGAACTTTTTGACACATCAGGGTACATTCACACGGAAAACAGTGAGGAATTTAGTGTGAGATTTCAGCGCTGAAAAAAGCCTCCCATTGACTTCAATGGGTTCCTTTTTCTGCTATGGGAATCAATGGGAGGCTTTTTTTCAGCGCTGAAATTCCACACCAAATTCCTCACCATTTTCCTCCATGTGAATGGACCCTCAGAGTGGTGTAGAATGACGGTAGCTGCAAACACCTTTTTCAATTATGTAAGACGCTTTCCTATTCAGTGGCGTTAAAGGAGCCACAAGAGAGAAGCCCAGAATCAAACATAAATTGTTGAAGACAATGAATCTTTGTAGTCCCTAATAACAAGGCCAGGTTAGAATTTCAATAAGCTTCTCTGGGTTCATCTGTAGAACTTGATCTGAGACACTGTATTCTAAGGGCTTGTTCACACGGAGTAAACGCGGCACGCAATGAGCCGCGTGTACGGGACGTTTGCGCTGCGATTTTGACGGTACATGTTTGCGGTCGCGTTAACGCGCGTTTACGTGGCGCTAATGCGACCGCAAACATGCACCGTCAAAATCGCGGCGCAAACGTCCCGTACACACAGCACATTTCGTGCCGCGTTTACTCCGTGTGAACAAGTCCTAAGAAGGGCAGAAAATACTTTTTTTTACAAACACACTTTTCCAGCTTGGCGGATTGTTCTCTCGAAGTCAAGCTAAGACAAGACATAAATGTCTATGGTGGGTAGAAAAGTCAGGACAACAGATTAAAATCTCATTGAGATGACTACTACACAGACTTTTATGACCCGATCTTTGCTATCTCAGCCTGTTAGGTTCAGGTTTGGAGTGTCTGAACGGCATTCTGCACGCGAATTGTCTGATGTGCTGTAGGGGAATATTCACACTGGGCATGCGGTTTCTGCGGTTGCACTTTTGCATGGATCATGCAATGAGCTTCACTGCTGATCATTGTTATAGTGTGTCTTGGCCTCTGATGGGGTTAAGTTTCTCTGCTGTGCTAGGACTCTATTCAGGTTGTGGGCGGTTCCGAGTTCTGATATCCAATTGGCCTTCTGAATACTCCTGCTTCTGGCTATTTAAACTCTGCTTTGTATGCTGTCAGTTGCCGGTCTTAAATTTCAGGTTCCTGCATCCCAGGTTCCTGCGTCTGTCTGCCTGAAGCTGCTATCTCGTCTGAGTCCTGGCCCATTCAGCTTCATTTGCTGCCTATGGATACTATCCTGATATTTTGCTAAGTATTGAGCTCACTTATCCAAGCATAGTTGTTCCGGGTGCAGCCTTATTTTCTGTTTGGATTATTTGGACTTTTTGTAGGGTTTTTTTGTGTGAGATACTAAGTTCTGTTTATCCTATCCCTTTGCATAGTGTCAGTATTTCTGTGTTTCACATTTATTGTCTGCTCTATGCTTTGTGTTCCCTCATATTCACCGTTAGTCCAGTCAGACTCCCGTGGGGGGCTTTTTCAGTATCCTTTCTCTCCTCATAAATGTGAAACTAGTCAGGGTTTTCTGTTTCACTTGTAGGTGAGTTATTTCTCTGGTTGTGTTCGCGCCCACTCAGGCTAGTCAGTCGGACCCATGGCTACTACTAGTGTGCAAGGCAAGGATTAGGTGTATCACGCACTAGTTATTCCAAACTGCTCATACTCCTGATTTTTTTCTTTTGTATTTTCTCTTAAACTTGGCTGAGAGGTTATCAATCAGCGGCCAGTCCATGGTCAGAGATCCCCAGACCATAACACAGACAGAGCAAATCATGAAATACACAGTCCAGTCACATTAATATGACCACTTGTCAAAATCCAGAATAACCACCTTTCGCAGAGCGGACTGCTGCGAGACGTGCAGGAAGAGAGAGGATGCTGTGATGATGTTTACTGGAATGTTGTGCTGTGGCCAGCTGCACTAGGTTAGGCGGTTGAGCATCCATGGCACGAACAACCCAATCGAGGAGGTACCACAGATTCTCGATTGGGTTCAAGTCCGGGGAATTTGCTGGCTAAGGGAGTATGGTAAACTCATCCTGGTGCTTCTCGAACCACGCACGTAAACTGCGAGATTTATGACTTGTCGCATTGTCCTGCTGGTAGATACCCTCATCCTGATGAAAAACAATTGACATGTTGAGGTGAACATGGTCTGCAAAGATAGATGCATACTTGTTTTAATCCATCGTGCCTTCCACAATGATGAGTGCACCCAGATGGCTGATGACATGTGACTTTTGCGATTGGTTATTTATCGTCAACATCAAAAGTAGGCGGTGGTCACATTAATATGACTGGACTGTGTATTTAATATATAAACCTCTGGAAGACTTCCTGAGCGTGAGCAAAAATAAGGAATTACTAAGTATTTATTTTGTCCATCCTGGGTGTTGAAAACAGTCTTCTATTCATCGCCTTATTCTGAATCAATTTCTTGGCACCTCTTAAATTAATCTGTTAGGAACCTGATGCAACAGCAATGGACAATTAGTCCTGGGCAACCAAAATCCCGAAACATCGAAGCCAAACAGTTCTGATTGTATAACGTTCTCCTAACCAGAGTGGAACCACACCCCAGAGGTCTTCGAAAGAGCTCCTGATGGTAGAGTTGGACTTGGTAAATTCTGGGAACCAGAACCACAACTACCCAGAGAGTGCTGTACACCCAGCACACCCCAAGTAGCAGAGGACCCAGAAAACCCAGTAACACTAACCTTAGTAGATGAAGAATCAGAGGAGCTGGTCAGCAGGAGATAGCAGAAGCACTGCAGGAAGGTCATACAAGCCAAGTCGGTACACTGGAGGTTACGCAGGAGGGTGAAGCAAATGCGTAGTCAGGAAAGCCGGGTCATACACAAAATGTCACAGAGTAGCCAAACAAGGGTCAAGTAGGAGTAGTCCACAGGAAATCAGAAGGTATTCAAATCAAAAGGTCAGGGAGAGGTAGTCTGGAAGGCAAGCTGAGGTCAAAACACGAGAAACACAGCAGAAGGAGCAGGAGGTACAGGGTCAGGAGAGATTTAAAGCGCAGGGAGAGCAGTCACCAGAAAACTGAATAACCAGCGACGGGCCAGAGCCAGAATGAGGCCTAAGTAGCCTCCAGGCCACCGCTGACCTCACTGAACCTGGATGTAAGGTTCCGGTCAAAGGAGGAGACCCAGGAGGAGACCGGAATCCCCCACAGACTATTGCAGAGGTTCCAACCCTCCTCCATCGACACAGCGCAGATTGCAGAGTGGTCCGGCAGCTTCCGCACAGTGCAGCGGAGGCTCCAGCCCGGAGTACTAATATTAAACTTTGTGAAAATTTTGATGCTACAAATCCTGTCAAGAAGTTAAGAGATAAGAATTATCAGATATTTATTGTTGACTGTGATCGTGTTATGAACTTGCTAATTAATGTATGGAAATGGAGAGCCTTTCTTTTTTTTATGAAGAAGAAAACTGCTCCAGCTGGTGAGGTGGTCCTCTGGATAATCCCCTCTCAAGGTTCTCTTTAAGATACTGATACACAGCTTGAGTTTCAGGCAGAGAAAGTAGATACACCCATCCATGATGCAATAGGGTGGTAGTCTCAGCCTCCATTTTACTTAAGACATTGTCATAAAATGTATACAGTAATGGAAGTCCAGGCAGAGAAGATGGGTGGACCTCTGTAAGGCAAATGGTATTACAGTGAGGATCCATAGTAGAATTTGCCCTGTATTCCAATCGCTGTCTGGAGCATGTAGTCATCACCAAGGAAGGCCCAGAATGAGAGGATTAATGCCTAATGAGTCAGGCAAGATGTAAAAGACATTTTTTTTTTTTTTTTTCAGTGCAGTATTTCCACTTGCAGGACAAGAGGTTCTGTGATGAACTAAACTAGCTTGGATAAAGTTTTCCATTATCTGATACTACCAGAAAGGGTTTTTCAAGATGGATCAATGGGAAGCCGATAGCATGAGATCAAGTTCTGATGAATAAAGTTTCCTGCAGAACCAGAGTATAGATAGCAAGATAGATAACAAGAGATACTGTGTTTGCAGTGGACTAGGTTTATTGGAGTCAAGCATGTTAGAACATGATTAGAGATGAGCAAGTAGTGTTCGATCGAGTAGGTATTTGATCGAATACTACGGTATTCGAAATACTCGTACTCGATCGAGTACTACTAGCTATTCGAATGGAAAAATTTGTTGCAGAACCAGCGTTGATTGGCTGAATGCTATACAGTCGGCCAATCAACGCTGGTTCTTCTCCTACCTTTAGAAGTCTTCTCCGTGCAGCTTCCCCACGGCATCTTCCGGCTCTGAATTCACTCTGCCAGGCATCAGGCCTGGGCAGAGCTGACTGCGCATATCCGCTTGCAGTGCAGGCATGCGCAGTCGGCTCTACCCAGGCCTGATGCCTGGCAGAGTGAATTCAGAGCCGGAAGACGCCGCGGGGATGCTGCACGGAGAAGACTTCTTGGAGGATCCAGCCCGACCCTCACTCGTGGACTTGGTAAGTTCAATTTGATCGAATGTTGCCTACCCCTGAAACGAGCATTTCCTGTTCGTCCGTCGGCAGTACACACACATGGGATATTATCCCCCTAGGTACAATTAGAAGAGACAGGTTAACAAGCAATAGTCATTAATTAACAATTAAGGCCCTCCTATAAGAGGAACCCCGCCCTACTCAGCCTCAGTATTTTTATTTCTCTTAAAACCTTGGAAGAGGCAGGACTCTCTTTCTTACCTTCTCTTTTTGTTTGTTTTTTCAATAGGTTTCATCTATCGTCACAAGCTCCCCCACTCTGAGGATAAAGTCCAGCCAGGGGGAGCTGGCAAGGATATGGCTGGCATATCCCCAGGAAGCCTGTGTAATACAGTTGCTTCTGGCGGAGGGCAGAGCTGCTTTACTATGTAGCACCTTCAGCTTGGCTGATTTTCCCACAGAATCCTGCTTAGGTAGTTGATTCTGCTGGATGAGACTGCCCAATGAGGAAGCTCAGTGGAACCTGGCAATGCTTACCTCACATGAAGCGGCGCCATCTTGGATTCTGGCGTAACGCTCTGCACATGTGCAAGAATGTGTTTGGCCTGGCTAATCACCACTGGCTGAAACCATCTGGACCCTCAGAGCTTCCAACTGTGAGTAGGAGCCTTGCTCCACTGGGGAAAAAGCAAGTGTATACTTTGGCTTTTTCAAGTTATGCTTAGCAGCAACATGGACTCTGAGCAGGCATGCACAGATATCATGTGCACAACTATATGAAACCACATGCCAATACAAGCCACATCATCAAGGGGTGCAGTGAGTAATGTCAAGGCTGATGCCTGACCAATCCTGCTGATCTGCTATGGTAAAGGCAATGAGACCCTTTTTATGCTTGTCCACTAGGCAACATGGACTCTGAGCAGAAGTATCCGGTGTTGGGCATGGTCTAAGCACCTCTTGCCGAAACAAGCCGGACCCTCAGAGCTGCCAACTGTAAGTAGGAGCTGTGCTCCACTGGGAAAGCAAGTGTTGCTTTGTTTTAATGCTTATCCACTAGCAGCAGCGTGGATACTGAGCATGCACAGTTATCTTGTGCAGGGCTGCTATGCACTGGGTAAAGTGTGTTGGCTGTTTACAACCTAGTGTTACACAGTTCATGTGCATTTGCAACCCATAGATGGCATGGGAACACCGCTATTGTGCAGTTGGGCATGCACATTGATATCTTTCAAACCCATGGGGGTCACTGTGATTGTACAGATTGCGGGTGTGTTAGTGTCCTGACAAGCCCATGAATACACTGTCATTGTACAGTTTACAGGTGCAATTGCTGTTTGCAGGACATAAGTATTGTGGTTATACAACTTACAGATGTCTTTAATGTCTTCAAGCCCATAGGTACACTGTTACTATACAGTTTATATGTACAGTTACTGTTTACAGGCCATAAGTATATTGTGGTTATACACTTTACAGATGCCTTAAATGCATCAGAGTGTATATGAACATATATGGCTTACATATGGTATATAATGGATGTATTACACCAGTGCTAAAATGATATGGCATACATGGCATCATTTCTGTATGATATATGCTTAATATATATATACTGGCTTCTGCCTGCGACTTCATCTGCGTGGTATTGGCGTCAGTGATCCGCCTGTATTCAGGGAAATGGCTGCCATTAAGGCTTTGCCTATGTTTGTTCCAGCATCTCAGCAGCTTGTTGTTTGCAATGAGTTAGTTTTTCCAGACATTAAAAAACTGGCAAAATGCCAATATGGATTAAAGGCGTTTGCCTGTGTCAGTTTGACAGCACTGCCTGGCGCTGATCAGTTAATATGCAAATGCATACACACACCTGAGATAAACTGATGCGAAATCCTATATACTAAAAGCATGGGTATTTTCATCTCTGGTTGATATATGTAGCATGTATATCTACATTTTTTGAAAAGGATATACTGAAGTATGTATATCTGAGTAAAGCTCATTTTGGAATGCTATATTATAAGCTTTTATATATCGAATATAACTTTTTCGAAATGAGATTTAACATATATGAATATTTAATATGTTTAAGTCCAAGGAGGGCTCTACTTGTATGAGTCAAAATATTACATGAGATCTGCAATTAAGAGAGCGGATGTAAAGGAGAAATATTCATTACAGGTTACACATATATCAGGTCAGATATCTGGTGAGAAAATATAATAATGTGAGTGGGAACCCGTATTCTGGCAATAATGTAACGGCCACAGTCTTCTGCTGTTGGTAATGGTGTAATAGGTCTTTACACGGCCTCCACTTCTTATAATGGTGTGGATACAATCTGTTACATCTGACAACAGTGTATGTTATTATTCACCCTGCCGGTTCTGTATCTGGGACAGTGTCCAGTTCTAGAGAAAAGGTTCTCATTTTATCCTCCCTGAATTCTGAGGAAGGAGTAGGTCTTAAATCTATGGATTCACAATCTATCAGTCAGTGGTATTCAGTTCCTGTAATGAGCCTCCGGTTTTCTGTATTATCAGAGTATTCTGTATTTTCCTACAGTGATTTTTCTCTCCTTTCGTTGCAGGTCTCTATATGTATGTGTATATTCATATATATTTTTACATCTGGCATTGGCTTGTACAGTAGCCAACTCCGCTGGATCGAGGGCCGGGGCTCTCCACATTGGCTAATTCAATGTATTTCAGGCACCGCAAAAAAAAAAAAAAAAAAAAAAGTGATGCTCAGAAGTGTCAATAGAGCGCTTTAGATCACATTATATATAAGCGGGGTACCCCCGGATACTGCTTGGCTCGCGTGACGGGCCGAGTCCCTGGCGCCAAGAGAAGGGCCCACCCGTCGCTAAACCCCCAGCTCCAGGGCGGCGTGCGGCTCGACAGACCCCCCGAAAAGCCTGGGGGAGAAAGGAGGGGGGGAAAGCCTCCGCCCGACCACCCCCTCCCCTCCCCCGGCTGAGTAAAGGCAGAGTATTGTAGATGAATAATTTTTTGTCCTTTGCTTTTCTCAAGCATATATTTCTGTTGCTTCACAGTTTGTGGACATACCAAGTTTACTGACAGGGTGTAGGCAACGCCATAAAGCCCCTGTCAACTCCAGAAGTAGGCAAATCCTACAAAATCTGAGCTATGGTGCACAGATCTCCATCACCTCCAGCAGGAGGGGTCTGAGCTTTTATTTTATCCATATTGTTAGAGGTTCCTCGGAGGAGATGTCTTCCACGATAAATAGTGGTCACTCTTTGGAGCTCCAAGCATTACAGAGGAATAGGAAATCCTCCAAAAAAAAAAAAAAACCCAACAACCTCCATCCTCCGTTGGTCAGACTGAGGGTTTGAGAAGCTGCACTACAGCCAGTCCCAGGCACTCAACCACAACATGGAGTTTATAGCGGAATTGTCCTGGTTCAAAAGCTGACACACATGGGTCAGTCGTAGATCTGATATCTCCATAAGCGCCAGGGAAAGCACAATGATAGTCCATGGACTCCGGCGTGGTCATTATGCAAAGGAGAGCTGGGTGTCCTCACACAACCCTATAGATGTATGCCTGCATGTTCCAGTTTCTGGGAATTACCTTACAGAGCGGGACAGAAATATATTTCCAGTTCAGACTTCTTTAAATTGGGAGCACCTAAGTCCTTCTACTCTTCAGAAAGTTGTCATAGGTCTTAAAATAACCCTGCATCTTCAAGAATACGCAGTTATTTTATGCCTGGTAAATGGGCTCCTTATATCTCCCTGAAGGGAAGTGGATGTTACTCTTATTCGGGGTGAATCCAAAAGTTGGAAGGAGCAGGGACTTCTGGTCAATTCATTCTGCATGAAGATGAAGCTCTTTCCTGAAAGAAATCCCAAAGAATATGTATATTGATAGCCATATAGGATAGGAAGACTCTCTACAATATAAAGGGATTTAAGCCATTAGGATGCTACTGCATCACTTTCAACCACTCCTGGTGAATCACAAGAGCCTGGCACAAGCAGGCAAGTGAATCTCCGGTTATTGCAAACCTATATAGCGTCTACAGGAGTCAAAGGTAATAAGTCTTAAATCCAGGAGAATGAGGGTCAGAATCCAAATCCTTTCAAGGAGTCTACTCAGAAGTTGGGTCATTCTCAGATACCGGTGCCAGGGCACAATGCAAACCAACAGGTCTTGGTTCCTGTGTCTGAGAGGAAACCTGGCAGTGTTGATCGGGTAATAACCTGGTCCAGTGATCTGTCTGTGGTATCTCCATCCTAAAGGTTCGGAGGAAAGTTATTGGCAAGGAAACGGAGGAAACTGTAATATTGCCACAATAGGTCCGACTAGTAGGGTCATCCTTTACGTATCCTTTAAAGGGAAGGATCTGGTAACGTCCAGTCTGAAATGCCCTTTTTTTTTCTCCAGAAAGGCTCTTCCGTGCAAGTTCACAAATCTACGTTTGAAGGTTGCCAGGGGAAATTAAAAAAAAAAAAAAAAAAAAAAATTGGCCATGTGGATACTGTAGTAGTAACTTGGAGGTCTGTACGAAGACATTCTACCGTCTCCGTATGAGATAAAGTGTAAGTATCAATAAATCTGAGTGCTCCTCCATTTACACAAGTCCAGAAGTCATTTCATCTCTCTCAACTACTACGAGAAGACCTGGAAGATAATACTCAAGGTCCATATCACAACCATCAATACACATCTATAGTCTTCCTTAAAGGGTCTCATGAGACGACTGAAGACACAATCATAAATAGACTGCTGGAAATAGATATGCCAGTCCCAGAATGAGGCAGATCATTGGTCCTAAAAGTCATAAAGGTGTCCCATGGAAGCCATTCTTCAGGCAAGCTTGAAGGATATCTACTCAAAATCCTTACAGTGGCTATAACTAGGTTAGCAGAGGATTAGTGAATGTCAACTTTTTTCTCGGCTAGAGACCCGGATCTACTAGTCCGATAACTCTGTGGCCATGGGAACATCACCAGAATTTCCAGAAGTTGGGTTACAACCAGGAAATAACCTTACCGGGGCTCAGGTCTCCTCTGGGAAAGAAAAAAAAAAAAATTATATAAGAGTCACCCGGTCTTAGTGTATGAGGGGTTTCTTTCTGAACGGTTGTGAATCAGAATCCGTAGTCTCGTTTAATTCTCTCTTTTTTTGGCAGATTCGAAGGCTGAAGAACCAGCAGATGATGCAAGCAAGATATATCAAAGGCTCTGTTAGGATTTGTTATGACCTCTCAAAACAACCTCCACTGGAATCTGTGGGGGGGCGCTCTCTACTCCAGCCTTTTTTACATCAGGGCAGAGTTGGTCCGTGGGCTCTTGTACCAAAATGTGCAAAATAGCAACAGTCATTCATTACTACACCTATCTAAACCATACAGATGGGACATAAAGGTCTCTGAGGGGTTCCCCCTTTGGTCAGGTAGTATTTAAGGAAGCAACAAATTTTCCCGCCCAAGGAATATTGCTTTGTAAGTTCCCATGTGTGTGTACTGCCGACGGACGAACAGGAAATATGAAATTTACCTTATGAAATTTGCATTTCCTGGAGTCCGGAGGCAGTACAGCACGCCCACCCTATTTGTTGCTTATTGCTTGGGTACCATACTGAGGCTGAGTAGGGCGGGGTTCCTCTTATAGGAGGGCCTTAATTGTTAATTAATGACTATTGCTTGTTAACCTGTCTCTTCTAATTGTACCTAGGGGGATAATATCCCATGTGTGTGTACTGCCTCCGGACTCCAGGAAATGCAAATTTCATAAGGTAAATTTCATATTTTTCCCCCATAGAGTATAATAGGATTCGATATTCGATTTGAGTAGTCGAATATTGAGGGGCTACTCGAAATGAATATCGAATCTCGAACATTTTACTGTTCGCTCATCTCTAAACATGATCAGTTATACCTAGGGTTACCTCTCCAACTAACCCTAGGTCCTAGAGTTTTCTAGCTTCAGAGAGAACTTTCGCAGAAAATGATCATCTCTGTCACAGCAATTAATTTATACTGCCTCTCAATAGAGGTACACATTTTTTCTATGTTTGCGCTGACGTTCCTGGTAAGAGAATCGCTTGCTCCATCTGCATTGGTAAAGTCAGGGAACCTTTCTTTCCCATGCAACTTCTCTTGAATGCTCTCTGAAGTGTAATATTCATCTTTGTCTGTGAGGCAATATGCCATTTAGTTCTGTACAAATCAGTGCTGGTAGCAAGTTTCTGGGAAGGTCTTTCCAGCCACATTAAAGTGTCTTGCAGACAAAGTAGAGTGGATGTAGCAGGGGAAGAGTAACCACGCTGTTCAAAAAGCGGCTTAGGGTATGAAAGTGGGGAAACAATAAATCAGAATTAAACTGCAGTGTATGTAAGTCAAAGTGATTTATACATTGAATCAGGAATCCATTATATGCTTTAAGATCACCTCTCCAACTGGACTACCTCACAAACCGCCCTCAGTATGTGAGAGCCTGGGACTGTGTGTCTGACACTATGATCTATAGTACAGGAGCACCCTTTTCTCTTCACACTGTACACTGCTGATCTCATCTAGCTGTTACTTACAAAAGTACTCCAATGACTCTGCTATAGTAAGCCTCATCACAGACGGAGATGATAGAAAATACAGAAACTTAAACCCGGGACTTTGTGGAATGGTGCCAGTGAAATCACCTCAGGATTAATGCTGGGAAGACCAAGGAGATGGTGGTGGACTTTAGTAAGCAGAGATACGCACCAAAACCAGTGGACATCTAAGGGACAGGCATTGAGATAGTCAAGACCTATAAGTACCTGGGTGTGTGTGCTCCTCAATATAAGCTGGACAGAGCTGATCACCTGGGTGCACTGCTAAGAAAAGGCCACAGCAAGCTCTACCTGCTCAGGAGGCTGAGGGCCTTTGGAGTCCAAGGGCCACTTCTTAGGGCATTTTTCAACTCTGTAGTAGCATCAGCCATCTTCTTTGGAGTGGCCTGCTGGGGGAGTAGCATACCAGCTAGGAATAGAAGTAGACTTGATAGGCTGATTAGAAGGCTCTGTCTTGGGGAGTCCCCTGGACCAAGTACAGGTGGTGGGTGACAGAAGGATACTGTCCCTGGTGAGCTCCATGCTGGAGAACAACCCCATCCCATGTATGAGACTGTGACAGCACTGGGCAGTACTGTCAGTGACCGACTGCTTCTCCCCAAGTGTGAGAAGGAGCGCTATCGGAGATCTTTCCTCACAACCGCGGTCAGGCTGTATAATCAGCACCAGGCTAAGCGAAGATCACTCTGCACAGAGAACTAAATGATCCCGAGGTCTTTCTTTTTTTCTTCCTAGTTGCTATAACTCCTAGTATCTTTTTTTCTATCTATGAACTTGTATGTGTTCTTTATTGAATAATATTACTGTATTATCCATGCTGCTGTAACACACTGAATTTCCCCATGGTG
The DNA here is from genome assembly GCF_031893055.1 of Leptodactylus fuscus. NCBI lineage: Eukaryota > Metazoa > Chordata > Amphibia > Anura > Leptodactylidae > Leptodactylus > Leptodactylus fuscus. The sequence goes on from NC_134265.1 coordinate 217,120,838, forward strand.
GGACTATTAAAGAATTATCTTATCTTATCATAAGATCTCTATCATAATGTGGTGACCGTAGCAAATGCAGACTAGGCACAAAGTTTGAAGCTTATATAGTGACTAGAGCTGGTGTTCCAGTTTGTGGAGTGGTACTATGATGGCAACTGTAGACCATCATTACACTAACAAGCTGCCTAAATTCAATTAGTATTTGCAGTTTTTCAAATCCTCTTTACTATTTCTACAGCATTAGCTATATTGCATATAGGTGTGTCAGATTTTCATTCTCATGACAAGGCTATTCCTTGTCATCCTTTAGTTTCCACATCATAGATGCACAATTTCCTTGCGGCTAAGGCCCCACAGCCATAAAGCGCTGCGGGAAAAGCTATGGTGGCAGTGTATCACGGTTCTTCCCACAGCGCTTTGTACAGAAAGTTTGCATAGGTTTCCTCTGCAAACTTTCTGCTTCAATTATACCTATAGGGAAATCGCCTGTGTTTCTCTAAATATAATTGACATATTGCGATTTCCAAAACTTCAATGGTTTTGGAATCGCCACGTGTCCGCACCGCATATTTTCCCACAAAGTAGGGATGGAATTCATTAGAATGAGCATGCCATAGTGTCCAATGGCTGCTTATTCAGACTTCAAAACCTGAGACAATGGCAAACCCCACTACACGAGACTCAAGGAAATCTATTAGATGCGCAGTCGGATTATCAATTCGCTCATGGACAGGGACTGATATAAATGATGACAGCACATGATGTACAGCTCTGTGGAATATGTTGTTGCTATATAAGCATCAGAAATAAGGCAATGATTACTATTGTGCATTGTATCTTCACCTAATAACTACAGTTACCCACTGTACACCTGAACAACAGTTGTAAATGATTTTGGAGAAAAACGAAAATCATTAAAGTAGCAGCAGCATTATAGAGCTGTAGATAATGTCTCTTACCTGCGAACAGTATCTGTAAGAGAGACTGTTTCATCCCAGCTATGCCGCCTAGATGTTGAAAGGGACCTCACTAAAATAGGGATGGCTTCCTGTGCCCTTGTCAAGTCTTCCTGAGATTGCTGCAACTCATTTGTTAGACATTGTGAGCTGGTTCCAGATTCCAAAGTCATTGGACAGAGAAAAGGCTTTGTGCAAGTAATTACAACTTCTCCATTGTCAAAGCTAATATTAGGGCCACTAGCAACACAAAATGCGTCAGATGGAGGTCGGGGGCTTTCCTTGTTATCCTGATTCTCCATCATTATTAGATCCTTGTAATATTCAGTCCCATGAAGCGAGGAGTCTATAGAATGTAAATCTTCACTGCTGCTCACTGTATCACTGCAGCAGTTCTCCAGATCAACAGACTGGTCATCCTAAACACAGAAAAACGCATTTATACTGCTATCTCCATCACCTAAGCAGAATATAGAAATATAGACATCTCTATCTCTCTCCCTCTCTGTTTAGAGTCTCTATAAAAATTGGTGTCTGGTCTGGGGTTTATATAAATTTAGGGACCTGCTCTGCAGTCTGAGTTATCAATTCATTTCCTAAAAAATGTTGGAAGAAGATTACTTTATGTAAACTTGTTCTGGTGTGAATTCTCCAGATTTTGCATACAATTTTGTAAGGCTGCATTCACATATATCACTTCCTGGGCAAGGCTATTCAGTTTTTGCAGCAGATCTCTTCTATATACAGTTCAGAGATCAGTAAATTTACCCCCATAATTAATAGTATTAGTAACAATATTACTTATGGGGGACTATGACCAATGGAGAAGTGCTATTATAGCACTATTAAGGGCCCATTCACACGGAGTAAACGCGTGTGTATTTTGGCAAAATACACATGTACAAAAGACACGTGTAAGAATAAGACTCCCATTGACTTCAATGACATATTTTTACACGTGTAAAAAAAAAACAAAAACAAAACGTCAAAATACACGTGTAAAACGTCATTAAAGTCAGTGGGAGTATTATTTTTATACATTTATTTTTTACACGTGTATTTTGCCAAAATACACACGCATTTACTCCGTGTGAACGGGGGCTTAGAGTAATAGAGCCTCTCCAAAGGAAATAGCTCCCCCCCATGTAAGTAATAGTATAACATATGGGAAGACTATCACAAGGGGAGGGACTGTTACTGTAATAGTGACATAAATGGAGGGGGGGCATTATGTAATAGTATTACCAGTGGCGTAACTACCGCCATAGCAGCGGAGGCAGCTGCCACAGGGCCCGGGACATTAGGGGCCCGGTGACTACCGCTGCTATCATTATACTCTGAGGTCTTTTCGGACCCCTGAGTATAATGATTGGCGGACCAGGAGAGGTAAGAGAACATAAAAAACATGTTACTTACCTCTCCACGATCCTGCCTGACGTCCTTTCTGACATCTCTGACGTCACATGAACCCGGCCTGCGCCCCGGGTCATGTGACGTCAGACGTCATTAAACAAGGATGGCAGAGGAGAAGGCAGCGGAGAAGACCGCGTAGGAGCCGGGGGAGAGGTAAGTAACAGTAGTTTTTTATGTTTTTCTCCCCCCTGGGTCTCTGATTATTAGACTCTGGGGTCTGAAAAGACCCCAGAGTATAATAATTGTTTATGGGTGTCCACTTTGGGACATAATACTGTGTGCAGGGGCCCCTATGGGACATAATACTGTGTGCAGGGGCCTCTATGGGACATAATACTGTGTGCAGGGGCCCCTATGGGGGATAATACTGTGTGCAGGGGCCCCTATGGGGGATAATACTGTGTGCAGGGGCCCCTATGGGGGATAATACTGTGTGCAGGGGCCCCTATGGGGGATAATACTGTGTGCAGGGGCCCCTATGGGGGATAATACTGTGTGCAGGGGCCTCTATGGGGGATAATACTGTGTGCAGGGGCCTCTATGGGGGATAATACTGTGTTAAGGGGCCACTATGGGGCATAATAGAACGCGTAGAAATGCGTAGGAGGGGTCGGTCGAGGTCTTCGGTGTCGGTCGGGGGGGGGGGGGGGGCCATGTCAAAAGTTCGCCACGGGGCCCCGCCATTCCTAGTTACACCACTGAGTATTACTTATGTGGGCGGGCTATTACCTCTGTGGGAATACACTATTACCTATGGAGGAGTGCTATTAGGGCACTATTATAGTAAGGCTTAATTCAAACGGCAGAAAATGAAGGGGAATTTGAGGCAGACATCTGCTACAGATTTCTCTTCATTTTCCACCCCATAGCAGACAACCAAAGCAGATGAATGAGCTTACTCAGCAGAGGCTCCTATGCCACAGACTCTGTGGCTGAATCAGCCCTGGAATCCGTAGCAAGATTGAACAAGTCACATATTTTTTTTCAGTTTTCTGCTTCGATCTCTGCTTCCCATTGCAAACAAGAAAAATAAGAATCAGGGCAGAATCTGTTCCACCCTACTCACTTCACATTTTGTTTTCACTCTGCATTAAAAATTACATAGAAACGGTTTCTGGCTGATCATTATGACAATACAATATGTATTATTGGTTTTATTATGGCATATTTATGTCATTCTGGCTAATTTCATCCACAAATTGCAGATTGAAATGAAGAAATGCTGCGATTTCAAAAACTGCAGCATGTCAATACCTACGGAAAAACTAGTATTTTTTTTTATAGGTATAATAGGGACAGAAACATTTCTGTGAAAAACGCTGCAGAAAAAAACGTGATCTGTTTGTGTCATACATAGACAGATTTGTATTTCCTATTTCATCCATAAGTCACCTACAACATATTCTTTTGGTAGGTTATAGTATTAAAAGTAAACAGTTATCTCTACCTTTTCTTCCGCCAAGAAAAACATCTCCCCTGGGTCCGCAGAGTGGGGACTTGGTTCAGCATCTGGAGTTACACTTCGTGAGTCTGGTATAGCAGAAAATTCAGGGCATGGCTTGCATTCAGATGCTAAAAGTGAAAATAAAAAACAGAAACATTTTCTACTTCGTTATTGCAATACTGGAAATTATGAGGAATTAGAACTAGTTCAGTTTTCTTTTGTCTGTTTTTTAGTATTTCTTGCACTTTCGCAGAAATTGAGGCATCTGTACGTCATGTATGCCTGCTGTGTTTATGTTGCAGTTGTGAGCTTTTTTTATCAAAGCATCTTTAGGGTGCATTCACACAGAGGAAAATGGGGAGGAATTTGGTGTGGAACTTCAGCGCTTAAAGCGATCCTATCTTTCAAACACTTTTTTTTCTAACTAACACGTCGGAATAGCCTTAAGATAAGATAAGATAAGATAATCCTTTAATAGTCCCACAAAGGGGAAATTTCAGTGATACAGTTTCATAGATGGTACAGTAGTATATAACAAGAGAGAAAAACACATAAAAGCACATGGCAGAGAAATCCTAGGAATCATAGCAACTAAAAAGAAAGAAACACAGACACACTGCAGGATCATTTAGTTCTATGTGTGAAGTGATGTTACTAATACAGCCCGACCGTGGTTGGAGGACATGAGGAGGGGGTCACAGCATGTAGATATAACAGGCAAAAAAAACTTTTTTTTTTTTTTTTTTTTTTTTTTGCAGAGGTGGGGGACATATGCAGCTATTATGATAACATGTGGCAGTTCCTTTGGTAGGTGGTGAGATCTCATGCTCACAGCTGATAGTTCGGTATCTTGCATCAGCGCTATTGTCCATTAACCACAAAAAAAATGCCCCAAATATCCTTCATCACAAGCCCTCCTCTTCCTTTCTTCTTACCACTGTGTTCTACTGCCCAGAGAGGTCTGAAGCCATCCAGGTAGACAGGGTGCTGCTCTCTTGCCAAGCTTCCATAAACTCATGGGGTAGGTGGGTGATTGTAGGTTCCCAGGCTGTAACAGAGTCCCACGTGTCCACAGTAAAAGAAAGAAATACCAGTCAGCTGTAGGCATCTTCACACATCAGCAATAGACTCCAAAAATCATCTCCTTGAAAAGAACTCCACACTTCCATGTAGGTTTCTTCTCCATGCCACATGGTGTCCATGCTGTCCATTAGCTCCTGGGGGGATGGTAACAGGCACATGTGCAGGTCTCCAGGTCTTGAGTCATTGTCCATGCTTAACAATAGAAACAAAAGGAAAAAAATATTCCACAGGATCTTCCATTCGATTTATAGTTGCTAATTCATAGTGCTAGTTTGCTTGGTTATAGGATTCTTGAAGATACAGAGAAAAAGAGTGAAAAAGGAAAGATAAAGGTTGCTCCCAGCTTGGAGCACTGTATCAGGCAGCCACACACGAGGCGGCACCAAGAAAGGCTATTCTTCTCCTACCTTTTGTTTTCTTCTCCTCGCCACCATTTGCTTGAAATTCAATTTTTTCTCTATGTAAATGAGTTCTCTCGCAGCACTGGGGGTGGGCCCCAGCGCTCATACAGCACTGGGGTGGCGTCCCCAATGCTGCCAGAGAACTCTCCAGCGCCGTCTCCATCTTCTTATGGAACGAGGTCTTCACCACGTCTTCTTCCAGCAATGTCTTCTAACTTCTAGGCCCCGGACCTAGGGCAAGTCGACTGCGCATGCCCTCGGCCACAAGAAAAATGGCCGCTTGCACAGTATTGTAAGCGCCAATTTCTCGTGACCGGCGGGCATGCGCAGTCGGCTTGCCCTAGACCTGAGGCCTAGACTTTAGAAGACACCGCCGGAAGAAGACGCGGTGAAGACTTTGTTCCAGAAGAAGATGGAGGCAGTGCTGGAGAGTTCTCTGGCAGCATTGGCGATGCCCCCAGTGCTGTTTGAGCGCTAGGGCCTGCCCCCAGTGCTGCAACAGAACTCATTTACATACCAAGAAAAAACAGAATTTCAAGCGAATGGTGGCATGGAGAAGACAACGAAAGGTAGGAGAAGAATACCCTTTCTTAAGGCTATTCCGACGTGTTAGTTAGGAAAAAAAGTGTTTGAAAGATAGGATCCCTTTTAAAAAAAAGCCTCCCATTGACTTCAATGGGTTCCTTTTTCTGCGAATGGGTTTCTTTTTCTGCTAGCAGAAAAAGGAACTCATTGAAGTCAATGGGAGACTTTTTTTTTTTCAGCGCTGAAGTTCCACACCAAATTCCTCACCATTTTCTTCCGTGTGAATGGACTCTGAAAACGTCATGTTTTTTGCACTGCTGTAATTATTTGTCATGAAAATTAAATAAATCTGCAAATAAGGTCAATATTATTCTGTATACCTGAAAACAATAACATGTGCAAAAATCTGACTACATTAATGAAAAATAAATAAAACTTAAAGGGGTATTCCCATGAACTTAATTATTTTTAAATTTGTAGATAACTAAAAGTTGAACTTTTTGCAAATATAAGTAATTAAACATTTTGCAGAGTTTTAAAGATTTTCTCTAAATAACTTGTGGTCACAAGTTGTTTTCTTAATCGGTTGCCAGTGGATACGACTATGAATGCAGGAGCTTTCTAAGGTCACTAAATTAGCCATGATTTCCTTATTGTGGTCAGAATATCTTCTTATACATGTAGTGTCCCTGCCTGATAGCCCAGTTACAATAAGAAAATCATGGCTGGGTTCCTGACAAGTCCCAGACCATAGAAAGTTTCTGCATTCGTGGTCATATCCATTGGCAACCGATCAAGACAAGACTGTCACCATTAAGATGGTTAGAGAAAATCTTTAAACTCTGTACAATTTTTAACTACTTATATTGGCAAAAATGTTTAACTTTTAATTATTTACAAATATAGATATAATTATGTTCATGGGAATACTTTAAAGGGGTTGTCCCATCACAAGGATCCTATCTATACTGCTTGTTAATGTGGATGTAAGACTTTTCCTAAATACACTGCTTCAGCAAAACTGCTTTGTTTGTTCACTATCTTACTTTATTCAATTCATTGTTGACACAGCCCTTGACTTATCTGCTCTAAAGTCAAGTGATGTATCTGCCTGCTCTCAGGGGGGAGGGAGGAGGGGCTAAGTGCATGGGATCGAGCCTGTGTATCTAGCTATTCCTGTGTCTACACCACGTGACCTAGCTTCCTGCTCTCAGATAGGGGAGAGGAGCTGCTTTCATTTCTTCTGTTCTCCCAGTTATCAGGCTAGCTAATTCAATTGTGTTCATTATGGCAGAGACAGGCAGTCTCTGTATGTAACACAGAATGGAGTTGCTGCTGCCTTTACTTCATAGTCCAATATGGGTGGGCGGAGCTACACGGTAATTTGGGGGCGGAGCTAAACGGCACGTTGCATGTGAAACCCAGCCCACCAAATGATGCAAGAAACCAGGAAGAAAGAAGATTTTACAGCAGTGAAGACTGGTGAGTATGCGACGTGGGAATACCCCTTTAACCTTTATTCGTGTATGTTTTAAAAGATATATCCCTGTAGTAGATATAGCTAAAGTGGATTCGCTTTGCTAATGTAGGGCCACCTTATGAGTATATAGTTATAAATCCTACTCTGTAATATTTGATATACTCTGAACCTAATAAGGAAAGTCTTTTGGTTGATATATACATCTTTTTCTACATCTTACTAATATTATAAATGTGAAAGTTTGTATGTTTGTTCCTCAATCACGCAATCGCGCAAAAATGGCTGAACAGGTTTGAATGAAATTTGGCACATAGACAGATAACATTGAAAGCAATAGGTTAAAAACCCTCCCATTGATTTAAATGGGTAGCGCGCATATGCTGGCACCCATTCAAGTCAATGGCATCTGTTTTTTACGCCGTTCACTCTGAACGAGTTTTACATTCAGAATCAGTGAGCGTAAACTCTGTGTGAAGGCTCCCATAAAGGGGTTATTATCTATCCTGATAAATTGCTGATCGGCCACTGACTGAAAATAAGAAACAATGTACCGTAATTATCTCATTAAATTAATATGTTTTCTTCTCCACTTTTTAGGCAGTTACTTTCCCCATATTAGTCACTGTAGACCATCAACTCCTCTTCACTATGCTCACACCTCACGGACACCGCGCCCTCCTGGTTCTCCTCTTATCTCTTATCTATCTTTCAGTGTATCATTTGCGGGTTCTGTCTCTTGCCTTCTTCCCCTTGCTATTGGGCTTCCTCAGAGCTCAGTCCTAGACCTATACATCTAATTTAACCTCTTTGCAGATGATATGCTGTTAACCGCTACCAACCCTTTATTTTCCCTCCTGAGCTTAACTAATACCCTCTACCATTTTACACAATTGTCAGGGCTTACACTCAACACATCTAAATCAGAGATTCTTCATTGTAATGTCCCTCCAGCTACTGCTAAATTAATCTCCTTAAAGGGGTATTCCCATGTACATAATCATATATATATATATATATATATATATATATATATATATATATATATTAGATAATTAAAAGTTAAACATTTTTACAAATATAAGTAATTAAAAATTCTTCAAAATTTTAAAGATTTTCTCTAACTTTCTTAGTGGTGACAGTCTGTTATCTTGATCGGTTGCCAATGGTTATGACCACTAATGCAGAAACTTTCTATGGTCTGGGTCTTGATAGGTGATTCCTCAGGCAAGCCCAATAGGAGTGGAGGAGTAGAGAGTAAGCGCACACACCAAAGTATGGTCTTGCACAGTTTATTAAACACTCACACTGTAAGCTGTGTAAGAGGCCATTTTCTTGAGGCCTGGGCAAGCGCAGTCAGCTCTGCCCGAGGCCTAGAAAATTGTAAACCCAGAATGGAAGAAGATGCGTAGAGAGGTGGGTTGCTTTAGAAGATGGAGGCTTCCCTGGAGAGTTCTCTTGCAGCATTGGGGATGCCCCCAGTGCTGTTTGAGCGCTGGGACCCGCACCTAGTGCTGCAACAAATACCGGGATTACAGGCAAATGGCTGCGCGGAGAAGACAACGAAAAGTAGGAGAAGAATAGACTTTCTTAAGGCTATTCCGACATGGTACCGAGAAAAAATTGCATTTGAATGATAGGATCCCTTTAAATGAAGCTTTGCCACATTGATCCAAAAACTTAAAAAAAAAAACAAAAAAAACATTTCATAGCATTTCCCCACTCTCTCTTGGATTGGACATATCCACCCAGAATTTCTCCACTCTCTCTTGGATTGGACATATCCACCCAGTAAACCCAACTAGCCTTTTCCCCTCGATTTTGTCTGCTGGTTGTTGGGGTGGATGATCCACCTATATTCAGCAAATTGCTGCCGTCAATGGTTTGCCTGCTCCGGCGTTTTGGCAGCTCTTAAGCTGGCCTGCCGCTGAACTCGTTCCTCGTGCTGTGCCAGGGATTGTTCCGGCATCTCAGCAGCTCACTGGGAAGCCATATAATGAGCGTGTTGTTGGCGTTAATGATCTGCATGCTCCGGCGTTTCAGCAACTCTCAAGCTGGCCTGCCGCTGAACTCGTTCCTCGTGCTGTGCCCGTGATCGTTGCGGCATCTCAGCAACTCGCTGGGACACCATATAATGAGCGTGTTGTTGGCTTTGCTGATCCACCTGCTCTGGCGTTTCGGCAGCTCTCAAGTTGGCCTGGCACTGAAGTTGTTCTTCGCACCGTGCGTGTAATTGTTCTGGAATCTCAGCAGCTCGCTGCGACGCCATATAATGCATGTGTTTTTGGCATCGATGATCCTCCTCAGCTCCGCTTTAGGAGAAGTCAGTGACTTCTGGCTCCTTCATAGCTCTTGTTGTTTGCGACAAATTAGATTTTCTTTTTGCCGGCATGTTTAGGATTGACAAGCTGCTAATTTGGATTAAAGATGTTTGCTCATGTCAGTTTGTCTGCACTGCCTGGAGCAGATCAGATACTATGTAAATGTCTGTACACAAACCACTGAGGGTTAGCCTGTGTTTACACAAAGAGACAACATACCTGGCTGAGATAAGCTGCTGCAGGAGCAGTGTAATATAGTATGCGAACATAAATTCATAACAGTCGTGAAGTAAAAAGTAGCCTATGTTTTAATCGAGGTTACAATCTATCTATGTGCCAAATTTCATTTAAATCCATTCAGCCGTTTTGCGTGATTGAGGAACAAACATCAAAACATACAAACTTTCACATTTATAATATTAGTAGGATTAATAGTACTAAAACACCTTTAAAAAAAAAAAAAAAAAAAAAAATTGCCTGGGAAACCCCTTTAACGCCCCATCCCCTGACACCAAGCTTGACTCTATGGTGGCCTGGGAGCAAGACCTTGACTCTGTACTAACCTCTGCCCAATAGATAGACTGCTGTACTACCATCAGCAAAGGCAGCTGGCAGGTCACCCTTATGGAACCATCATTGAAGGTCCTCCATAGGACCTATTTGGTCCTTCAGAGGCTATATAGCTTCTATCCTGTGGTTTTTACCCCTTTGTTTTAGGGGTTGCAATGCCATAGGCTACGTAATCCATATTTGTTGGCCCTGCTCTCAAGGCCGCTGCTTTTGGATAGCCATAAATAGAACGCCTCCACGTCTCTTTCAACAGTCCTTTCTGATGTCATTTTCCTTCTTAGTCTTTAACTCAAGAACTTCAAATATGCTTAATTTAATCTATTTCAGTGTATCCTAATGGCCACCAGAATCCACATCACTTTCAATTGGAGGAAACCAACATTATTTGAAAAGACACTGTCATACCCTACTAAAAAAATCAATGCTTCTATCTCTGATCCCTGCTCACTTTTTGATAAGGTCTTGACACCCTGGAGTAACAGGTCGCAGGTCTGCCATATTGTCTACAGCTTTGATTGCTGATCCCAGAATTCTTCACTCCTCCACCTTATCTGTTGCTCACATAATAGCGCTCCACTACCCCTCCTATATTCCTCTGTAGTTGGTTTTAGGTATCAGTTATTTTATATCCCTTTACCTACATCCTGTTTTGTTTTTACTGATCTTTATCGTTATATTATCAACCAGTTTATGTTATTTTGCACTTATACATGTGTATTACAACTGTCTTTTTGCTTAGACTGTCTTTGAATGTTGCAGTATGTCAATACTTTTGAAACTAAAAACATATTTGGGCAGATTTATGAAGAGTGGCATTCATAATGCCAGTCTTTGCAACCCAAGTCGGTGGACGCACATTAATGATGCAAATACTTTGCTGGATCCTGCACTTGGAGGGGAAATGAATGCAAGTTCATAGCTGGTGTACATTTCCCACATCATTTGCATGCCACTTTCACGCTCACTTTAATGGGAATGTGGTGAGGACAGCGCAGAAATTATACATTTGCAATCCAAATAAATAAAAAAAATATAAATAATATTAATAAATCATAATTAAAAGAAGAATTAAGAGCGCAAAGAAGAGATAACAGCAATACAGAAGAGATGCATAGAAAAGAGAAAGGACAAATAGGGGAAATTTAGTAGGTGTTAGTAAGGGGGGTGTGAGGTAAGGGAAGAAAGGAATGAGATGGGGGAGGTGAGGAGGCAAAAACAGATGAAGAAGAAGAAGAAGAAAGAAGGAGGAGGAAGAAGAAAGAAGAAAAGAGAGAAAGACAAAGAAAGAGAAGAGGAAGAGGAAAATAAAAAGAAAGAAAGGGAGTGAGGGAGAGGGAAGGGAAAAGGCCTGCAGAGGAGGAACAGAGGTTGGGAAGTGAAGTGAAGGGTGTCTGAACTACAGTTTCAGATTTCTCCAGGGTGTCCAGATTCTCAGAAAGCGGTCATGAGTTCTGTTTTTGCAACTTGACAATTCCTGAAACCTACTAATTTGATTGACTTTAGCAACCCAGCAAGATTTTGTTGGAAGGTCTGTTTGGAGCCATCTAACAGGAATCAGGTTGCTCGCCACAGACAATAAAATTGAAATTAGGTTTAGCTTTGATAGTTTGTAGTGGGATGATGCCAGAGATAACAAGACCATCGATGGTGTGATCTCAAAATCTGTTTGGGATAGTAATCTGATGGTTGATTGAACATCATTCCAGAATGGTCTTATATCATTGCAAAATCACCAAATATGAGAGAGTGTACTACATTGAGTGTGGCAACTCCAGCAAGTGTTAGAAAATGCCAAATTCATTTGAAAGGGCCAATCAGGAGTACAGTACCATCTGGTGAATATTTTATGTGTTTCCTGCAAGCAGACACAAGAGGAAAATCCATTAGAATTGTCTAGTATCTGCTTGACTTGATGATCAGAGAGTGTGATATTTAGTTCTTTATCCCAAGATGTGGGCTTGGCGAGCTTGCCATGGGATACAAAACTATGGAGAACGTAGAAGAGTTTTTGGAGGAGTTTGTTTCTGGCCAGCAAAGTCTGTTCAAATGGGGGGAGATCGGTTTGTAATTTCTGAGTAGCCGACTAGAGATGAGAGAGTAGTGAAATATTCGATATTCGTTTCAAGTAAACCCTCAATATTCGACTATTTGACCGAATATCGAATCCCATTATAGTGTATGGGGAAAAAAATGCTTGTTTCAGGGGAAACCCAAATTCGACTAAGGAGAGTCACCAAGTCCACAATGACACCCCAGGAAATTATGCCAACACCTCTGGAATGCAACTGGGACAGCAGGGGAAGCATGCCTGGGTGCACCTAACATGCCCAAGTCCCAATATTACCCCACTATAACAGCCTATTAACTAGACACTTCCCACACTCAATAGAACCTCTATGAAATTGGAAAAATACTTGGAAACCTTCTTTCCTCTACATTAGTATGGACAGAAACACAAATTATATGCTAAAGAAACATTAGCATGCACCCCTTTAAATCACGTTGCCCATGACAACCACAGATGGCATAGGCAATGGTAAATCCAACAGCCCCCACCCTTAACTGTCATTGTTTATGTGTGTGTGAGATGTGGTAGAACCTCCAAAAAATACTTTTCTGGCCCTTGAGGTGGGCCCTTCCAAATTAAGTTAGAGGCCCTTCAGCTGAGCCATACATAAATTTACTTTTCAGGTCCTTGGGGTGAGCCCTCCCAAACTTAGCTTCAGGCCCTTGGGATGAATTGAGCCTCTAACTAGCAGAGTATTAGGCCCTTGAAGTGAGTTGAGCCTTGTACCAGCAGAGTATTAGGCCCTTGGGGTGAATTGAGCCTTTTACCAGCAGAGTTTTAGATTTTGGCCCTTTGGGTGAATTGAGCCTTTTACCAGCAGAGTTTTAGCTTTTGGCCATTGGGGTGAGTTGAGCCTTTAACCTAAAGTTTAGTATCATCTGCAAATATGGACACCTTGCTTTGTAAACCCTCTACCAGGTCATTAATGAAGATATTAAACAAGAGAGGACCTAATACTGACCCCTGTGGCACCCTACTGGTGACTGTGGCCCAGTCTGAATATTTACCATTAGCAAGTACCCTCTGTTTCCTATCAGTGAGCCAGTTGCTAACCCAAATGCATATGTTTCCCCCCAGTCCCAACATTCTCATTTTGCATACCAACCGTTTATGTGGAACAGTATCAAAAGCCTTTGAAAAGTCCAGGTATACCACGTCTACTGCATTACCCATGTCCAGTCTTCAACTGACTTCCTCAAAGAAGCTAATCAGATTAGTCTGACAGGACCGATTCCTCATAAACCCATGCTGATTTGGTGTTATAAGATTATTTAAATTGAGATACTCCAGGATAGCATCTCTAAGAAAGCCCTCAAATATCTCTCTCACCACAGAAGTTAAACTTACTGGCCAATAGTTTCCAGGTTCACTTTTACACCCCTTTTTGAAAATTGGCACCACATTTGCTATGCGCCAATCCTGTGGAACAGACCCAGTCATTACTGAATCCTTAAATAAGAGTTCAGCCTTGTACCAGCAGAGTATTAGGCACTTGGGGTAAATTGAGCCTTTAACCAGTAGAGTATTGGGCCCTTTGGGTGAATTGAGCCTTTTACCAGCAGAGCTTTTGGCCCTTTGTGTGAGTTCGGCCTTTAACCAGCAGAGTTTTAGGCCCTTTGGGTGAATTGAGCCTTTAACTAGCAGAGTTTTAGTTTTTGACCCTTTTGGTGAGTTGAGCCTTGCACCAGCAGGGTATTAGGCCCTTTGGGTAAAATGAGCCTAGTAGGAGCAGAATTTTTCAACGCTGATGGTGGAGGAGGATGACGAGGAGGAACTGGAGAGCTGGAGCACACACATGGAACTTTATGTTGGGGTGCTTGACACTGGTGGACATGCATATGATGGGTCAATCCAGTGGCAGTTCATTTTGATCAGCATCAGCCAGTCAGCACTGTCAGCTGTTATGCTGAGAAGCAGACAGGAGTGTGCACTGACTATCCTGCTGGGATGGGTCTGCTCCTATCCACGACTCCTCAGCGTGCAATGCGTTATTCCTGATGGCGATGAGGGATTCATCTGAAAGGTAGTCACAGTGCAAAGGGATCTACCCTATTCTCATTAGCACAAGGAAGTACAAGAAGCAATGGGATGAAACTAAAGGGAAAGAGATACAGATTAGACATTAGGAAAAACTTTCTGACAGTGAGGGTAGTGAGAGAGTGGAATAGGCTGCCACGGGAGGTGGTGGGCGCTCCATCAATGAAAATTTTCAAGCGGAATCTGCATAAACATATGCTGGGATGATTTAGGAAAACCTGCACTCGCAGGGGGTTGGACCCGATGGCCCTTGAGGTCCCTTCCAACTCTACCGAAAAGAAAGAAAGATTCTCGCATCACACACAGGTGCGGGATGGTTACACTCACTAGTGTGTCGTCACAGCTGACCCTCTTGGTGGACTCCTCAAAGACGCGTAGTATCTCACATAAGTCTGCCATCCATGGCCACTCATGGTGCAGAAACTGCGGGAGTTGACTTTGAGGAACCCTTGGGTTTTGGAGATGGTACTGCATCAAGGGTCTCTGCTGATCACACACCCTGTTCAACATCTGGTACGTCGAGTTCCAGCATGTGGGGACGTCGCACAACAGCCAGTGTTTGGGCAGATGTAGGCATTGCTGGAGGGTTCTGAGGCTAGCAGCAACTACTGTAGACTTACGAAAGTGGGTGTACAAGCGCCGCACTTTCACCAGTAGCTCGTGAACATTGCGGTAATTTTTTAAAAACCGTTGAAAACGTGGGCCAGGCATGGAATGTGTTGGAGGCTGGCAAGCTCCAGAGCCACTACCAGGTTCTGGCCATTATCACACATGACCATGCCTGGGCCCAGGTGCAGCGGCGAAAACCACATTGCCGACTCATCAAGGATGGCATCGCTTACCTCGGAGGCAGTGTGCTGTCTGTCCCCCAAGCTGATGAGCTTCAGCACGACCTGCTGACGTCTCCCCATGCCAGTGCTGCAGTGTTTCCAGCTCTCAGCTGGGTGTGATGTTACGACGGCGGAGGAGGAGGGGGAGGGTGGTTCAGAACCCCTGCCAGGAATCTTGGGTGGGGAGAGGAGGTAGGCCGCCCCACTTTGCGACCCAGTCTCAGCCTCCACTACATTCACCCAGTCTGCCATGAGTGAGATGTAGCGTCACTGTCCGCATGCACTTGTCCACGCGTCAGTGGTCAAGTGGACCTTAGTGCAAAGCACGGAACTAAGGGCCCGCTTGATGTTACGGGACATGTGCTGGTGCAAGGAGGGGACGGCATAGGGAGAAGTAGTGATGGCTAGGGACGGCATAGCAAGGTGCCGCAGCTGCCATCAGGTCACGGAAGGCCTGAGTCTCCACAAGCCTAAACGGCAACATCTCCAGGGCCAGCAATTTAGAGATGTGCCCGTTTAAGGCTTGGGCATGTGGGTGGGTTGCGATATATTTTTGCCTGCGCTCAAACGCCTGTGAGATGGTGGGTTGCTGGGAAGAGGCACATGACGGTGTAGGAGAAGGAGTGGAAGCAGGAAAAGGGCAGGATGATAGTGAAGTCCCCAAAGTGACAGAGGCAGATGTGGAGGTGTCTTGGTTGGTGGTCTGGACTGCAGCAACAGCACTGGACACAGTGGAAGAGGCAGTGGCGGCAATGCCGGACACGATTGTCCTGCATTTCCTCTCTCTCACTGAGCCCAGTGCTTGCCTTACAAATGATGGCGCATGCCTGAGGTGGTAAGGTTGCTCTTTTCAGAGCCCCTACTCAGTTTAGAGTTACAAAGTGTGCAAACCGCACTAAACTTGTCCTCCGTGCATGCATTGAGAAATCTCCACACCATCAAAGGGCATGGCCTCGATGGGGGAGTTTTTCTGGAGTGGCTAGGACAGGGAACATCTTGGGCCTTGCTGGGTCTGGCCTGGCTTCTGTGAAGCAGCTGTCCTTTGCCTCTGGACATGCCTCTGCCTTTAGCCACCTTTTTTGGTGCTGCGCTTGCATCCAGATCTACACTGCTTTCCCCACTAGACATCACCCCTGTCCAGGTCGGGTCGTTTGCCTCGTTGTCCACCACCTCCTCTTCCAATTCCTCAATCTACTCCTCCTCCTGCACAACGCACATGACAACAGCCTGCCCTGATAGCAACTGTGTCTCGTCATCATCACTGAGGATGGGTTGCGGGTCCACAACCACATAATCGCCAGGAGATGTGGGATGCTCCAGTGTTTGGGCATCAGTACACACAAGGTTGTCTGGTAGCTCCTGGGATTCGGGAAGTGGTTGAATAGTGGGAGAGACAGTAAAAGGACCCGAAAACAGCTCCTGGGAGGGGGAATAGGTGGGATGACTTTGCTGGGAAGATTGGGCATGTTGGGAGGAAGGAGGGCCAGACTCTTGGCTAGGAAGATGACTAGAAGTAGTGGCTGACTGGCTGGTGGAAAAGCTGCTGGAAGCATTATCCGCTAGCCACTGTAACACCTGTTCCTGGTGCTCGGGCCTGGTCAGTGTTGTACCCTGCACCCTGCTTAATGTAGCCATCAACCAGGGATTGTGGAGAAGCGCAATGCTGGCTGTCCCTCACCAGTAGGCATTGGATGCACTGTAGCTTGACCACAACCTTGCTCCCCAGCTACATTTCCACGCCCCCGTCCTCGTCTCTTTGTGCTAGCCGAATGCATTTTGAGATGTATACAAGTGTATGTTTTTTAGTATACATGGAGGGTAGATATATTGAGGGTTTATCTACTGCGTTATATACCGGATGACAGTACACAGGTTTCTTCTCACCCAATGGTACAGGTATATATTTTATACCAGTGGTAGGGAATTTGAGCCCTAAAACGGGCTTTTGTGAAATTTCTGTAGGCTGAGTGTATATACTAGTGGTGTATATACACTCTTCAAGCAGTTTAGCTCTGAAAAGAGCTGTTGGTTTTAATTTTTCCTGCCTAACAAAAGCTAAATCCTCTCTAGCCCTCAGTAGTTTGTTTCTCCCTGTCTCACAAAATCGCATCTGACACGAATATGGCTGACACTATTCTTATAAATCGGAGGTCACCTGATTTAGCCAGCCAATGACTTTTTCCTATTTTTTTCGATGCCTACGTTTTCCTGCTTCCTGTCCCACCTTTCCTGCACAGTTATTGGTGCAAAACAAGGGACAGGTAAGGTGGGAGGGGATTCAAATTTTTACTGCGTTTACCGCGTGGTATTCGATAGGAATCGAATATCTCGAATACCTTAGTATTCGATCGAATATCTACTTGATCAAACGGTATTCGCTCAGCTCTATGGTCGACCATTCTTCCACAATCCGGGTCACACGTGTTTTATGAAGAAAGGAGAGGGATGCATTTGAAAGCAAGATGGTGCCGCATTGAGTGGCTGCCTCGATACAGAGCTACAAGCTGAGAACAACCTTTATCTTTCCTTTTCACTCTTTTTGTCTGTATCTTCAAGAATCCTCTAACCAAGCAAACTAGCACTATGAATTAGCAGCTATAAATCGAATGGAAGACCCTGTGGAGTATTCCTGTATGCACATGTTCCTGTTACCATCCCCCACGAGCTAAGGACAGCATGTTTCACCATGCGGCAGAGAAAGCATGGAGAGTAACCTGCAAGGAAGTGTGGACTTCTTCTTTCAAGGAGATGATTTTTGGCATCTATTGCTGATGTGTGAAGATGCCTACAGCTGACTGGTATTTCTTTCTTTTACTGTGGACACGTGGGACTCTGTTACAGCCTGGGAACCTACCATCACCCACCTACCCCATGAGTTTATGGAAGCTTGGCAAGAGAGCAGCACCCTGTCTACCTGGTTGGCTTCAAATTTCTTTGGGCAGTAGAAAACAGTGGTAAGAAGAAAGGAGGAGGGCAAGTGATGAAGGACATTTGGGGCATTTTTTGTGGTTAATGGACAAGAGTGCTGATGCAAGATACCGAACTATCAGCTGTGAGCATGAGATCTCACCACCTACCAAAGAACTACCACGTGTTATCATGATAGTTGTATACAGGGCCGCCGATAGGGCAGTACTACCGCTACTGGCGTCAGGGGCCCGGCCAAATTGAAAAATTGGGGGGGCCCGGCCCCTGGCGCCAGCAGTCCAAGGGCTGGATTGGGCGACGGGGACCGATCGGGGCCCTGACATTTCGATCGGGCCCCCTGCAGTGCCCACTGCCCAGGCCCCAGGTCAGAGGAGGTTGTTTAAGCCAGTGTGCCGGGTGTGCCGCGGGGAAAGTTCCCCAAACGCGTGCCAAGATTGGCACGGGAGACCTACTGTATATTGCAGGCACAGCAGCCAGTCCCCGTGTACTTGTAATGTAGACAGAGCATCCTTACACTGCTCTGCTAGAGCTCAGGTGTAGGACACGCCCCCTTCTCTCCCTGCCCACCAATCAGAGATGAGCCTCTCCCTGCACAGGATAAGGGCTCCCTGGACCTGCTGCTACATGTGAGGAGGAGCTCCTGCCGTCTGCAGCCCTGAATAGGAGAGGAGGAGAGGAAGCTGAACAAAGTGAAAGTAAAAGAAAACACCAGGTTAGTAACTATTCTTATTAATGTCAGGCATTTGGGGTTATTAATTTAGTTTTAGTAACTCCATGTGCCTCACATTAATAGCAATTAACCCCATCATGTCCCTCCTATTAACCCCTGTGGCTCACATAAGAGTTAATAACATGTGTGACATATGGGGGTACTATATAATGAAGATATTTACTTAATTATTACCTCCATATGTCTCACATATCAGTATCCCTTATGTAAAGCACACAGGGGGTTAATGTGAGGGACATGATGGGGTTCACTGCTATTAATATGAGGCACATTGAGTTGTAACCTGTAATATACATGACCAAACTTTTTATACACAACTGTGGATATAAGTACAGACCTATACATTTCTAAGGACCCATATATACAGCCATTCTTTTTGTGGCTGTGTATCTGGGCCAAATTGAAGAGCTGAAAATTATAGAGCAGGTCTTATATCTGTCCTATACATTCCCTATATCTGTCCTATACATCACCTATATCTGTCCTATACGTACCCTGTATCTGTCCTATATATACCCTGTATCTGTTTGCATTTGTGGCCCTGACAATTAATTTTTAATGTTTATATCAGTGAAAACCACATGCGTGCCACTTGTATGCAGGAGGCGTAAGGCTGAGGCCCCACGTTGCAGAAACGCAGCATTTTTGTTGCAGATTTTGATGCGGTTTATTTCAACCAAAGAATCAACCATTTAGAATCTATATTATTAACTATATGTATAATATGTACTGTTTTAGTGTCATTTTGTGCCATTTTGGTTGGTGGTGTGCCCCGGGATTTTTGAAGTGTAAAAAGTGTGCCGCGGCTCAAAAAAGGTTGAAAATCACTGGTTTAATTGGGGGGGGGGGGGGGGCAGACACTTAGGCTGTATGGGGCCCCAAAATTCCTGATGGCGGCCCTGGTTGTATATGTCCCCCACCACTGCAAAAAAAACAAAACAAAACGTTTTTGCCTGTTATATCTACATGCTGTGACCCCTCCTCATGTCCTCCAAGCACAGTCGGCTGCATTATTAACATCTCTCCACACAGAGAACTAAATGATCCTGCAGTGTGTCTGTGTTTGTTTCTTTTTTAGTTGCTATGATTCCTAGGATTTCTCTATCTTCCATGAGCTTGTATGTGTTTCTCTTTTGTTATATACTGCTGTACCATCTATGAAACTGTATCACTGAAATTTCCCCATTATGGGACTATTAAAGGATTATCTTATCTTATCCAGCTTTGAGAGGTCCACGGTCACATCGGTAATTTCCAATATTCGATGGGGCAAAAGACATCTCCAGAGGTCCGAGTAGGCCCTTTGCGGATTTTCCTAGTATATCTGGTAGTAGCCCAATAGGTATAAAAGGTAAGGGTGACGGAGACAGATCTTCTTTAAGGTCACACCAGGCCTCATAGATGCCTCAGAGGAGTATGTACATCGGAGTGGGGTTATGGCCCTTTAAGCCACAGGTCAGACTGGACCTTAGAGCCAAAGAAATGGAGGAACACATCAGACGACAGTGTACTGGGGGACCAGGACATAAGTTCAATCCATGTCTTCCACTGTACTGTTTTGTAGTAATCAGCACATCTGGTAGGCCTATACCACCGAAAGCTTTTCTCTTCATCAGAAATATCAAAGGAAGACAGGGTTTCTTCCCTCTCCATAGGAAGGATGAGAATACGCTTCTCATTGTTTTAAAGAAGAGTGGAGGAAGATAGATGGGTACCATGTGGAGGCAGTATAGGATCTTAGGTAAAACGGAAGTTTGCAATAAATTTCGACATCCGAACCAGGAGAAGAATAATCCCTGGTGCGACGCTAGCATACTGCGTTTCAATCCAAAATCCTGATTTGTGTAAACTCTGTCATGTCTGGAGACGCCGTGGAGAGCAATCTGCTGCCTGCAACATCCTTCAGCATGACTGGTTTGGCGGTGAGTCAGTAATAGTGTGGGGTGGCATTTCTTTGGAGGGCCACACAGCCCTCCATGTGCTTGCCAGAGGTAGCCCCCACACAGTAAAATATGCTCCACAGTGGCCCCCGAACAGTATAATATGCTCCACAATGGCCCCCACACAGTATAGTTCTTCATAACAACCCCTGCACAGTATGATATGCTCCACAGTGGCCCTGCAAAGTATAATATGGATATGCTACTATTCCCCTGCTAGCCGCCCACTGTACTTTGTGGAGCATGCCAGCATTCCCCTGACAACTACCTCCTCTTTGTCTACAACAGGAACACCGGCATGCCCAGAAGAAGTGAAGTTCTTTGTCCTGGACGTCTAGTCCGGAAGACAGGTAAGTATGATGGGATTGAGGGTGGGGGGGATTTAGAGTAGATTATGTTCAATGCTCGTAAGAGGAACTACAAGATCCCCAAATTTGAGCAGTAAAAAATGTGCCTGGAGCATCAGTCTAGAAAAAGAGGACAACTGGGTGACAGCCCCTTCTCTGGATAAGTGTTTACACAGAACAGGACAAGATAAAATAACACAGAAGCAGAATCGGCAAGCCAAGGTCAAACCAGAGAGACAAACTGTACCAAATCGAAATCCAAAAGAGTAGCCACAAGGAAAGTCAAAGGTCAGAAGTCAGTAAATTCAATACAATATCAAGAGAACCACTTAGCAAGAAGAAAGTCACAATAGAAAAGTGAAAAAAATCCAGCTGATTTATGTTTATATTTTTGCTTGTTGTAGAGCGAGTTTGAGTTTGATGCCTGGGAGCTATGCATTTCATATTCATTTTGGATTAGGGAGTTTAGGTATGAAATCACTGTGTAATACCCGAGGGGGTTCCATCTGCGTATAGCTTCTGTCTAAATGGGCTTTTTATTGTGTACGTACAATTGCTATGACCAACATGGGATCTATTTGTAATTTTATATTTACATATATCATGTTCATTGTTCTCATTGTTTTGTTGTTTTGTTTGTTTTTAAATGTTATTGTCTTTGATATGTGTTTACTTGATACAGGTTTAATTTCCTTTCCCATTTGTTTGTATTTCCGGGACACCTCATGTGTCCATAATCATGGGAAGGGTATTTATAGCAACCGAAGGGAGAACGAAGTTAGGCTACGATTAAGGGGACGTGCCTGTCCTTGAAACGCGTCAGCTGGCTTTTCTTTGGGGACATGGAGTTGATCTAACAGCAATCATGTCTGTAGCATATACTGGATTTTTTTAAACAAATGTAAAAATAAACGCTACGTTTTAACAAAAGGGACTTAAGGAGTGGAGCTGGATTTTTTTCACTTTTCTATGGACATTCCCCACAGCCGATGGGTCGTTTTCACGTGCAACCTCCGTCCCGGAACACCTGGTCATTCAACTAGCATTGTTTGTTCATTCAAACTAGTTCAAGTAAGTGGGCTGTATTCATTCCTTCCCCAATACTTCCCATTTATATTTGAAAGTCACAATAGCCTGCAAACATGTGTGAGCTGTTAACCTGTTTATAGGAAGTCAAGAACTCGCCCCAGACTTTCAACTAACTTTCAACCTAAAGACACTCCCTCCTCCTGACTAGGGCCATTCATTGGGCCTAATCCGGAGCAGAGTGAGCGACTGGATGCCGGTGCAGTGCATCGGCATTCAGTCGCGGCTACCCGTTTTTTTGGGCTGGAACCTGAGACGGCTTCAGGTTCCGGACCAAAAAACCCCGGACCAAAAAATCCCTTAGAGGAGCAGAGGGAAACCAGGGTGTAGGAGATGGGTGTGGTGGAAAATCAATTACAGAGGTAAGGGAAGACAAGAATAACCGAGGGCAAGGAATCATAGCCTCCTCACGCTTCCTGCGATGTACAATACAGACAGAGGATGACATAGAAGTTTGAACAGGTGTGGACGTAACACTCTGCTTTTCTAAATTAAAGCTAGCCATACACTTTTGATTTTAAACAGTCATCATGCAATAGACACCCATTCATAAGTACTATCCCACCATCAACATTAACAACTAAGCTGCTCTATAAGAAGGCGAGTGACTCTACAAAGTAGGCTCACGATAGGCCAAAAGTGTATGATCTCGTGGTACCTTAAGTTTACTGGTTAGTGTCTAAAGTAGCATCCACTAACTAATGTAGCAGTACAACATTTATAACTGTTATCTCCATTCAGTTGTCTAAATAATTTCTATTTTATTTATCCCCAGTAGCTGGCAGTTCTAGCTGCTTCATAAACACATAAAATGCTGTCAAGCATTCAGAAGATTTATGTCAGGTCATGATGCAAGTGGTTATAATTTGCTTCCTCTTTTAATTTTATAATAACTAATACAAAACAAGAGAAAAACAAAGTGAACATGCGGATGGTCCCATTGGGCCTTAGCCTTAGGATACATGGCCACTTAGAAAGCACCTACAGCAAGCTATACCTGAAAATATTTTTTACTACTAAGCACACAGTCACATGCTCCGTAGTAAGGACTGCCAACTCTGGCCATTGCAAGCTGAAAATCTTGAAAGTGAGGTCACATAGGAGGTAAGTGAGAAATGTACGTTAGGAAAACCTTTTAAACTAGTCAGCAGAAATGTGGTGCTACAGCTTGATGTAAACTCAGGTACATGTATGGACCTAGCAAAACATATGAAATTGCATAAACAAAGCTATCATCTGAGGGCTGCCATAGTTGATAACTATTCATTTTTCAGTTTGTATTTGCTGTAATATTGGGTCACTAAAATGCTTCTTTAATTCTGCTATCCATCACTTCTATCCTCCTGCATTGGGTCAATGCAAATGAAATGCCCCATGAACAGCCAATTATCATGTACCCTAAGCCTCAAAAGTTGCTATTCTCACTACTCTGGGCCACAGCAATAAAATGTACATGGTTCCAGTCTGCTTTGTTGTGTATTTGTTTCTGCTTACCAGGATTAGGGATTATGAACCCACTGTGCTACGAAGCTGGTTTACTTTGGACCACCTCTAAAGGCATTTTTCTAGGCAGTCTCCAAGGTTTACACCCTTTTAATCCTGTACAGGGATGAGGCTTTGCAGCAGGGAGACTGTCACTTTGCCACCTCCTAAAGTAATCCCTGTGTTGGTAGCAGCTGGCCCAGAGGGCCAAGACATGCTGGTGCAAAGAACTGGGTGTCAGGGAAGAGAGTGGTGAAGTTCAGGCAGTCAGGGAAGACAGCTATAGTTCAGGGATCAGGAACAAGCAAATGGTCAGGACTAGAGATGAGCGAATACCGTTCGATCGAGTAGGTATTCGATCGAATATTAGGGTATTCGACATATTCGATTCCAATCGAATACCACATGGTAAACGCACTAAAAATTTGTATACCCTCCCACCTTCCCTGGTGCTTTTTTTGTACCAATAACTGTGCAGAGAAGGTGGCACAGGAAGCAGGAAAACGTAGGCATAAAAAAATAGGAAAAAGTAATTGGCTGGCTAAATTAGGTGACCTCGGATTTATAAGAATAGTGTCAGCCGTATTCGTGTCAGATGTGGTTTGGAGTTAGTTAGGGTGAGACATTGTGTTTAGGGGGAGAAAGACACTAGCTTCTGCTAGGCAAGAAAACAGTAATCAACAGCTCTTTTCAGAGCTACACTGCAGGAACAGTGTACTATACACTGAACCTGCCAAAGATGTGTCAGGGTAGCATCAAGGGACGGGGACGTGGATGTGAGAATCCAGCTGGGGATCCAGTCCACAGTCCAGCTACTGGAGAGGGGCAGCCAGCAGTGCCCCTCGTCATTAGCACACGGGGACGGGGATGTGGACGTGGAATTCCAGCTGGGGATCCAGGCCGCAGTAGCTCGACTGCGGATCCAATTAGCTACTGGAGAGGGGCAGCCAGTAGTGCCCCTCATCAGTAACACAAGGGGATGTGGACGTGGAAATCCAGCTGGGGATCCAGGCCGCAGTAGCTCGACTGCAGATCCAATTAGCTACTGGAGAGGGGCAGCCAGCAGTGCCCCTCATCATTAGCACACGGGGATGAGGATGGGGACGTGGATGTGGAAATCCAGCTGGAGATCCAGTCCACAGTCCAGCTACTGGAGAGGGGCAGCCAGCAGTGCCCCTCATCATTAGCACACGGGGATGAGGATGGGGACGTGGATGTGGAAATCCAGCTGGGGATCCAGGCCACAGTAGCTCAACTGCGGATCCAATTAGCTACTGGAGAGGGGCAGCCAACAGTGCCACAAAATCAAGCAGGGTACCCCGCTGACGAGGCCCGGGCACCAGGAACATATGCTAGGGTGGATAGCAGATATTGTGGACCCACAACCAGCATATCCCATCACCAGTACTGACAAGACACAGTTCCATGTGTCTGTGCCAGCACACAAGTTCCTCGTCCTTCTCCTCCTCCAACACCACCACCTTCACCGTAAATAAATAGTTAAAAAAAAAACATTAATATTTTAGGGCTCACCCCAAGGGCCTGAAAATTAATGTTTTAGGGCTCACCCCAAGGGCCTGAGAATTAATTTTTTAGTGCTCACCCCAACAGCCAAAAACTAAAACTGCTGGTTAAAGGCTCAATTCACCCAAAGGGCCTAAAACACTGCTGGTTAAAGGATCAACTCACCCCAGGGGCCAAAAACACTACTGGTGCAAGGCTCTACTCACCCCAAGAGCCAATAACTAAAACACTGCTGGTGCAAGGCTCTACTCACCCAAAGGGCCAAAAAATAAAACACTGCTGGTGTAAGGCTCTACTCACCCCAAGGGCCAAAAAGTAAAACACTGCTGGTGCAAGGCTCTACTCACTCCAAAGGCCAAAAAGTAAAACACTGCTAGTGCAAGGCTCTATTCACTCTAAGGCCAAAAATAAAACACTACTGGTTTAAGGCTCTACTCACCCAAGGGCCAAAAAGTAAAACAATGCTGGTGCAAGGCTCTACTCACCCCAAAGGCCAAAAACTAAGCTGGTTAGAGGCTCAGCTCACCCAAAGGGCCTAACATTCTACTGGTTAAAGGCTCAACTCACCCAAAGGGCAAAAAACTAAGCTGGTTGGAGGCTCAACTCACCCAAAGGGCCTAACATTCTGCTGGTGCAATGCTCAACTCAATTAAAGGTGCAACGTTTAGATGGCTTCTTTCAAAATCGAGGGTGAGTCCTTTCAGTAAGATCTGATGGCTGATCAGATTTCAGCCCTGATTATCCTGGTTGATCTTCAGTAATGAGGCCAGCTCAGCATGAGGATCTTCTAAGTTAGGTTGTCCATGAAGACTCGATCACAGTAAATGTTCTTATTTTTCTCCAATTTAATCTCTGAATGAACTGCTCTGAAAGATGGCCTAGGCACTGCTGCAATGGCAATCACTGGCTTTTCCTGTTCTGGTTCCAAAGAATCTTGTGTCTTACTTGAAGAACAGACAATCTTAGTCTGACTGCTGGTTGCTTGTGCTGCAGCATTTGGAGTTGGGTCTGTCAGCCTTGTGATGAACTCCTCATTCAGTATCCCATTGCTTTCAACAGCCTCTAAAGTCTTTTGACACTTTGAATTTTGCTCAGTTCCAAATGACTCTGTGTTTAGATTTGGCTCAGTCGCAGCTACAGAACATGCCTTGGATGGCAAAGTTTCCTTTAGTGGCACCATCTCAGCAGGATGATGATGATGATGATGATGATGATGATGATGATGATGATGATGAACCTTGGTTAAATCTGGTGTCAGAAGGGAAAGTGGTTTCTGATCTACATCTAAAGTACTGGAGCATGTTGTTTGGACTATTAACACCTGATCAGAACCCTGTAGAGGTAATGTAGAGTCCGATATTAGAGGACCATTACCGGTAGTAGTGGTTGCAGCCAATTCTCCACCTTGGCGGTCCTCTAAATAAAAGTTACCCCCAGGACTTGATGCCAAAATGTTATCAATTTCACAATTAAAATCAAGGTCAATGTCTGGGTCCTCACTCCAATCCACTTCATCAATCCCACACAATGAGAGTGATGGTTCTGGAACCACCGTTTTAGGGGGCTAACAATTTTAAAGGGGCTAACACTCTGCCGGCGCAAGGCTTAACTCACGCAAAGGGCAAAAAACTCTGCTGGTGCAAGGCGCAACTCACTTAAAGGACCTAAACACTCCGCTGGTGCAAGGCTGAACTAACTTAAAGGGCCTAAAACTATGCTGGTAAAAGGCTCAAGTCACCTCAAGGGCCTCAATCTCTGCTAGTAGCTCAGCTTAAGGGTCTCTAACTTAATTTGAAAGGTCTCCCTTTAAGGGCCAGAAAAGTGAATTTTTGAAGGTCTTACCACATCACACACACACACACACACACACACACACACACACACACATACACAATGACAGTTAAGGGTGGGGGCTGTTAGATTTCCCATTGCCTATGCCATCTGTGGTTGTCATGGGCAACCTTTATGGCATGTCTTTAGCTTTAAATTTGTGTTTCTGTCCATACTATTGTGGAGGAAAGAAGGTTCTCAAGTATTTTTCCACTTTATATATTGAGTTTGGAGTGTCTAGTTGATAGGCTGTGATATTGGGGTAATACTGGGACTTCGGCATGTTAGATGCGCCCAGGCATGCTTCCCCTGCTGTCCCAGTTGCATTCCACAGGTGTTGGCATAATTTCCTGGGGTGTCATTGTGGACTTGGTGACTCTCCTTAGCCTAATTTTGGTTTCCCCTGAAACGAGCATTTTTTCTCCATAGACTATAATGGGATTCGATATTCGGTTGAATAGTCGAATATTGAAGGGCTACTCAAAACAAATATCGAATATTTCACTATTTGCTCATCTCTAGTCAGGACACCTAAGGGCATAACTGAAATATACAACCAAGGGCAGGTGATTGGTTGGAACTATGGTATTAAACTGATGCATGCACTGGACCTTTAAAATGCTGCAACGGCTGATAGTTGCACCGTACAGATGGAAGTATGAAGCAGTGAGATGGATAGGGAGAAACAGCAGAAGTGGTACAGAGGAAAATGGAACTTCTGTATTTAGGTATATGTCAAAATGCCTGTTTATTAATATCACAGTACCTTCTAGTGTGTTACAGTTTCCAAGTATGTCTCTTCTTCAGTTTTGAAGTCCCATTTTCAAGTAAATCAGTCTCAGTTCCCAAGCAAAGCACTTTTGTCCCCATTTTCATATGAATAAGATGACAATTTACATGAAAATGGGGCTCCAAAGCTGAATAACAAATGTATATTTGAAAGAATCACCAATGTATATAGAAGTTTCTGATTGCTAGCTTTCTTCCATTGTACATTGTATGAACAGGCTGGCTCTCGAGAGATAGCCTATCAAAGGCAAAGGTGCAGGGCCAGAGGGGAACAGCTCCAGAGGGGGCACATCAGACTCTGATACTCTCTGTATATTACAGTGGAGGCTAGTTAGCTATTGCGGCTGCTCTGCTACTGTCTTTAAAGACCCGGCATCCACCATAATAGTATGCCAGATGTCCAGAAGGGGTTAAAGAAAAATGGGAAAATTAGGTTACAGGTTGTTCTTTGAGGCTAATACATATTCTTCTGGAAGAGGAAAAAGTTCAGTTTGAGCAAATAAATCGTGATTTAAAAAAAATTATTGAAGCGGCCAGAACCTTATCTGATATTCCTGGTTTTGAGAAAAAAAAAGACAAAAACCTTACAAACAGGTTCAATATAAGTGGGCATGTAACTTTGTAGGCCAAAACCAATCACAAAAATGTATCTGGAGATCTGGAGCAATCCCCTTCAGAAAGTGAAAACACTGATTCTGAAAGGACTCTTGGGAGGGTCAATGATTTAAACACTAATAATACTTTTACAAGTGCAGCTACATGGAAGAAACTGGGGTAGGAGTGGTCCTCAAAATATCCTTTATTTTTATTTTTTTAAGACAAAAACCACCTAAATTTTGTTATATGCTGAGACAGGAGACAGAGTCAGGGTTGCATAGACACATTGCAGATTATTACTCTTTCCAGTCGTACACTCTAACTAAAAATGGGGGAACATAGTTCTAAAAAATAGAACTGAATAAAAAACAAGATCTGTGAAAAAATTCTCTTGGATAGACACAACTATATAAGATGACTCTTATGTATTTTACAGAAAACAAAAGAGATATTGTACTGATGGCATACAGCCCATCAGTTAGGGCTAGTTCACACGTGAACTGCCCGCACGGGTTTTGACACCGAGAGAGACGCGGCGAGCCTCGTCTTTCCCTTGTCAAAACCCACCTGCCGCGACCATCGCGGTCGCGGCTTTCCCCTCCGCTGTCGGCTTAAATGAATGTGAGCCGACATAGGAGGGTGCTGCCGGGGGCGGAAGCCGCGCGGCTGAGCCAGCGCGGCTTCCGCCTGAAGATAGGGCAGGTCGCTTCTTTTCTCCGCTAGCGGCAGCCCGCCGCTAGTGAAAAAAAAAAGCCCAGCGGTCTACATAGACCACCATTGTAAAGGGGCGGATTTTGAAGCGAAATCCGCTGTCAAAGTCCGCCCCTTTGCCCACGTGTGAACTAGCCCTTACTGTCCGTTTTGTTTTTTTTAAAACGGACATCTTCATAACGGAATCCAATGGTCATGATAACCCTTCCTAACTCTGTTTGTGTGTGTGTCCACTATAACTGTAATGGTGCCCTGTTGCAGTTATGGTCGTTACCCCCCCCCCCCCATCCCACAGGTAATGTTATGAACTGTAATTGTGCCCTAGTAGAGTCCCCCACAGGTAATATTACAATGATAGTGAGGGGTGAGTTAATTAGGAAGGGCTTGTAATGGATGGGCTAGGTAGGGAAACAGGGAAGGGGAAGGAGTGAGAAAGGGAGGGAGTCAGCTCTGAGTGAAACCCAAGGCATCATGGTAGTTGTAGGGAAACACAGAACAGGAAGATGGTCATGTAAGCAAAGACAGAAGATACCAGGAGCTCACAGAGAAACCCAGAAATCACTCAAAAGGTATTTGGGTGCACTTATTAATCTATTAATAGCACTAACAGGCATTTTTTGAAAAATTATTTCTTGCCCGGAAAACCTCTTTAAGGACGTTCAGTCAAGGTATAGCAAAAACAGGTTGAGTGATCATTGAAGGGGTTGGCCTCTTTCAGACCAATATTGAGAGATAAATGTTATGGCTTGTATAATAAAAAGTTGTATAATTTTCCAATATACTTTCTGTATCAATTCCTCACGGTTTTCTAGATCTCTGCTTGTTGTCATTCATTCTGTTACTTCTAAAGGATAAAACTCTGACCGTGGTCATGTGATTTACGGTCCATGGTCATGTGATGAGTACACAGGTGCCTCTCGTTACAGTCACAGCACAATATTCAGACGGCTGCCTGGTAATCAGTTGTGCACCTGTGTGCTCATCACATGACCATGGACCGTAAATCACATGACCATGGACCATAAATCACATGACCATGGTCAGACTTTTATTCACGAGAAGTAACAGAATGAATGTAACAGCAAGCCGAAATCTAGAAAACCGTGAGGAATTGATACAGAAAGTATATTGGAAAATTGTGCAACTTTTTATTATACAAACCATAACATTTGTCTCTCAATATTGGCCTGAAAGTGGATAACCCCTTTAAATAGCAATAATAACTCATAACCCCACGTACTTCGTAAGGGAGGTCTAGCAGGGCCCACTGAAGCAGTACCAAACAAGTAATCTCCCAGCCTTACAACGCTGACTCAGGAGCTAACCATGAGTCCCGGGTACTGCACGTATTCCACCATATCATTTGAAAACCATTATTTCAACAGAAAACTCAATAAACCCCAGGGCTACCATTCCACCAGCGGCCCACAGTTTTCCATAACTCAGCTTTAAAGTGTGCCCTGCAAGACCTTCCTACCACCGGCTGTCGTGACAGAGATGATGGAATAATCTGGAAAAAAGCCTTACATCCACCACAAGTCATCAGGGTGGATGGGTAGAACTGTAAAGTCTTCAGCCCCAGTGTGACAACACAGGGCCGTGTGATGGGAGCATAAAGATAGGAAGGGTCCACTTTACCAGTTGTTCTAGATCAGTGGCGTAACTAGAAATGGCGGGGCCCTGTGGCAAACTTTTGACATGCCCCCCCCCCCTCCTGACCGACACTGAAGACCTCGACCGACCGACCCCCCGCTGTATTCCTGAGCACTTTAATATGCCCCATAGTGGCCCCAGTAAACAGTATTATGCCCCATAGTGGCCCCAGTACACAGTAGTATGTCCCATAGTGGCCCCTGCACATACTATTATGCCGCATAGTGGCCCCAGTACATAATAGTATGTCTCATAGTTGCCCCTGTACACAGTATTATGCCCCATAGTGGCCCCTGTACACAGTATTATGCCCCATAGTGGCCCCAGTACACAGTAGTATGTCCTATAGTGGCCCCTATACACAGTAGTATGCCCCATAGTAGCCCCTGCGCACAGTATTATGCCCCATAATAAACACCCATGAACAATTATTATACTCTGGGGTCTGAAAAGACCCCAGAGTATAATAATCGGAGACCTGGGGGGATACAAACATAAAAAAACACTGTTACTTACCTATCTCCAGCTCCGCTGCAGTCTTCGGTGGTTTCGGCCATATTTAATGACGTACTGACGTCACATGACCCAGGACGCAGGCCCCGGTCATGTGACATGAGGAACGTCACACAACTAGGCCCAAAGCCTGCCCGGAGCGTGGAAAGTAAATAACATGTTTATTATGTTCCTTTACCTTTCCGAGGCCTCCGATCATTATACTCAGGGGTCTGAAAAGACCCCCCAAGTATAATAATAGTACTTGTGGAGCCAGCCAGGATCGGTAAGTAAATAGGGCCCGTTACTGGCTAGAGTGACTCCAGCCGATAACGGCCTATTAGGAAAAGAAAAAAAACGCAGGGGTAGCAGCTGTCGCCAGGCACCTAATGTCCCGGGCCCTGTGGCAGCCGCTACCGCTGCTAACCCGGTAGTTACACCACTGTACTAGATCACTCAACTAATTAGCTATGTATGTATTTTACTTATGTTAGCAATATGTATGTACACCCATTCACATATAAAGAACACCATGGAATTAGACGTATTATTTCTAACAGAAATAATAATAACTTACATGACTCACCCTAAATACTGTATAAGCAATAATATTAAATTATACCAGCTGCAGATAATCCATAGCTATTTAGGTAATAAGGAAAGTCTTAAGCAGCTGTCAGTGGGTACAAAATGATACTATTGTAGGACACCGCTGAGAAATAACCCAAAATATACTATATGTCATAATGGGACCGGCTGCATTATATGATGTAATAGTAAGATATAATAATAGTAATCCATATACTTATCCAGATATAGACTGTAAATACTCCTAAATCAACGGCTACACATGAAGAGTAAGAAATGCAATAATCCGATGCAGTATTTGTCTGGTGCCGTTTACATGTGGCAGAGCATGATTAGCAGAGAGAAATCTAAAAAAACAAGAAAACTTGTTGATCTTCAGTAGTTGATACCTTTTTAATGGCTAACTCATAATGATGACAAATTACGACGTTTCGGAATGCTTGGCTCCTTTCTCAAAGTAAATTTAAAAACATTTTTGAAGTGGCGTAACATGTATATATACAGAGCAGGCACAAAAGGTGTTAGAGTTCAGGAGGAAGGGGGGGGTTGTTAGTAATTGGTAGAGACAATGTAAACACTTACAGGTCCTTATCAGTTCACACATTACTGTAAAAAGACATGAAACCCTGTGATGCATTAAGTCCACACTCTAGTGTCTGAAGCAGTGTCATGAACTTATACTCATTTATGCGTCTTTCCCTCTTTGATCTGAAATTCCCTCTCAAAATCAAAATCTTCATATGATCGGCGATGTTGTGGTCCCCACTGCAAAAATGCTTAGACACGGGAAGGTCAATCCTTTGTTCTTTAATTGTATGGCGATGTGAGTTCATACTCGTTCTAAGTTGCTGTCCGGTCTCTCCAACATACAGATTATCAGTGGAACATTTGGTACACATAATTAAATACACTACATTGGATGTGCTGCAGGTGAAGGTACCTGGAATTTTATATTCCTTGTTCGAGTTTGGTATCTCTATCCTGTCAGTGGTCAGTATGTGGGGGCAGGTTTTGCACCTCTTATTTCCACATGGGAATGTTCCTGTGTTAGTTGGGGGTGATAGAGAGCTACTGACCACCATATTCCTGAGGTTTGGTGGCTGTCTGTAGCATAGGAGAGGGGGGTCCAGAAATATGGATGTTAGACGGTTGTCTTTTTGTAGTAGTGGGTGTAATTTGCGTGTGATACCTCTCAGCGTCTCCAGGTGGGGGTTATATGTGACAACCCCCTATATGTGACTTCCTCTCCACCTGCACCACCAGGTCTCTGGCCTACTACCGATTCATTGACGATATCCTAATCATTTGGACTGGGTCTGAACAACAGCTGATAACCTTCCATGAACAATTTAACCAATTCCATCCCACCATCAACCTGACGCTCAATCACTCCTTCTCGGAAATAAACTTCCTAGACACAGTCATCAAGATACAAGAAAACAAAATTGAGACATCACTGTATCGGAAGCCGATTGACCGACCAACCTACCTAGGATGGGATAGCTTTCATCCGAAACACATAAAGAACTCTGTTGTGTACAGCCAGGCCATCAGATACCATCGCATATGTTCTAACCCTGCAGATAGAGAAGAACAGCTCGGAGGCCTCAGAGACACATTCTTGAGGCAGGGTTACCATCCAAGAACGATTGATAACCAAATCACCAGAGCCACTAGGATACCAAGATCGGAGTTATTAAGATACAACACCAAAAAGGAGAACAATCGAGTGCCCCTGGTTGTCACATATAACCCCCACCTGGAGACGCTGAGAGGTATCACACGCAAATTACACCCACTACTACAAAAAGACAACCGTCTAACATCCATATTTCTGGACCCCCCTCTCCTATGCTACAGACAGCCACCAAACCTCAGGAATATGGTGGTCAGTAGCTTTCTATCACCCCCAACTAACACAGGAACATTCCCATGTGGAAATAAGAGGTGCAAAACCTGCCCCCACATACTGACCACTGACAGGATAGAGATACCAAACTCGAACCTGCAGCACATCCAATGTAGTGTATTTAATTATGTGTACCAAATGTTCCACTGATTATCTGTATGTTGGAGAGACCGGACAGCAACTTAGAACGCGTATGAACTCACATCGCCATACAAGTAAAGAACAAAGGATGGACTTTCCCGTGTCTAAGCATTTTTGCAGTGGGGACCACAACATCGCCTTTTGTGCCTGCTCTGTATATATACATGCATCCTTCAAAAATGTTTTTAAATTTACTTTGAGAAAGGAGCCAAGCGTTCCGAAACGTCGTAATTTGTCATCATTATGAGTTAGCCATTAAAAAGGTATCAACTACTGAAGATCAACAAGTTTTCTTGTTTTTTTATATTTCTAACCCACTGGCTAACACGGTACAACAACGAACATTTTCCTTATAGCAGAGAGAAGGAAGTCATATACAGGAATTATCAGTACAACCTCCATACTGTATCACCAGTAACATCACCACACTGTATATCTGATCCCAGGCCAGGCTGCTCCTCTCTCACCAGTGTCTCCATTACATGTGATCTCTATGATATATCAGCCACGTCTGAGGTGTGTGAGGTAAGTGGGGACAAAAACGAGGGGACACAGTGACTGCATAAACCCTGTGGTAATACTGCAGCATATATGATGTAGAATGATGATAATCAGTAGCGTTACTAGGAACAGTGGATCCCCGTGACGAACTTTTGACATGCCCCCCCCACCCCGACTGACACCCGCTGAAGACCCCAACCGACTCCCCCCCCCCCCCCACACACACACACACATTCCTGCGCTCTCTATTATTCACCTTAGTGGCCCCTGTACAAACTATTATGCCCCATAGTGGCCCCTGCACACAGTATTATGGCCCATAGTGGCCCCTGCACACAGTATTATAACCCATAGTGGCCCTTGCACACTATTATGCCCCACTGTGGACACCCATGAACAATTATTATAAACTGGGATCTTTTCAGACCCCAGAGTATAATAATCGGAGACCGAGAGGGGGGATACAAACATAAAAAAACAATGTTACTTACCTATCTCTGGCTCCGCTACAGTCCTCCGTGGTGTCGGCCTTCTTCAATGATGTCCGGGATGCGTCCCGGGTCATGTGACGTCAGGGAGCGTCTAGAAGTAGGCCCGAACTTGCCCAGAGTGTGGAAAAGTAAGTAACATGGTTTTTTATGTTACCTTACCTCCTCTGGACCTCCGATCATTATACTCGGGGATCTGAAAAGACCCCTGAGTATAATAATGATGCTTGTGGGGCCTGTGGCGTCACTTACCGATCCCGGCCACTGCAAAGATTGGTAAGTAAATAGGGTCCATTACTGGCTGGAGTAACTCCAGCTGGTAACGGCCTATTAAGAAAAGAAAAAAACTGCAAGGGTAGTGGCTGTCGCCAGGCCCCTAATGTCCTGGGCCCTGTGGCAGCCACTACCCCTGCTACCCCGGTAGTTATGCCACTAATGATAATAAACTAGTAGTGATGTCTAAAGTGAATGTGGTCATATGAGTGTGGTATGAAAGGATAAACCCCATTATTATATATTCCCTTATTCTGCAGACATGTTTCCTCCAGTCCTTGAGCTGAGAAAAGACAATCCTTGTGCCATGTCCAAGGAGAATTCCCCTTCCCCCAACCATGGCGATAGCTGCTATTGGCCTATCAAATCTTATTGGCCAATAGCAGCTAGCTGGCACAGATCCAATGAGTTTTCAGGTTACTTGAAAACTGGCAGTAAATGCTGCTATGCATAGCTGCCCCTGTGAGAGTCTTATTTGCTATTCCTCTGTAGTTCCACAGATCAATGTGTGCTTCCAGGCGTTTCCCTGCCTCCCTTGATCCCTTCTGACACCTTTCCTGAACTCCTAATTTTATTTTTTACTGTCCCCTCTGCAGATTGCTGATTAGATAATAAACCCTCTAACTAGCAACAGCCTCTTTTGGGGAGTGAGGTTTTTTCGCTTTTTTTTTTCTTTTGTGTTTTTTTATTTTTTGTTCCTGGTTTTTGTTACATTTCTGTTGTGTGCTGCTGCAGAGCTCTGTTCAGTGATGTAAGTTACTGATCGAGTTTCTGCTGTATTTTTTCTTTGGCTGTATTTTTTTTTTTCTAATCCAAATTTTTGTTAGATTTAGCTAGAATTTCTATAACTACAGTCACACCTTGTAAAAAAAATATGTCCAGCAGGTTGCTCAAAGGACTGATTGTAACAGTAGTAATGTACAAATGTAACTACTCCTTAATAGCCCACTTAACTGTCAAGAAGTTACTTTTATACACGTCAAAAATAATCTTGGCCCTTCAAGGTACCCCATGAGGCTGAAATGGCCCCCTGGTGAAAATGAGTTTGACACCCCTGCTCTAAGCAATAACAAGCATGTTCTCTATTACTGGCAGCAAATTCATCCCTCACCTCTTCCCTAAAAGGGAATTAAATAGTGATGACTTATCTTTAGGATAGATCATCAGGATCTGGTCATGAATGCCCAGAAGGGAATACCTCTTTAAGGGTGGACACATCTGTACAGCTTGAAAATGGTGACCAACTAAAACAAAATATACTAGCAAACCGGCAAATTTTTATACAGTGAATACATTTTACTTGCATAAAACTGGAAAACTCTTTAAGAACTATTTCACTATACCCTAGCCTGCAAATAATTTTTTTCTAGATTGATCATTTATCTGTTATTAATTGGCAACATCTCTGTCTAGCCTTATGAAATCTTTGGCACTCTCATCCACCTGCCGCTTTGCCACACTACTTCTGTTTATAATGTGATTTATATATATATACAAAGAATGAGAACCAAATATGCTTTCATTCTCTGCCAAAAGAGTCTTAATTCATGGAGCGATGATCTGAGCATGTCAATGTTTATACTTGCTGAAGTTCATTTATAAGATTTCTATGGCAAAATACAATGCATTTAGTAGATTTTATTAGCAGAAAATACAGCTTTAGTAAGCTTGTGATGCAATCTTTTTATGGGTTATTTTCTTATTTCATATCTGTTCTATCTTTTTAGTAAATTGAACAACCTAGAATAAAATCATTTGATAGATTGTATGCAGAAGAATTTGCACAGTACAGTCCTATGTCATACAATAAAGATTTGCAATAAGGAACTGACTACACAGTATTGGAAGGAATTTCCGAAGCACGTATGTATGAAACAGTTACATATGCAAAAGATATAAACCCAGTTCCAAAAAAGTTGGAACCCAGTGTAAAATGTAGCAATACAAGAATGAAATGATTTAGAAGTCTCATATAAGCATATTTTATTCTCAATAGGACATAGAACACATACCAGGAGTTGAAAGTTAGACCTATGGAAAAAATTACTCATTTAGAAATTGATGGCAGCAACACATCTCAAAAATGTTGGAACAGGATTAACAAAAGTCTGGAAAAGTAAGTGGTACTAATAAAAAAAAAAAAAAAAAATGAAGGAGGGTCAATTAAGAAAAATCACATTAGAAATAAAGATGGTCTGGGGTTCATCAATTAGTACAAAACTGCATCGAAAAATTGTGGAACAATTTTAGAAAAATGTTCCTCACTGTAAAATTGCAAAGACAGGTTATCCCCATGTACAGTACATAATAGCATCAAAAGATTCAGAAAGTTTGGAGAAATCCATGCGTACAAGAGACAAGGTTGAGGGTCAATTTTGGATGTCTGATCTACAGTACAGGACCTCAGGATAAACTGCATCAAAAACAGGCATGAATTTGTAATGCAAATCACTGCATGGGCTCAGGAATACTCATTTAGGCTGCATCTATCAGTAATGTTTTGTCTGAAGACCCCCTTAATACTGCCTCCATAATTAGTACGCTGCACACTGATGGTCCCCATACAGTATACTACCCTATTACTGTAACTATTGGTTGGTATGTTGTGTGGAGCACCATGCTTAGGTTGCTTGGTGGATAACACCACCTCTATCTTTCACCAATAAAAAAAACATTTGGCACATTATGAAATCACAAAGAATAGCCAGGACTGTTAAGTGGCTAGAATCTTCTTCAAACAAGAATGGGAAAAGATTCCTTTTCCAATACTCCAGCAATTGGTTTCCTCACTCATCTTCAGATGTATACAGACTATTGTAAAAAGAAATGGGAATGCTACACAATGTTGACAATGGGACATTTTTTCACATCCAATTTGCATTTGTGGGGCACTCATTTTCACAGGTCCATCATAGGTTTTTGACTATTGAGGGATCTGTGAAAATGGGCAAAAAGATATGTCCTATGTTTTGCAAGCCCCTTAAAAAAATTAGTTATGTGAATAGCTCCATTCACATAATTTAATTTTATTGAATTAATTTTAAAACGCGCCATTATCATCATTCGTGTGGCTAGAGCTTTAGGTAAAGGCTCCATGTTATGGAAAAGTTGCTTTCTTTTGTTACCGATTTTGTGGTTTTTTTGTGCCAAATAAAGGAGTGGATTCTGCAGAAAAGAAAGTATAACTGGCTCCTCTATATTTGTCTTTCCTTCTGTAGCTACTTCTTGGTTTGGCTCAAAAAATTACAGCAAAATCTGCAACAAAAAAAGGAGCAGCTTTTCCACAACATGGGGCCTCTGCTTTGTACAGATCTGCAGATGTTGCAGATTTAGGTGATTTTTTTTTTTTTGGAGCCAAAGCCAACAATGGCTAAAAAATGAATATGTAATATATAGGAAGTACTTATACTTCACTCCTGGCCTTGGCTAAAAAAAAGTGAAGCAAAATCTGCAACAAAAAAGTTGTGTTTCCACAACATAGGGCCTCAGCTTTAAGGTTGGGACCCTATCTTGCTTAAAAAAAAGGGGAGTTCTACAGTCACAACAAAGTGGATGGGATTCTAGCAAATCCCATCCCCACTTTGCGGAAAAATATGCACAGCAGAAACATTGCGATTTCCAAAACCAGTGCAGTTTTGGAAATCGCAGTATGTCAATTATACCTAACGAAACTCCAGTGGTCTCCCTATAGGTGTAAGGCTAAGGCCCCACGGGCTGGAACCGGCACGCTAAAGCGCTGCGGGAACTACCGCAGCGTGAATGCATTGCGGTTCTTCCCACAGCGCTTTGAACAGAACGTTCACAGAGTTTTCCTCCGCGAACTTTGTTACAATTATATCTATGGGAAAACCGCCGGCGTTTCTGTAGATATAATTGACATGCTGCGATTTTCAAAACTGCCATGGTTTTGGAAATCGCAGCGTTTCGGCGCTGCAATTTTTTTCTGCAAAGTGGGCATGGGATTCGCATGAATCCCATCCACTTTGCAAGTACTGTAAAACGCCGCGATTTTTTCCGTAGCGTTGATTTTTTCCGCCATGGCTAAATTGTGGCATTTCCAGCCCATGGGACCCCAGCCTAAATGAAACAGAGTCTGCAGTGGAAACCTCTGCAGACTTTCTGTGAAAAGCACTGTTGGGAAAACTACGATGCGTCAATGCCGCATTTTTCTCAAAGCACTTTTATTTACTGCAGGAGACTATGTGGGGCCTTAAATTAAATTAACCCCTTCCCAACATCCGCCGTAATAGTACGGCGCATCCCGGGTGTGTAACTATGGCGACTGCCCGGGAGCCGAGTGCCCGCCATAGCCGCTGGGTGTCTACTGCTTTAAGCAGTAGACAACCGGCGCTAATGTCTCTCATCAGTCCCCGGACCGATCAGAGGCATTAACCCCTTCGGCGCCACGGTCAAAGGCGCTAGAGGCGCCATTTTCCCGGCGGCACATGGGCACCGCTATTTAGCTGGTGATCGCCGGTGCCTAGAGCAAGCTCCAAGGCCGACGTCACGTTGCCATGACAGTCGGGAGCCTTGTTAAAGACTCCCGGCCGGTCTGCAATCTCTGTCTTTTGCAGGCTGGTCTATGCAGCCTGCAAAAGAAATGATGATTTTTTGCAATGCATTAGCATTTTAATGCATTGCATTAGTGATCAGAGCCCCTGGGGTCCAGCACCCCTAGGGGTCTAATAAATGCAAAAAAAAAAAAAATAAATATAAAAAAATTTAAAAAGTATTAAAAATTCAAAACACCCCCCTTTCCCTAGAACACATATAAAAGTAGTTAAATACTGTGAAACACATACATGTTAGGTATCCCCGTGTCCGAAATCGCTCACTCTACAAATCTATAAAAATATTTTTCCTGTTCGGTAAACACCATAGCGGGAAAAATAGTCAAAAGTGCCAAACCGCCGTTTTTTCACTGTTTTGATTCTGATAAAAATTTGAATAAAAAGTGATCAAAGCAATAGTATTCCCCGAAAATAGTAGAACTAAAAAGTACACCCCGCAAAAAAAGACGCCTATACATCCCCGTACACGGACGTATAAAAAAGTTACGGCTGTCAGAATATGGCGACTTTTAGAAAAAAAATTTTTAACACAGTTTAGGATTTTTTTAAGGGGTCAAAATGTAAATAAAACCATATAAATTTAGTATCCCCGGAATCATACCGAAACACAGAATACAGGGATATGTTATTTTGGCTGCACAGTGAACGCCGTGAAACCGAAGCCCGTAAGAAAGTCGCAGAAATGCATTTTTTCTTCAAATCCACCCCATTCTGAATTTTTTGCCAGCTTCCCAGTACATTATACAGAATAATTAATGGTGGCATCATGAAAAAAAATTTGTCCCGCAAAGATTAAGACCTCATATGGCTCTGGGAGCGGAGAAATAAAAAAGTTATGGGGTTTAGAAGGAGGGGAGTCAAAAACGAAAACGAAAATCAAAAAATGCCATCGGCGGGAAGGGCTTAATCCTCGTTCCACAGATAAAAATATCATTCTCCAAATTACAGAAACACAGTTTTTCTACAGCTGTTATTTTCCTCAATTTGAGGAGAAGGTGAAAAAACGTTACATTTTACAGTAAGGGCTCATTCACACGTGAATAAAGGGGTGGATTTTGACAGTGGATTTCGCTTCAAAATCCACCCCTTTACAATGGTGGTCTATGCAGACCGCCAGGCTTTTTTTTTCCGCTAGCGGCAGGCTGCTGCTAGCGGAGAAAAGAAGCAACATGTCCTTTCTTCAGGCAGAAGCCACGGCGCGCTGGACCGCGGCTTCCGCCTGGCGGCAGCACCCTCCTATGTCGGCTCATTCATTTGAGCCGGCTATGGAGGGGAAAGCCGCGACCGCAATGGTCGTGGCAGGCGGGTTTTGACCAGAGAGTTCAAATTTGTTCTTGCTCAATACCCCATGTAATCATGTTTGTGAGCATAACAATAAATTGTTATTGACCCCAAAAAACATTAAGAAAAATATTTTCACTAAACTATTTGAGACACTCTGTGGACAGTCAAATATCAAACTGCTCTACTGCAAAACAGACTTAGAAAAAAATGAATTAACAATAAAAGGGTTCAGTGTCCGTTGTCTGTATTGCTGCAGCAGTCAGGCTTACATCACAGACATTGCAGAAATTCTCCCTCAGCCCTATGTATGATTTCTATCATTATCTGCCTGTAATTGAGTAAATCTGACTAGACTTTGTTCTACTTCTCCTACTCCTATAATTCTATGGCTCTATAGCAAGTTTTACTGTTGTGTATTGCAGACAAAAATTAATTGCTTTGGGTAATGCAGGGATGAATAATACATCCATTGCCTACTTTCACCATCACTGAAATGATTTGTTTTCATGTCCATAACATTTTATATGCTGTATGTGAAATCAGCACTCTAAGCTGTCCTCCTACCACTGAATATTGGCTGAGAGGCTGTCAGGTGACGTAACAGACACTTGTCTCTCCTGTATTTTCAATGCACAATGCATGTTACGGTGGCCATTTTAGCTTGCTCAAGATGAAGTGCAAATTATTATTTTTTGTTATGTACCAATTTGGTATATTTGTGTCGTACCTGGCTTGTCAAACAAATCAGTTCACCAATCTGTTGTATCAATACTCTTCCCATAGCAAGCGACTCTTCTTTTTATCTCTCTGTCTCACCCTTCTGGTCTTCCCTCCTTTTGCAGAACATTTGGACTAGATTCTCTTGACCTTTCTGCCTGGTATGTACGTATGTCCCCATTCACAATGAGGACCCCTAAGTCCCGGTGCTTGCTTCTCTCCTAAATACTAGATGACAGTGCTACCGAGTAGAATCTGGGAGCTAGTCTCACGTCCTGGATCATGCCACAGTTAGAAATACTTATTTTAGCAAGGTCTAATTCCAGTTTGATTATGCGCTCACTGGTCCAGTGCCTGTTGGACTCCCTTGTCTATAAGTAATCCAATTTTTTTTCTTCTTTTAATTCATATTGTATATTGTCTCTGGTCGGTTGACTCTCATTTGGTTAATTTTCATGCTTACGCCCATTTTAGAATTTTTACATATAACACTTATGTACCTGATTTTAAGTTTTACTGTTTGCTAATAATTGAATTATGCCAGCTTGTGTTGCTGGGCTTGCGTTATCACTGCTATAAAAACCCAATAAAAATAGAAGTGAAAGTGAAAACCAAATTCTTTCTAGAAAATTTGATGGGGAAACATAGGTTGTTCCTGAAGCAAGTTTAACATACTGTTGCACCAAACCAGTGTACATTATAGCCTTCATACACTGCTTTCTGCAGACAGCATTAGTATGCTTTTAATTCTCAATAATGTATGTAAGACCCATCATTTACCTAAATCTGACAGTTCTTTCTGAGTTATCAGGGTATGTTCACATGGTGAACTATGGAGAGATTTCTGAGATGGTCTTCTGCCTCAAAATCCTCTCTGAAAACATAGGCGTAGCTAGGGGGTTCGGCACGGGGTTGGGGAGCAAACATATCCAAGTGGGTCCCCTACCTCAGTATACTGATATTATCACTATACAGTGACCATATAGCGGTAGATATAAGCTCTACACAGGGATCAATTGTAGAAGCTGGAAGCCTTTAATAATAATCCTGTATACCCCTTAAAGGGGTTGTTTAGGAAATATAGAACTGGGACAGGAGGCTGGGAAAAGTAAAACAACAAAAAAAAAATACTCACCTATCCTTGGCGATCTTTGGTTAGACTGGTTCCGATGGAAGTCCTTGCCGCATGTGACGCCTGAGGTCAATCGGTGACCTCAGCGGTCACAGGATAGGACACTATTTTTGCAAGGACAACCTCTGGATATTATGCTAAGCACGAGTACTCAACTTCTTTGGTCGACCATCATGAGGCCTATCTGGTGTGGAGTGGACATTAATGGCTGTGTGTTGAGTGATTTTGATGGCACACCAAATTTACACGATTATACAAGCTGTACACTGACTACTTTACATGTTATGAAAGTGTTATATCTTCAGTGTTGTCCCGTGAAAATATGTAATGAAATAATTACAAAAATTTACAAATACTGTACATCAAGCAAACACATTGCTCACTCCACAATGCCTATATGCACTCATACTCCGTGCTTTCTTCCAAATCAAACCCTTTCAGATCAATGGAACTGATTATCAGCC
Organism: Leptodactylus fuscus; assembly: GCF_031893055.1. Taxonomy (NCBI): domain Eukaryota; kingdom Metazoa; phylum Chordata; class Amphibia; order Anura; family Leptodactylidae; genus Leptodactylus; species Leptodactylus fuscus. The sequence continues at coordinate 217,164,131 of NC_134265.1, forward strand.
ATAGAAATAACTGCAAAAAAATCTGTTGAATACTTTTACACAGCTTGAGTAAAATAATGGCTAATTGCATCAAGACCCCACTGTCTGTAAGACAGCAATAAAAAAATGTGGCAATATCTGGATAGGGGAAGGGTTAAATAAATCAATCTGACATGTCACTTGATAATGACACATGTTAACTGTTCCATCCATAAGGTGATGAAAAACTGTACCAACGCGGCACGAACACAGGCTAGTACATTCTCTAGAGATCACTGAAGACAGTAATGAAAGGGATTAATACATTCTATGTGACCTCATTCTGCTGTCATGCATGATAAAAACTCGCATTAAAAGGCTAAAAACTTCACATTTTTGTTTCAATCATTCGAGCAATTTATGGAAATATTGCCATTTTAGGTTTTATTTACCAGATTTTATTGATTTTGTTATACTACACTAGTCATATAACATTAAGAGAAAAGCATTTTAAGGTCCCCATCAAAGAAAATATCTCTTGAATTCTCACCTCATTTAAATAGTTTTCCTGAATATACAGTGGAAACCAGTTTACATACACTTTATAAAAAATACACATATGCATGTTTTTCTCACTATCAAATGAAATCAGAATAAGGTTAGGTTGAAATCTGCGCTCGTGTTTCCGTTTGAGGTGTCCGCTTGGGGACCACTCAAACGGAAACCTAATCTGCAGAAAAAAGTGGTTACCTTAGGAAACCCGCAGACCCCATAATGGGATCTGCGTGGTTTCCATTTGGTTTTCACCTGAGAGGGGAAAGAAATCCCCGTACGGAGTACAAGTACAGATGTGGCCCAAGCCTAAACCTTTCCAGTTTTAGGTCAGTTAGGATTACCAAAATTATTTATATTTGCCAAATGCCAGAATAATTAGACATGGAGATTTTTTAAGGCACTTTTATAACTTTCTGAAAAGTCAAAAGTATACACTAAGATTACTATGCCTTTAAACTATTTCGGATAGCCCATATGATGACGTCAAGTCTTTGGAAGATTCTGATAGGTTTATTGGCAACATCTGAATTAATTAGAGACACACCTGTGGATGTATTGTAAGGCACACCGGAAACACACTGCTTCTTTGTTTAACATCATGGGAAAGACTAAAGAAATCAGCCAAGATATCAGGAAGAGAATTGTGGACTTGCACAAGTCTGGTTCATCAGGGCTTTGTGATGGCCACTATATTGTCTCTGTTATCCTTAAGCCACTTTTTTTGCTTCAGCTCATTGTCCATTTGGAGGACTGATTTGCACCCAAGCTTTAACTTCCTGGCTGTTGGTATAGTATTGTGCGGAAACCACACAACCCCATTATAGTCTATGTGGTCTAGGTGGTTTCTTAGCTAACCGCTTTTTAATGCGTATAGGTTTCCATTCGGCAGGTCTCCAAGCAGACATACCAAATGGAATGCCGAATGCAAATGTGAACCGGGCCTAAGGTAGATGGAGGCCACATTACATATTTTACACTGGGGTCCAGGAGCTTCATGTGACATCTCTGCATGTAGCTCCGGAAGAGAACAGTAAAATAGAATTAACAGTTCAGTAGATGTATCTATCCTAGGTTGACCTTATGTTTGGTGGTACCATGTACAGGAATGGCATTCCCTACAATGTCTATGCAATGCTACATATTATATATAAAGTTTAAAGGGCCAAAATAATAATACTATATTGCGATCAAATCATACTGTAACAATTTATCCGTTGCCATGATAATAACGGTATATACTCCTCAAATTATATTCATACACCATGCCCTCATAAAACAGTAAATCTGTGTTTAAAAAAAAATACTATAATGTGATCATATAGTAATATAACACTGTGTTCCAATAAAAATGCTAAACAGCACCCATATAATAATCTATCCTGCATCCAAATGAATCACACAATATGTTATGCATGTTCTCTCTCATCCTACAGGTTTTTCACTGAACTTATTATCATTGGGAAAAATAAAAATTACTTTTTTCTGATAAAATGTTTCTATATTCCCAAATTTGAGAATAACCAACTAACATTTTTCTCCTAAACATGACGATACCCCATATGTGCTGGTACACTGACGCGTGCACATGGCAGGGCTTGAAATGGAAAGAGGGCTAATTGACTTTTGGAGGCCAGATTTTGTTGGAATAGTTCCATTTGCAAAGCCCCTGAGGTGCCAAAACAGTGGAAACCCCCCAAAACCCCATTTTAGAAACTAGACCCCTCAAGAAATTTATCAAAGGACATAGTGAGTACTTTGACCTTACAGGTCTTTCACAGAATTGGGCCATGAAAATTGAAAATTACATTCTTATCTATAAAATGTTGCTTCAACCCATAATGTTTTTACGAGAGATTAAAAAAGAAAAGCACCCCACAATTTAAGCAATTTCTTCGTACTATAAAAATGCCCAACATAAATTTCTGTATAAACATACAGAAGAGAAGGAGAACCACTGAGGTTTTCGGAGGGCAGATTTTGCTGGAATTGATTTTAGGCACCATGTCACATTTGAAGAGCCCTGGAGGTACCAGCACAGTAGAAAGCCCCAACAAATGAGGGGTATAGTTAGCATTTTGCACCAACAGCTGTTTCACTGAATTTACTAACAATGCAATGTGAAAATGAAAAATCACTTTTTTTTAACCAATAATATGTCGCATTATGCCCAAATTTCAAATTTTTATCAAAGGTTAAAGGAGAAAAAGCACACCACAGTTTATTACACAATTTAAACTGAACACAGCAATACCCCATATGTGGTCGCAAACCGCTGTATGGGTATGTGGTGGAGCAGGGCTGTTTTAACACATTGCTGGACCCTGTACAAAGATTTCATAAGTGAACCCTCCATCATCACCACCGAGAAATACCTGACCTGACCAGTACAAATTATAATGCTCCCTCAATGGCCCTCACATAGTATAACACCCTTTAGTGGCCTGAACTCCAAGGTTTAGAATATGCAGACAAATTTAGAATAAAACCCAGCATCAAAGACAAAAATTAAATTTTATAAAAAATAACTTTTTATGCATTATGTTCTAAAAAGAAATATTACAAAGATAAAAAGGGTATGCAGATACCATCGCTTACGAGTTTCGAGACAATGTGTAACTTGTATCACAAATCTAACCTAAACACTTAAAACCAACTAACCACACTCAAATGTAATTTCATTAAATTCATTAACTCTTAAACATTGCCTCTAACAGTATATCAGTATTTAAGGTCCTATTCAGATATAAATATATTCTAACAGAAAATGCATAGCTTCAATAAAACATGTCATTCTATATAAACATGTATATTATCACAAAATATTTCCAATAACAGCATATATCTGTTGTCGGCATGTGTGTAATGCGGACGTCACAGGCTAGGAAATTTGAAAAGGGCTGGATGGATATTCTTGCATAGACTGGGGCGTTGTTCCATGCTGAGCAGTGGACTCATCTCTTGGTGCTAAATTCAAACCTAGAAGGTATTTAAGGTAAGGGACACTCTTCTATGGCTTCACTACGTCTTCTGCTGAGTGTCCAGCTTCCTCCAAGTCCATAGAGATAGCTTCATTGCCTGCTTCTGTGAGTACATGGCCTCCTTTGGGGGATCATCTACTAAATGTTCATTATATTTTTCTCATTTATATGTAATACTCTTTTACTATAGGGAGAAAAAGTGCCTCCAGTGAAGCCAAAAATTTAAAAATTCATTATATGCGCTAAAAACTTGCGAATGCTCTAATGAAATGCTGTAAAGAAAAAATTGTGCATCAGGAAAAATGTTCTCTTTCGGAACATATAAGATCCTTGATTAAACAGGAAATTCAGACTTCAATAGCACTTTTACTTTTTCTAAAGTGTAAACGCAGCTTCCTTCTAAAAGGCACAAATTATTATCTTCTCTTGAGACAGAGATAAGCATCATCATTTGAAGATGTTTTTGTAGGTGAAGTTCCCTCTGTCTACAGCAGATGATAAGGAGGTGCTCTCCATACAAAATATTAAGTTTACAGTAAAAAAAAAAGTAAAGACTCTCCAGTTCACAAAAATAATCTAAAGATGATCAAGGAAGAGTGGAATAATCCTGAAAGAATCCAAATCATTCCAATCATTCCAAAATTATTTATTGACAGATTCCAATTTGCATCCAAAGATGCTGAAATGTGGGAGGATATAAAAAATTGATGTACAAAGAACAACAAAAAAACAAGAAAAACAACACTCCTATTTGAGGATGCTTCTCAGCTCTGTGATAGCAAAGCTGATGGAATCCCTAGAAAGACCTGTGAAGGCACTACAGCTCTGCTGAAACCAAACATTGCAGCTACTAGCGTGGCTAGATCATTATTTGTTGACTCCAGCAGTTGTAAGGTCATTTAGAGGAAATTCTTCTAGAGATCAGATATTAGCCTCTATTCCTTTGCTTAAAATGGCCACTGCCTTCTTAGCTGATGCTTCAGCGGAGTCTGTACACTTTAAAGTGAGATCAGCAGTTTTATCCAATTCTGCAAGACCTGCCTTTTGGCTTAACCGGTTAAGGACCGCTGGCCGTAAATTTACGGCCAGCAGTCCTGGTCTCTAAGACCAGTCGATAGTAAATTTACGGCCGGTCTTCAGAGACTCACTAGGCAGGGGGTGGGGCGGGGGGAGGGCAGGGGTTAGGTGTTACTAACACCTAACCACCCCCTCAACAACGTTCAGTCGGACTCAGTTCCGACTGAACGTTTTAACCCTTTCGATCGTGCCGTGAAACATCACGGCGCGATCGAAAGGGATCCGCCGCAAATTGAAGCTGATCGGCACCCCCCGCGGCGAGATCGGGGGGTGCCGATGTCAGTAGAAGGTAGTCTGGGGTCTGGCCAGTGACCCCAGACTACCGGAGCCCCCACATACCTGGTTGATCCTGCCGACCGATGGAGGAAGTGAGCGATGCAGCTCACTTCCTCTGTAGCTTACAGGACACGAGCAGGCTTGTGTCCTGCTCGTGTCCTGTCTGCTATTGTGCAGATTCAGTTGATGCTTTCATGAAAGCATCAACTGATTGAAGTGTCCTAAATGGACACATGAAAAAGTTAAAAAAAAAAAAGTTAAAAAAAAATAAAGTGTATGAAAAAAGTAATAAAGTTATAAAGCCCAAAAATCCCTTTTTCTCTATACAAAATGAATTATATAAAAAAAGTACTAAAAATTAATAAAAACAATGCATATTTGGTATCGCCGCGTCCGTAACAACCTGTACAATAAAACTGAAATAATATTTAATGTATACGGTGTACAGCTGAAAAAAAAAACGAAAAAAACCCGCCAGAAGTAATGATTTTTCACCATATCACCTTACAAAATATGCTATAAAAAGTGATCAAAAAATCATATGCACCCCACAACAGTACCAATAAAAAGCGCAGGTTGTCCCGCAAAAAATAAGCCCTCAACCAACACTGTCAACCGAAAAATAAAAATGTTACGCCTCTCAGAATATGGCGATGCAAAAATCACTGATTTATGTCCCCAAATGTGTTTTTGTTCTGCAGAATTAGTATCGCATAAAAAAATACTATAAATGAGGTATCGCCGTAACCGTACCGACCCGCAGAATAAAGGCTACATGTTACTTATACTGTACGCTGCATGGCGCAAAATTTAAAGGGTACAACTCAATGCCAGGATTGATTTTTTTTTTTTTTTTTTAAATCCAGCAAGAAAGAGTTAATAAAATGTATTCAGTATGTTGTAGGGACCCAAAAATGGTGTCATTACAAAATACATCACATCCCGCAAACAACAAGCCCTTATATGGCCACGTCACCAAAAGAATAAAGAAAATATAGCATCTACAATGTGAAGACAAAAAAAACCAAAATCGCCAAATTATTAGAATACAACTGGCGGCGTCAGGAAGGGAATGTATAAGCAGTGTGAGCGAATATCAGTGGACACCCCAGATTTACAGCTTATGAGGGAACAGACACCAGAAGTGACCCCCAAAGTGACCCCCAGAGTGACTCCCCCAATCATAGGAGCTACTGGGACATAGTAGGGAATTTGGTGTCTGCAATGTTCTCCGCACAGCTTATATATTCCCTCTTCGCCATCCACTGTGCAGTCACGTCCGGATAGTAATACTAACTACACCCCCTGATAAATTCTTTGAGGGGTGCAGTTTTCAAAATGGGGTCACTCCTTTGGGGAATCCACTTTTCTGGTACCTTACAGGCTCTACAAACATGACATGGCGTCCAGATACCAAACATCTGAATCTGTACTCCAAAAGCCTCATCGCGCTCCTTCCCTTCTGCGCCCTGCTGTGCGCCCAAACTGCAGTTTATGACACATGTATAACACATGTATGACACTGGTGTACCCGGGATAACGGACGTAATGTCATATGTGGGAATAAACTGATATTAGGGCACAGCCAGACACAGAAGGGAAGAAGGGTTATTGGGTTTTTGGAGCGCAGACGGTTTGGTTTTTGGATGCCATGACACTTTTGCAGAGCTGAAGCGCCAGTAAAGTGGAATCCCCTGATATGAGACCCTATTTTGGAAACTACACCCCTGAAGGATTTATCCAGGGGTACAGAGAGCATTTTTAGCCCCCAAGTTTTGCTATAACTTATTATCCATAAATGAATACGAAGCTGATTGTGAGAGGTGAAAATGACCATTTTTCCAGGAATCCGTCATTTCAGTGCGTAATATATTGTGCCTGACTTGTATCAGAGATGAACGCTCTGAAAGCTGTTGTGCCCGGGATACCCGCTTACCAGTTTTTGGAGTGTCTCTGATGACATAAGTTGGGCACAACATATCGGGCACTGAAATGGCGAATCTCTGGAAATTTTTCATTTTTAACTTCTCATTATCAGTTGCGATTTCATTTCTGGAAACTAAATAAATGCAACACTCAAGGGTTAAAAATTCTCGCTACGCCACTTAATAAATCCCATCAGTGGGCTAGTGTCCAAAATAGGGTGACATGTCTGCGGATTCCACTTTATTGACAATTCAGGGGCTTTGCAAAAGTGACGTCCAAAAACCAAACTGTGCTCCAGAAACCAAAATAGCGCTCCTTCCCTTCTGCGCCCTGCTGTGTGCCCAAACTACAGTTTATGACACATGTATGACACTGGTGTACCCGGGATAACGGACGTAATGTCATATGTGGGTATAAACTGATATTAGGGCACATGTATGACACTGGTGTACCCGGGATAACGTACGTAATGTCATAAGTGGTTATAAACTGATATTAGGGCACAGACGGACACAGAAGGGTTATTGGGTTTATGGAGCACAGATGGTTTGGTTTTTGGATGCCATGACACTTTTGCAGAGACCCTAAACTTGCCCCTACAAAATGGGGTTTACAGTTACCTCCAGGTCTCTCCAAAAGGAACATGGCCCCCAGAAAGTCCCTCTAAATCTGTACCCCAAAAGCTAAAAAGCGCAGTGCTCCTTCCCTTCTGAGCCCTGCTGTGTGCCCAAGCAGCAGTTTACACCCACATATATATTTTTTTGCCCCTCGGGATGGCCCCTTAATAGTTTTAGGAGTGCAGGTCTCTGACAACACAAAGTGGGTGCAACGTATTGGGCACCGAAATGGCATATTTCTTTCAAAATTTCAATTTTCATTTTGGACATTCATTTTTTGGAAGCATTTTAGGCACAAAATGATAATACCCCTTGATTCATTCCATGACAGGTGTAGTTTATAAAATGGGGTCACTTTTGAGGGGTTTCCATTGTATTGGTACTTTAGGGGCTCAGCAAATGCGACATGGCACCTCAAAACTATTCCCTCCAAAATCCAAATACCTCTCTTTCCATTCTGAGCCTCACCATGTACCCATACAGCAGATTATGGCCACATATGGGGTATTGCCGTGTTCAGGAGAAATTTTGTAACAAACTGTGGGGGGCTTTTAATTCTTTAACTACTTGCAAAATTAAAAATATGGCGCTAAATGGACGATTCATTGGGAAAAAAAAGTAATTTTTCATTTTTACGTCCCAATGTTAATAAAATCTGTGAAACAGCTGTGAGGCCAAAATGCTCACCAAACCCCTAGATAAATTCTATGAGGGGTGTAGTTTCCAAAATGGGGTCACTTTTAGGGGGTTTCCACTATATTGATACTTTAGGGGCTCTGCAAATGCGACATGGGACTTGAAAAATATTCCAGCAAAATCTGTCCTTCAAAATTAAAATAGCGCTCTTTCCATTCTGAGCCCCACCATGTTCCCATACAGCAGATTATGGCCACATATGGGGCATTTCTGTGTTCAGGAGAAATTGTTTAACGAACTTTATGGAGCTTTTTCCCCTTTATCCTCTTGTGAAAATGAAAAATTTGGGGCTAAATTGACAGTTTATTGGAAAAAAAGTAATTTTTCATTTTCATGCCCCAATGTTAATAAAATCTGTGAAACAGCTGTAGGGTCAAAATGCTCACTATACCCTTTCATATGTTCTGTGGGGGGTGTAGTTTCCAAAATGGGGTCACTTTTAGGGGGTTTCCACTGTATTGGTACTCTAGGGGCTCTGCTAATGCGACATGGCACCTAAAATTATTCCAGCAAAATCTGCCATCCAAAAGCCAAATAGCGCTCCTTCCATTCTGAGCCCCGCCATGTTCCCATACAGCAGAATATGGCCACACATGGGGTATTGCCGTGTTCAGGAGAAATTTTTTAACAAACTGTGGGGGGCTTTTACTCCTTTATCCCCTTGTGAAAATTAAAACTTTGGGGATAAAGTGACATTTTAGTAATTTTTCATTTACACATCCCAATGTTAGTAAAATCTGTGGAACAACTGTAGGGTCAAAATGCTGACTATACCCCTTGATGAATGCTGTGAGGGGTGTAGATTCTAAAATGGGGTCACTTTTGGAGGGTTTCCATTGTTTTGGTACTCTAGGGGCTCTGCAAATGAGGCATGGTGCCTGAAAATTATTCCAGCAAAATCTGCTGTTCACACACCCAGTGTCGCTCCTTCCCTTCCATGCACTGCTGTGTACCCAAAAATCAGTTTACGCCCACATGTGGGGTATTTCTGTGTACGGGAGAAATTGCATAACAAAATGTGAGATGCATTTTCTCCTTTAACCCTTTGTGAATGTGTTAATTTTAGGTCTAAATGAATGTATTAATGAAAAAAAATGAAATGTCTAAATTTCACTTCCATATTATGTTTATTCTTATGAAAAACTTAAAGGGTTAACAAACATCCCAAATGCTGTTTTGAATAATTTGAGGGGTGTAGTTTTGAAAATGGGGTGATTTATGGGGGTTTCTATTATATAGGCCTTTATAATTCCTTACAGAACTGAAGCGGTCCCTAAAAAATTGGTTTGGAGAATTTTCTTGCAAATCTAGAAAATCGCTGTTACACTTGTAAGCCTTGTAACGTCCAAAATAAATTAAAAGACAATCAAAAGATGATGTCGATATAAAGCAGAGATATGGGAGATAATATTTATTCATGTATTTGGGTGGTATGACTATCTGCCTGAAAAGCAGAAAAGAATTTCACATTTTGAAAATTGCAATTTTTTCAAAATTTCCATCAAATTTCCTAGTTTTTTTATAAATAAATACAAAAATATTGATTAATATTTACCACTAACATGAAGTATAATGTGTTACGAAAAAAACAATCTCAAAATCATTTGTGTAAGTTAAACCGTCTCAAAGTTATTGCCATTTAAAGTGACACATGTCAGTTTTGAAAAAAAAGGCCTGGTCTTTAACATACTTTTGGGCCTGGTCCTTAACCGGTTAAAGAGGACCTTTCACCGATTTGGGCACAGGCAGTTCTATATACTGCTGGAAAGCCGGCAGTGCGCTGAATTCAGCACACTGTCGGCTTTCCCAATCTGTGCCCCGGGTAAAGCGTTATCGGTCCCGGTACCATATCTCTTTACAGTCAGAAGGGCATTCCTGACAGTCAGGTACGTCCTTCTTCAAAGCAGCGCCTATCGCGTTGTGCTGTGTAAGCAGGGAGGAACTCCCCCCTCCCCTCCTGATAATACTCGTCTATGGGCGAGCACTGTGAGCAGAGGGAGGGGGCATTCCTCCCCGCTCACACTCTACAGCACGATAGGCGCTGCTGTGGAGAAGAACATTCCTGACAGACTGTCAGAAATGCCCTTCTGACTGTAAAGAGCTACAGTACCGGGACCGATAGCTCTTTACCCGGGGAACAGAGCGGGAAAGCCGACAGTGCGCTGAATTCAGCGCACTGCCGGCTTTCCAGCAGTATATAGAACTGCCTGCACCCAAATTGGTGAAAGGTCCTCTTTAAGTACTGGACACAGGGAGATACTAAGTCTAAGGTGGTTATTGGCTCTTCCTTTTGAAGTAAAGCTCGTATTTGGGTCAGATTTGGATAAATTGTTTGAAAAGGCAGCAAATAAGAAAAAGGGATTTCCTAAAGAAAGCCCAATGTTTAGACGGAATTTTCGCTCCTTTTGCTTTCCCAAAAAAGAAGATAAAGGGAAGGTGGAAGTGGAGTTACCCTGAAGAGAGAAGAGGTAGAGACTTCCTTCTCAATCCTAAACAACCCCAAAAACAACATTAACTCTCTGAGATTGGGAAGACGCCATCAGTTAGTCTACAGCTGGGAAAAAATAACTGAATCCTTGAAAACACTGAGAAAGCTACTTAATAGAGGGTACCTCTTCTAAAAAAAAAAAAGACGATTGAGGTTGGTGTAGGAAATCTGCTATCTTTGTGTGCAGTAGTCTCCCAGTACAAGAGTTAGGTCTTGAGAACTATTTCTGTCTTTTTCTGGGGCGGAAGCCCAGTGGTACATATCATACCATTATAAATCTAAAATATGTAAACAAATTCATAAAGTACAAATGCTGCAAGATGAAGACTATAAAAATTACCTTTTCATTAATCCAGAAAGATGCAGTGATGGTCACCATACACCTAAAAGATGCCTGTTTCCATATAACAATATCCTCTGGTATCTAGAACCAACAATCATGGTTACTACTGATGCAAGTCAGAGGAGTTGGGGAACAAAAATACAATCCACTCTATTGAAGGGTCATTGGTACCCCCACATAAAACCGCTATCTTCCAACTGCAAAGAATTGAAGGCAGTATGGGAGACTGCTTTCAACATGTGAGAATTTACTCAGACAACTCGACTTCAATAGCCTTTCTCCGCCATTAGGGAGGCACAAAGCACAGGTTGCTACAGTCCCTGTCTCAAAAAATATTTTGCTGAGTGGAGTCAATATCCAGTCTATTATAGACAAAAAACCAACCTTTTCCTTTTCACACCATTGCTGGCTTGTCCTCCACTAGCCCGGAGGCTAGGTTTGGCACCTCCCGAAATTGTTTCTCCATATGCGGTAAGAAAACAGTCATCCATTCTTCTTTTTTTGTATCGCAGACAAAATATATATAAGACCCTACCAGTATAAGCACAGGGTGTTCACCAATGGGAAAAGGATCCGTCCTGTTCAATATAACTCCAAAAGACAGGCGGCACACCAAAGAGTATGTGGTGAAAAAAGTGAAGGAGGTTTATTGCCTCATGCTGGAACGTTTCGGCTCAGAGTCTGTTTCAAGCAAGAAATTAATTAGAAATTAAACCTCCTTCATTTTTTTTTACCACATACTCTTAGGTGTGCTGCCTGTTTTTTAGCAGTCTATTACAGTGATACATCTGAAAGGCAAAGAAAATATAGTAGCGGACTTTCTCAGCAAGAATTTTTAGATCTGGGAGAATGGTCCCTAAATCAGGAAGTGTTTGCTCTCCCCACCGAAAATTGGGGGCATCCAGACATAGATTTGTTTGTATTAAGAAAAAACAGGAAAAAAAAAAAAAATTCTCCCCCCTAAGCAGAGCAGAAAAACCTACAGCATTGAAAGATATAGTACAAACCAGGAACTTCAAACGAGATTATGACTTTATCTATGACTTATTGCTGAAAAAGATTTGGGGAATTTTGGTGGACAGCAAGCTTACCTTTAGTGACCAGTGTCAGGCAGATGCTGCCAAGGCAAATAAAATTATGGGACGAATCAAAAGAGGTCTAGATTCTCATGACAAGAACATAGTTATGCTTCTATACAAATCATTTGTACAGCCACATAGACTATTGTGTGCATTTTTGGGCCCCAGTATATAAGAAAGACATAATCGAACTAAAAAGAGCGCAAAGAAGGGGAAGGGCAACCAAATTTGGGGTTATTCAGTTTAGAGAAAAGACGTCTATGGGGAGATCTAATAACAATGTACAAATATATGAAGGGACAGCACAAAGAACTTTCTAACGATCGATCTTTATACTCCTAGGCCAGTGACGGTGAGAAGGGGACATCCACTACGCTTGGAGGAGAGAAAATTTCACCAGCAACATAGAAGGGGATTCTTCACAGTAAGAACAGTATTGGCTATGGGACTCTCTGCCCCTAGAAGTGGTGAAGGTAGATTCATTGAACAAGTTGAAAGGGGGCCTGGATGCCTTTCTGGAACAAAACAATATTACTGGTTAAAGGTTCTAGATTTTAAGAACACATTGATCTAGGGTTTTATACTGACTGTCAGATTAGAGTGAGAGAGGAATTTTTTTCCCCCTTAAATGGGACAATTGGCATAAGCCTCATGGGTTTTTTTGCCTTCCTCTGGATCAACACTGTAGGGTTATAGGTTGAACTTGATAGACTAATGTCTTCATCCTACTTCATATACTATGTAGCTATGTAACTTTCCACCACTCATATTAATCTCAAACGATCTACAGAAAATTCAGAGGCCACCTGTCAATGCGGCAATGCAGCTGTTGCAATACTACAACTCCCATATATTAAAAGTTTTACCATTTTTTGCTTCAAAATTGTTTCCCTACATTCCTCCGCTAAAACCAAGGTGCATAAATTGCCTAATGCATATTGGCATCATTTGATCTCGCTACTGGGGGGCTGCAGCCATGATTGACAGTGGCATCTAAAGGGTTAAAAACCCATCAGAGTCAAGCTCCAACTGGGAGTTATGGAGCAGGGTGTTAGCTGTTGTCCTTTAGAACGAGGTAGCAGCATCGTACGGTGCTCGTCGCCTAAAAAGTTAAAGCATAGAATTTGTTTGCATATCTATATCCTTGAATAGGTTTTCATTCATGTATTAGCAGAAATAACATCTGAATATAGACATTTTAAGGTCTAAAATGAACCGAATCGAGAAATATTATATAAGTCTAACATCCAGTTATGGACTAGACAGATAATGACTGGAACAATTATTTATTTATTTTTTTTATACAAATCTAATTGAAAAAGAGTAACATTTAAAGAGCAGAGAGGAGCAGAGGGACTTGGGTTAAAAGTGGTGACTATCCCTCCAAAAGAGGGACACTTGGAAAGTCAAGTATTCAAGAAAGTAGACAGCAATAAAGGCATGAGGTGATATAATTACTTTGCTTTTGCTCTGGAAGTGCAAGCTTAGTGAGAGGAAGACTGTTCTCAAAATACAGGAGGCAATTATATACCATGCAGACTGTCACCGGCAGCTGATTTTCCAAGGTCATAAGAAAGAACAGGACAATGCAGGGATTCACGTGACAAAACAAGCAACGTGACAGTCAAGATACTCAAATTTATACATCTTAGGAAGAACAGAAAATGTATCCATGTGCTAATTGTGTCTTGTCAGCTACAGCTATTCTTATGTTATCGTCCCTTCCACAAGTCTAAACAATTTATAACCCTCTAGTTTTAGTATACTGTTTATAGTTCCAAAGCATTTACAATTTTTAATACCCTAGGAATTCTTATTTTCCAAACCAGTAGCAGCCTAAATTTTGTGAAGTAATGTTAATCTACAGAATATGTTTATGTACAAAAAATATAACTCTATTCACTCCTAACAAAAATGTTAAAATAACATGTAAATAATTAAATACATAAACAGAAGTAATTTTCTATTACTGCCATACATATTTAACATATGTGCAAAATCTAATCAGGTCTAGAATGATATATTTTCTTTATTTTATATTATTTCACTTGTTGCCATTGAGATGATCTGTGACTGCCCCTTGTCAGTGCCACCTGCTTAATACAACAAGTCAAATCCTTCTGCAGTGCTCTTCTATGACAGACCCCATTCCTTGCTCTTTTCTTATTAATTACCTCTTTTAAATGACCATCTCTTCATCCACAATTTAGAGAAAGAAGGCCAGGAGTTGTTCAGGACAGAGTCAGACATCTTGAGAACTAGCTGATGTTCAAGGAAACATTTAAACCAGCTGTGTGCCTGCAGACGTCAGGCTCAATATGAACCATCAGGACCAAAACAGCCCAGGATTCCCATTAGAGCTCCAAATTAGGGGCTGACTGCAGGGGGGAGGTACATCCTCTAAGAGTCTGCTTTGGCTGCTGTGTAATTCATAGCCAAAAGAGAAATATTTAACTATTGACTGCCCAGATAGAGAGAGTAACATACAAAAATAACAGAATCATAGTAATCTTATTATACTTACAAGGTTTTATTACATTTTTCATTCAATTTCCATAACAGTTTGCTAAGCACTTTCTGATATAAGATTCAAAATGAATAATTTAGGGAACAGTGTTTTGTATTATTCTCATTCTTGCTCATGGAACTGTATAAATACAGAGAACTATAAACACTAATATTTTGACAGACCTTCAAAATATAAGTCAAGTTCTATTTTTCTCTGTGTTCTGATTATACTATGGGACAGTAGGTTGCTGGGAAGGCACACAAGAGATAAGATACAAAGGAGCTTTATTAGCATTACCAAAGAATAAAACATTTGGTGTTGCCAAAGCAAAAAGAAGGTTGGGGGTAGTGGAGGGGGATGGGTACGGGGTTCGTGGGTTGGGGGGTTTGAGTGTCTTTAGGGTCTCCTCGTTCTTGTTTGGGGCATTTGGGTGTCGGTGGGTATGGGGTAGACAGGTGATGGGGGGGCTTAGAGGGGTTTAATAGTCCATGGAGGATGGGTGGTTTGATAGTCCATGCGTCTCATCTTCCTCTTGTTTGGTGACAGATGGACACGAATTGGGCAGCGATCTCCACAGTGGCCTCTTCTTCTCCTAGTAGGATGTAAAGTTTCCTCTTCTCGGCTGCAGATGTGAAATCTGGGATGTGGGCAGAGAGTCTTTGGTAGTAGACGGCCTTAACAGCTGAGTATTTGGTGCAGTGTAGCAGGAAGTGGGTCTCGTCTTCTAGGGCCCCCTGGTCACAGTGCTGGCACAGTCTTTTCTCCCGTGGCTTGTACGTTAGCCTGTGCCGCCCCGTTTCAATCTCTAGGTTGTGGGCACTCAGTATGTACCGGCTCAGGGCTTGTCTGTGTTTGGGGTGGGGTATTCTCTCCAGGTAGGTGGCCATGGTGTAGTCCCTTTGTAGGGATTGGTACATGGTGAGTTTCTTGGAGTTATTTATTTAGTTTCTCCATTCTTCAATGTACCGCTCTCTGTTTGCCTCTGTGGTCGCCTTTATTTTGGCCTTCGTTATCATCTGTTGGTGTTATTGGTTTGGTGGTTGGCTGTTTGGTTGGGGGTGTCGGGTTTGCTCAGGTGGCTTAGCCATGCTTGATGGTGGTAGGAGTCGGGGTTGCTCCCCTGGATGTGCGCCTGGAAAGCTAGCGCCATCTTCTGTATGGTGAGCCATAGGGGGAGTCTGCCTAGTTCTGCTCTGCAGGCCATGTTGGAGGTGTTGCGATGGACATGGAGGGCTAGAGTCCCATTTTGGCTGGTCTGGGTAGATGGCTGGGCCCCAAACCTCACTGCCATAGAGAAGGATTGGAGCGATGACTGCATCAAATATCTTCAGCCAGACCCTCACCAGTGGTTTGAGGTGGTACAATTGTCTTCTGATGGCGTAGAAGGTTCTGCAGGCTTTTGCTTTCAGGGTTTCTATTGCTGCTTTGAAGTTTCCTGATTGGCTGAACTCCAGCCCCAGGTAGGTGTAGCTGTTGGTTTTCTCCAGTGTGGAGCCGTTCAGTGTGAATTGTGGGGTGGGGGCTTTGTTGTGGCCCTTCTTCTAAAATACCATGACTTTGGGCTACTTGTGGTTGATGGGTAGAGCCCATGTGGTGCTGAATTTTTCCAGCACTGACAGGCTTTCTTGGAGGTCTTTCTCGATGGGGGACAGGAATAGGAGGTCGTCGGCGTATAGCAGGAACTTCACCTCTCGGTTGTTCAGGGTGAGGCCTTGGGTTGGTGAGGACTCCAGGGCTGTAGCCAGTTCATTGATGTAGATGTTGAAGAGAGTTGGGCTCAGGCTACAGCCTTGTCTGCCCCACGGGCCTGTTGGAAGTATGCTGTACTTTTCCCATTCACCTTCACACTGCACTGGTTTCCGGTGTAGGAGCTCTTGATGACGTCATATGTTCTTCCTCCTATTCCACTCTCTAGGAGTTTTAGGAGCAGGCCTGGGTGCCATACTGAGTCGAACGCCTTCTTAAGGTCCACGAAGCAGGAGAATATCTTGCCTCTTCTGGTGTTGTGGACGTGGGTCTTGATGAGGCTGTGCAGGGTGTAGATATGGTCTGCGGTGCGCTGGTTTGGCATGAACTCTGATTGGCTCTTGCTGAGGACCCTGTGTTGTGTGAGGAAGGGGAGGATTCTGTGGTTGATGATGCTGTTGAACAGTTTCCCCAGCGTGCTGCTGATGCAGATCCCTCTGTAGTTGTTGGGGTCGTATTGGTCTCCATTCTTGTAGATGGGGGTTATGAGGTCTTTGTTCCAGTCTTGGGAGAAATGTCCTGCATTGAGGATGAGGGTGAATAGTTTTGCCAGTGCCGCGTGTATTGCTGGAGGGCTGTGTTTGATCATCTCTGGTAGGATGCCGTCAGGGCTGCTGGCCTTTTTGCCTTTCAGCAGGGCAATTCTTTCCTGTATATCTTTTATGGTGATTGGTGAGTCCAGAGGGTTCTGGAAGTCCTTGATGACTTTCTCCATATCCCTCAGTTTGGTGATTATCTGTTGCTGGTTTGGGGTTAGGTCTTCTTCAGGGATGTTTTTGTAGAGACCTCTGAAGTAGTTGAGCCAGATGTTGCCATTTTGTTTGTGGAGGGAGATTTTCTTGGGCTTTGTGCCCATATGGTGCCAGGTCTCCCAGAATGAGCTGTCTTTGAGGGACCCCTCTAGTTGCTCTATTTTGTGGGAGAGGTACCTCTGTTTCTTTTCTCTGAGGGTGCCTTTGTATCACTTGCACAGATTGTCGTAGGCTTCCCTCACCTCCTTGTTGTTGGGGTCTCTGTGTTTTTAGTTGGAGGCTGTATGGCGTAATGCTCTGCAGTCGCTGTCGAACCATTTGTGGGACTGTTTGTTGGTTTGTCTTATTGGTCTGGTTCGTTCCAGGCCTGCTAGTTATGCTGTGGTCTGTAGGATGTACTTGAGATCATTCACAGCTCTGGTGACTCCCTGTTGGTCTGGCTGATAGGTGTTTGTATGGAAGATTGTGAGCAGTGTCTTGATTTCGGGTCGGTTGGTTGCGTCGGTATATTCCATGGCCTGGTGGTTGGCCCATATGAAATGTCTTGGTAGGTTGTAGAGGCCGGTCTGTTGGGGCTCATGTGCAGGTGTTTTGTTCGTGGTTCTCATGTATAGTAGGATCTGGTCGTGGTCTGATAGATGGGAGTCAGGTGCGATTGTGAAGTCTTCAATGTCTGACGGGTCTGCGTCTGTAATGGCATAGTCCACCACGGTGTTTAGTGTGAAGCGTCTATTGAGTCGCTTTTGATACGTCCGTTTATTATGTATAGTCCTAGGCTTCGGCACATGTTCAGCAGTTGTCTCCCGCTCTTGTTGACAATTCTGTCTTGGCTGTTTCTTCTTGTCAGTGCGGGTTCTGGGTGGTGGATCTCATTTCCGTGGGTATGTGGGTTGTCATCAGGGGGCAGGTAGTCTATCTCTGTGCCTGTCCTTGCGTTGAGGTCTCTGCATATTAGTACTCTGCCTTTGGGCTGGAATTGGGCAGTTTCCCTTTGTAGGACCTCGTAGGTGTCGGGGTCGTGGTAGGGGGATATATACTGCACAGAGATAGATGTCTTGTTGGACACTGAGGATGGAGCTGCTTATTTTTATCCATATGTGATTGGTTCCACGTTTGGTAGCTTTTATGTGTTCTTTGAGCTCCTCCTTAAACCATATTAGTATGCCTCTTGAGTGGCAGCCTTGTTTGGTGGTCTTATTTTTCTGGGCAGGCATGGAGAATTCCTTGTAGCCCTTTGGCGTTAGGGACTCATCTTCTGCCCGGGTCCATGTCTCTAGGAAGATTTGGATGTCTATGTTTTTTATGCAGTCTATGAAGTCTGGATCTTTTGGTTTAGATCCAAAGGCTGAGGCGTTCAGCCCTTGTATGTTCCAACTACTGATAGTTAGTGGTGTCATCTTTGGTGGGTAAACCTTGTAATGAGCTGTCCTGCAGAGGACGGGCTGGATTTTTGGTTGGTAGCAGTGTGGCCAGGTATTGGTTCATGTGTGCCACTGTTGTGGCCATTGTAGTGACTGCAGACTCCATTCTCTCTATTCTCTTTATCATCTCTATGTCGGTGTTCTGGGTTCCTTTGGTTGGCTTTTTCTTGCTAGGTGGCCTCTTTGGGGGGTTTTGTCATGTATATTGGCGGTTGTCGGGTGTTATTTCCATGAGTCTTTGTCTTGTTTGGTGTCTAGGCCTGGAGTCTCTGTTGAGCACTAAGTCTTTGAATTCCTTCGCTAATAGGCTGACTCCATGTTTATTGAGGTGTTTGTTATTATATAGGTGACGCTTAT
The DNA here is from genome assembly GCF_031893055.1 of Leptodactylus fuscus. Taxonomy (NCBI): domain Eukaryota; kingdom Metazoa; phylum Chordata; class Amphibia; order Anura; family Leptodactylidae; genus Leptodactylus; species Leptodactylus fuscus. The sequence continues at coordinate 217,182,909 of NC_134265.1, forward strand.
CTATGGGGGAATGTTGTGCCAGGGTGATGCCTGATGTTGATCTGATTCTGGTCACCAGCTCTGAGTTAATTTCCCTTAGGATAGCTTCATGGATGTCTTCTCATGGGAGCAGAGATGACAGGATGATACTACAGTCTGGGAACTGTTGCTTTGCTTTCTCTGCTAGTTGGACCAGTTGGCCCGCTATTTGTTGGTGCTGGTCAGGGAGACCTTCTGTGCCTGTGTATATGACGATGTGCTTGGGGGTGGTAATGAAAGGCTTGCTGATGATGGTATTAGCTTTCTCAATGGTTGGGCCGTGGATTTTCTTGACTCTTTGCCATGGGAATAGCTTTCTTGTATTAATGTATTTGCCATTGGAGTCTACGATCAGGACTATATCTGGGTTTGAGGTTTTCGTTGTTAGGGTTTGCCGTGGCTCTATTTCTGGGGTGTTGGACAGTTCTGATCTTTCTTGTGTTGTGTCAGTCTCTTCAGGTTTATTGGTATCTTGATCAGAGTCTATTATGTTGTTTCCTACCTCCTCTTCCTTAGATCTTATCTCTTGTGTCTGTAGTTTCAGACCTGTTAACTCTTTCTTCAGATCTGTAATTTCCTGGTGGCACTGTGTTATATTATCCCAGTTTTATGTTCTCCTGGTGACAGGCTGCTATCTTTTCTTTCAGATTTGCATTTTCCAGGAGAAGTGGCTTCTTCTATTGTGTCACCATTTATGCTGGGGAGTTCTCTGGCTGTTTGGTTATGTGTGTTGTTGCCATTAGAATTTCTGTTATATTTCTGTTTATGTATAGTGAAGTCGGTCTCCAGCCGTGATACAATCTCTGCAATGGACTCCAGTGAGAGTTGTGAGGGGACGGGGGAGGGTTTGCTGGCTTGTGTCTGTGTGCTGGTGGTTATGGATGGCTTTCTTGGGTTGGGGGAGGTTACAGGTAACTCTCCTGAGTCAGGGTCAGTGGATGGTTCTGTGCTGTCCCCCTTTTGTTTAGTTGCGCCAGACTCTTGATCTCTGGGATTTTTTCTATACACTGGTGAAGGTTGTACTCTTTCCCTTGAATCATTAAAGTCCAATTATTAAATATGGATGTTGTGAGGATCACTTCACCGCCCCCCTGTGGGTTTTTTATTTTGATTGTTATTTTACCTGTATCAGTATCTTCTGTTGTTGTGCTCTGTCTATAGTAGCCACATATTGCATTGTGCCAGGCTCCTGTATTTTCTGTGTGCATAAAAAGGTTGGTCATTCTGTTGTTTGATTTGTAATCAGTGAACAGGATCTCAGCATGGGCTCTGAGAAGTGCTTTCTTTGCAGCTTTTTTATCCTTAGTTCTCATGTTATCAGGATATGTTATTTGTAGTGTCACCTCCCCCCGCTGTGCACTGAGGCTGTGCTCTTAGCATTAGAGTCTATGGGCTCTGTTAGCTCCATTGCTTCATTTACACTCTCCAGGACTTCTGACGTCTTATTGTTAGCTGTAGAGCTGGAGCATTGTTCCTCTAAGTTTTCGATATCCATATTTCCCAGATTCCCAAATTCTGAGGGTGTTCCCAACTTCCTTATTTCTGAGGGATGATCTACTTGGTTTGGGGATTAGCCGGATGGCCTTACCTTCACATATGTTCAGCTCTGATGTGGGATTATGTCAGGTCAGATGTGATGCTCCTGTTGCTTACAGCCAGTCTGTGGGTAGGATTCTTGTCTTGTATTTTAAGTTCCTTTTTTGTTTTTGTTTCATTTTTCTCTTAGGATATTTTTAGTCTTCCTTAGTTCTGTCTTCCATGGAGTCGATATTTTCTAGGTTTCATCTTGCAGGTAGCTCAATTACAAGGTTTTACTTTGGAGGGAGTCAGGAGCTCATGATGTGTGCTGCTTACTCTCCAAGAAACTCTGGTATAGTACTCTGTCCAGGACTGTAAATCCAGCCAATATACGGACCAAATTTCACAGATGAAAATCATGAAGGGTAAGGCTAGATGGACGTGAATATGTGCCTTGACAGTATGCTAGCTGGGTTTAATGGGTAGCACACAGTGGCGTAACTACCGTGGTAGCAGCAGTAGCAGCTGCCACAGGGCCCGGGCCATTAGGGGGCCCGGTGACAGCTGCTACCGCTGCGTTTTTTTTTTGTTTTTTTTTTAATAGTCCGTTACGGGCCCCATTCACTTGCTGATCCTGGCTGGGCCGGGATTGGCAAGTGACACCGCGGGCGCCACAAACACCATCATCTTTGCAGACCCCCGAGTATAATGATCAGCGGACCGGGAGACGTAAGGAACATAACAAACAGTGTTACTTACCTCTCCACGATCCTGCCTCCGGCCTCCCTCATTCGTGTCTGACGTCTCTGACGTCACATGACCCGGGTCTGCTTCCTGGGTCATGTGACGTCCGACGTCATTAATGCAGGACAAGAGCGGCAGCCGGCAGCCTAGGAGCCGGGCACAGGTAAGAAACTGTTTTTTTAAAAAATGTTTTTATTCCCCCGGGTCTCCGATTATTATACTCTGGGGTCTGAAAAGACCCCAGAGTATAATAATTGTTTATGGATGTTCACAGTGGGACATAATACTGTGTGCAGGGGTCACTATTGGGGTTAATTCTGTGTGCAGGGGCCACTATTGGGGTTAATACTGTGTGCAGGGGCCACTATTGGGGTTAATTCTGTGTGCAGGGGCCACTATGGGGGATAATACTGTGTGCAGGGGTCACTATTGGGGTTAATTCTGTGTGCAGGGGCCACTATTGGGGTTAATACTGTGTGCAGGGGCCACTATTGGGGTTAATTCTGTGTGCAGGGGCCACTATTGGGGTTAATACTGTGTGCAGGAGCCACTATTGGGGTTAATTCTGTGTGCAGGGGACACTATTGGGGTTAATACTGTGTGCAGGGGCCACTATTGGGGTTAATACTGTGTGCAGGTGACACTATTGGGGTTAATACTGTGTGCAGGGGACACTATTGGGGTTAATACTGTGTACAGGGGACACTAATGGACATAATACTGTGTGCAGGGCTTACTAAGGGACATAATAGAGTTCTGAGGAGGGGGTCGGTTGAGGTCTTCGGCGTCGGTTTGGGGGGGGGGGGGCCCATGTCAAAAGTTCGCCACGGGGCCCCGCCATTCCTAGTTACACCACTGGTAGCACACTAACCCATTATTATCTTATAGCCCAATAGACATGTCCATGTAATTACAGGTCTTTGAGCCAAAACTCAGGACAGATCCAGTTCCTGTCCATTTTGCATCCCAGGATCAATGGCACATGGATATTGTGTATGTGTATTAGCACAACATTTCAGAAGAGGAACTAATTATTATTATTTTAACCCCTTCCCTACCCCCCTCCTGAGTGGCATACAGCAAAGACCCAGCACTAATGCCCGCAATCAGTGCCCATATTGATCGCTGGAATTCATTTCCCCAGGGCCTCGGTTAAAGCTGGGCGCTGCCATTTTTGATAGGATCGCTGGTCCACACATACACATCAGGTATCCCTGTGTCCGAAAATACTTGGTTTACAAACTTATAAAAATATTTTTCCCATATAGTGCATGCTGTTGCGAAAAAAAAAAGAGAAGAACTGCCATTTTTCCTCTGTTTTGCCTTAGAAAAAATTTGAATAAAAAGTGATTAAAGCAATAGACAGTCTCCAATGGTATAACTAAAAAATATGTTTGGCCCCATGAAAAAAAACACCCTATGCATCCCTGGAAATATAAAAAAAACTTACAAGCGTCAGAGTATGGTGAGTCCTATAAGAAATTTTCTTTGCAAAGTTTTGGATTTTTTTTTAATGGGTTAAAACATAAGCTATATAAGGCTGTGCCCCCATGTGGTGTAAATGAGGCAGTTTGACCGCAGTGGAAATTATGGCTTCACAGGGAGTACATAGGCAGCCATGTAAATGAAAGTTTCAGCAGGCTTCTGCTGCTGCAAAACTCTGCTTTCTTTTTTAGTCAAACAATTCCAAAACAGATGTAAAGCAGCCTGTGACTGCTTAGATTTTGGGCAACAGAGTAGTTAATTTTGGTTTGGGGGGGAAAAAAAAAGGAAGGAGTCAAAGACCATGGAGAATGCAGTAACAGCCCCAAGACGACCTCACAGCTCGGATGGCTTCCAAGGTATGGTTAAGGGAGTATTCCATCAAGTATTCCATGTTGCAGACATCCTTTACCCTAGCAACCAGGTCCATACCAGAGGAAGGAGAGGTCCTCTTCCAATGAAGGGCTATAAGTGTTTTGGCCGCTGTGCATATACAAAAACAGTTTAGAGGTCTGCTTCCCTAAGTGTGGAGGGGGGAGATTAAATAAATAAGTAAGGGGATCAATCGGGACACCCTGAATAAAAAGAGCATCAGAGAGTGATTGGACCACTAGCCAAAAGGGCCGGATAGCAGTCCCAAAAAACATGACATAAAGAGCCTATATCTGTCTGACAGTGCCAAGCAAAGGGGGAGATACTAGGGTTAAGGGAATGAGGCAGGGCAGGGGTATGGTACCAGTGCATAAGCAGCTTGTACTGGGTCTCACAAAACGAAATACATGTGGAGGATTTAGCTGTGTGAAATCAAATAACTTGTCACTGGCCGGGTGAGATCTGCCTACCTATAGCTCCAGAAGGAAATCATGGAGGAGCATGGGGAAGCCAAGGGAAAAAGCTTGGAACACTCAAGCCAAATAGCATGTGTGAAACGAATGGGTCCTAGGAGAAGGGCTGAAGGCAAGACCACAAAAATGCATTGGGGTGGATCGGTGCTAGCCAAAGCTTTTCGATCTCAGCCCATTTCGTGTAGGCCCGTGAGGCAGCCCGAAATGGGATACAATGAAAATGGGAGGCCCAGTAGTAATGCAAGATATGTGGAACCACCAACCCCCTCCCCCTCCTCTCTCCCCGATACCATCATCGAGTAAGGGATACGATGACGCTTTCTATTCCAGATAAACTGGAAGATAGCTTTCTGGAGAGTGTGCAGCTCTGACCACGGGATAGCTATCGGAAGGGTCTCAAAAAAGTAAAGAAGTTTCGGGAGATGGGTCATCTTAACAACATTAATACGACCGATAAGAGATATATGGAGGGGACACCATTTATCTAGAAGGGTTTTCAAGTCGCTAAATAGACGGGGATAGTTGACTGAGTAAAGGGTAGAATAGGAAGGAGACAGGTGAACCCCTAGGTCACGGAGAGAGTGGGTACACCATCGGAAGTTGTAGTTGGAATTTAGAAGCTGTAGGGCCAAATCAGGAATATTGAGGGGGAGAGCCTTCATTTTAGTGGAGATGACCTTGTAACCAGAGATAGCGCCATAAGTGTTCAACTCACAAAAGAGACTAGAGAGGGAGATGTGAGGGTTGGTGAAGGTTAAAAGGACATCGACTGCAAAGAGGCTAACCTTAAAGCTTCTGTCCCTGACCCTAACTCCTGTAATATCAGGGTTGGTACGAATCTGGGAGGCTAAAGGTTCTATGCAAAGTGAAAACATAACTGGGGACAGGAGACAACCCCGGTTATAGCTCAATAGGGTGGTAATTAGAGCACTCCTGATGATCCTTGTGAGGCTTGAGGACCAAGGTAATGTGAGAGTGGAGCATAGATTGAGGAATAGGAGCACCTTCAAGGAAGGAATTGAAAAGTTGGCGCAAGCGGGGAAGAAGTTCAGGGGAAAATGCTTTATAGTATACATACATACATACAGCTGTCTGGCCCCGGGGCCTTACTGTTGGGCAGATCCTTAAGGGTGACGCGATCAAGTAAGGTCTTAGCCAAAAGGGAATGAGCCTTGTTGCCCCTCTCATAATATCATTGGCAACTACAAAGGAGAAGGCGCTGCACGTTCTGGGTAGCTAGATCATGGAGGTCCACTCTGGCCGCCACTAAACGGCGAAGAGTGGATATTGAGGGTGATGCAGCTAAGCGGGCCGATAAGGCTTGAACGCGGGACATTAGGGTGGCTTCTTTAGCCTTCCTATTCTTCTCTTGCTGGGTAGCTAAAGCTATGCAATGACCCCTCAGGACAGTCTTATTGGCTTCCCAAAGGGTGGTGACCGATGAGACCGAATCTGTGTTCAGTGAAAAATAGTCCTGAAGGTGAGAACGCAGGGTGTTGCAAGAGGTAGGAGAGTGGAGAAGTGACTCATTCAATCTCCAGTGACATCATTTGGTGGGAACAGAGGTAGGGGACAGCGGCAAAAGAACAGGAGCGTGGTCCGTCCACGAAATGGGGCCAAAATCTGTATCTGCCAAAAGTCGGAGGGTCAGGGTATTACCAAAAATGTAGTCTATCCTGGAGTGCATTTTAATGGGGTGAGAATAAAAGGTATAGGAATGGCTAGTGGGGTTATGCACTCGCCAAAGATCATAAAGAGAAAAGGATCTAATCAGATGTCGGAAGTCTCTGGCTAGGCGAAGCTGCACTAGGAGCATTTCCAGACAATGTCAGTTTATCTGACAGTGTTCAGAAAAAACAATGTTAAAGTTGCCACCCTACAGCAGAGCCAGAGAAGGCCTGAAGGCGGCATAGGAACGGGATTTGGGAGGAATTAGGGGCATACAGATTACAGAGGACAACGGGTTGACCTTGGAAAAGACCTTCCAAGATGACATAATGTCCATTCATATCTAAGTGGGAGGCAGTAATCGAAATAGGGCAAGTCGGGAAATAGTGCCGGGCAAAATTAAAGTTACCTGTGTGGTCAAAATGAGTCTCTTGGAGAAAAGCCACATCTGCCCTGAGGGAGTGCAACTCACGGAGTACCAAGCAATGCGTACCAAGCAATGCGTACCAAGCGACGAATTGGAGCCCGGACCCTTGACATTTAACATCACGCACTTCGCCATGGGGGAGCAGGAGAACAAATACCAGCATATGCGCAGAAAAGAATGTATAGGCAGATCTCACCCAGTTGAGAGAAGAAGAGGCCAGCAAAGGGAGCTCGGGGATCATCTGCAAAGTACAGGAGACTCCAAACCTGAACACTGGAGGGTTATCCAGGAGAGGTCTTTGCTCTGTCAAAGTCAACATCCTCATTGTCCTAGCCTTGGTCATGATCGCCTCTTTCAGAGCGAAATCATGAATGCAACAGATGACGTCCCTGGGAGTAGGCCCAGAACCCTTAGGATGCAGAGCTCTGTGCGCACGATCAAGCTTAATTTTTTGGGTGGGGGGTTCCTGTAAAATGAAGTTGAAAATAGATTCCAAGGTAGAGGGTAAATCCTCCTCATGGATCGCCTCAGGCCATCAGACCCCTGATACGTATGTTATTCCTCCTATCCCTATTATCCAGGTCTTCAATATGACACTGAAGATCCAGTGACAGGTGAAACTGAGATGCAATGTGATGAAGGTCCTGCCACAAAGCTGAGATTTCAGCCCGGAGTTCTGTGCAGATTTTGTTGCGGCATGCCACTGTGACATCGGCATTCAAGGAGTAAGCAAGGAATTGCAGCCATTGTGGTAGGGGAGGGGGAAAAAGGAAGCTCAGTCTTTTCCAGTTGTTGCAGCTGCAAGGCAAGAGGTGGGGATTGGGGGGATGGGACAGCATAGGGGGACATGGAGGGGGTAGCCCCAATGTCCAGTTCAATGCCCCATGAATGTGCAGGTGAGTGGGTCCCTTGGTACAGACCCTGTACAGGAGGAGTGTTGAGTGGAGAGGGAGTAGCTGTGGTTGCAGAGTCCAGGCCCCCAGGGCAGGCAGCTAACATGGGTGCAGACAAATTAGGAACTCCAGGCATAAAGAGATCAGAGGCTGAGGACCAGGGGGCAGTGGGGAGAGAGCAGCCTGATGTACCTGCAGCGCTGGAGGATGCTGGATGCTGGAAGAGAGCCCAACAGTGACGCCATCTTGGAATCCGGAACTGCAGTAGGGTGAAGGCCAGAAGAAGACATTACCAGTCCTCCATGTGAGGGTTCCACTGGAGAAGGCACTGGAGAGGCAGCTGGAGGCAAGGGCGCAGCGGTAGTCATGATGGGAGTCCGCGCTGCACCCTGTGATGGTGTGGAGGAGGAGAGGGAGGACGGCACGACCTGCAAAGATGGTCGCCGCAACGTGGTAGGCCGCGAAAAAGAAGCCGGCAGGACAAGGTATGAGGAGATCCCAGGCTGTCTGGCGGCAGTCGGCGGGTCAGCAGATCCAGAGGAAGGGGCCACTCCACTTTTTTTCCCCATGAGGCCGTGGATGGAGCCGAAGGAGGTCTGTGCCGAGCAAATAAGGCAGGAGCCGGTGTTGAAAGCGTCCTACCACATTGAGTCACAGGCCATGCCCCTCCAATATCGTTTTAAAACCTGTTTGACCGCAAAATGTGGCGAGACAGGATTTAACCCTTTTATTGCCGAGGCCGTAGCGCTACGTCCTCCTAGGGTGGCACTTCAGTAGCGGAGGACGTAGCTAATACGTCCTCTCTACCAATTGCAATATCTCTGGACTACATGAACATATCTTGATGCTTTAAGATTCATTTTAAAGATGAGAATCTCATCTGTAAGATGATACCAAGGACTTCGTGATAGAATTTATACGTTTGGAGCGAGTCACTGTTGAAAACGCTATTTGGCATTGAAATCCAACTGCAGATCTCAATTCCCGACAGCGTTATAACAGGGAACCGCTCCAAAACTCCAAAAGTTCTATCATGAAGACCTTATTATCATTTTAAAGATGAGATTCTCATCCTTAAAATGAATTTTAAAGCATCAAGATATCTTCATGCAGTCCAGAGATATAGGGCTCTAAATTGTCGTCCATACCCCCCCGCACCTGTTCACGGATGCTTCCGGAGACAGGAGCGGGGGGGGGGGACGACGACAATTTAGAGCCCTATATCTCTGGACTGCATGAAGATATCTTGCTGCTTTAAAATTCATTTTAAAGATGAGAACCTCATCTTTAAAATGATAATAATACAGAAGGGGAGGGGGGAGGAGCAGCCCTGCAGCGTGTATGGACAGAGAAACATTCTGTCTCTGTTCATAACCTGTATGTCACACCAGGAGGGGGGTGGCAGGGGCTCTTTTGTCCCTATTAACCTCTCTCATGCCAATCAGAGTGCATACTATACTTTTGGTCTCTGATTGCACATACAGGTATAATGTAATTTCTCCCTGAGCCTTACTAGTGGGGTATTCTTATGTAATACCCTCTAAACATAACCAGGAAGTTTATTGGTGCTGTGACCCAGACGTTTACCATTGTCTAGGTTGCAGTGCCAAAAAAAGTCGTACCAAACACTTACACAACACATACACAAAGTCGTGAATAAAGTTTACATTTCACCCAATCCCTGTCCTGTCCATACCTGAGCTTTCTACAGAAAAATACGCCTCTAGCGATGTCCGTTACATGCTAAAATAATAGTAATAATGATTATCACTAGAGATGAACGCTAGTTGCATGAAAGTGGTTGTATATATAAATTATTAAATTGTGTTTTTGTATATGGTATGCTGTGTAATCTGAAAAAAGTTAGATTTTGGTATCACAGTCACAGTTTGGTAGGTGCAGTATAGATTTTTAACATATTAGTGAATAACAGCAAAATCCTGCCTTTCTTCTGTATTAGTGTTTTTGGGAGTCCGAGCTCCTGTTGTAGTTGATGTTTGCGGTACATATAGTATATATATATATATATATATATATATATATATACATATATATATATACACACAGTGGGGCAAAAAAGTATTTAGTCAGTCACCAATAGAAGATCAATCAAAAGATGAGAGGCGTCTGTAATTTACATCATAGGTAGACCTCAACTATGAGAGACAAAATGAGAAAACAGATCCAGAAAATCACATTGTCTGATTTTGTAAGAATTTATTTGCAAATTCTGGTGGAAAATAAGTATTTGGTCAGTAACAAAATTTCATCTCAATACTTTGTTATATATCCTTTGTTGGCAATGACAGAGGTCAAACGTTTTCTGTAAGTCTTCACAAGGTTGGCACACACTGTTGTTGGTATGTTGGCCCATTCCTCCATGCAGATCTCCTCTAGAGCAATGATGTTTTGGGGCTGTCGCTTGGCAACACGGACTTTCAACTCCCTCCAAAGGTTTTCTATAGGGTTGAGATCTGGAGACTGGCTAGGCCACTCCAGGACCTTGAAATGCTTCTTACAAAGCCACTCCTTTGTTGCCCTGGCGGTGTGCTTTGGATCATTGTCATGTTGAAAGACCCAGCCACGTTTCATCTTCAATGCCCTTGCTGATGGAAGGAGGCTTGCACTCAAAATCTCATGATACATGGCCCCATTCATTCTTTCATGTACCCGGATCAGTCGTCCTGGCCCCTTTGCAGAGAAACAGCCCCAAAGCATGATGTTTCCACCCCCATGCTTTACAGTAGGTATGGTGTTTGATGGATGCAACTCAGTATTCTTTTTCCTCCAAACACGAAAAGTTGTGTTTCTACCAAACAGTTCCAGTTTGGTTTCATCAGACCATAGGACATTCTCCCAATACTCTTCTGGATCATCCAAATGCTTTCTAGCAAACTTCAGACGGGCCCGGACATGTACTGGCTTAAGCAGTGGGACACGTCTGGCACTGCAGGATCTGAGTCCCTGGCGGCGTAGTGTGTTACTGATGGTAGGCTTTGTTACATTGGTCCCAGCTCTCTGCAGTTCATTCACTAGGTCCCCCCGTGTGGTTCTGGGATTTTTGCTCACCGTTCTTGTGATCATTTTGACCCCACGGGGTAAAATTTTGCATGGAGCCCCAAATCGAGGGAGATTATCAGTGGTCTTGTATGTCTTCCATTTTCTAATTATTGCTCCCACAGTTGATTTCTTCAATCCAAGCTGGTTGCCTATTGCAGATTCAGTCTTCCCAGCCTGGTGCAGGGCTACAATTTTGTTTCTGGTGTCCTTTGACAGTTCTTTGGTCTTCACCATAGTGGAGTTTGGAGTCTGACTGTTTGAGGGTGTGCACAGGTGTCTTTTTATACTGATAACAAGTTTAAACAGGTGCCATTACTACAGGTAATGAGTGGAGGAAAGAGGAGACTCTTAAAGAAGAAGTTACAGGTCTGTGAGAGCCAGAAATCTTGATTGTTTGTAGGTGACCAAATACTTATTTTCCACCATAATAAATTCTTACAAAATCAGACTGTGATTTTCTGGATTTGTTTTCTCACTTTGTCTCTCATAGTTGAGGTCTACCTATGATGTAAATTACAGACGCCTCTCATCTTTTTAAGTTGTAGAACTTGCACTATTGACTTGCCCCACTGTATGTATATATATATATATATATATATATATATATATATATATATATATATATATATATATATAGTCTACACCTTAAGCTATTATTTTAAATGTATTTTGTATATGAATCTGAGATTGAACATGAGTTTTAGGTGCAAATATGTGTTTTAGTGCATTTTTTCAAAACATTATTTGTGCTTGACACAAAGTTGCATGAAGGTGGATGTTGCCATCGACCCATTAAGACATTTGTAATCTTCAGGTTGTCTACTTTCAAAAAATATATAGGGTTTAGGGGTTCACTTGCTTTTCACGGTGTGTAATCCCTACATTTTATAGGATGACACTTTTTTAACATTTCCAGCTCCAAAGCAGATTTTTGTACCTTCCAGTTCTGGTGAGTTTCTGAAGACACGAGCATGCGGGTGTAGGCCATAGTGATATGAATTAATTCTGTACATGTTGAACTCTGATCTTTAGGAGGTTTAGTGCACATAATTTTTTTTTTTTTTTTTTTAAATGTAGATTGTGAGCCCCACATAGAGCTCACAATGTACATTTTTCCCTATCAGTATGTCTTTTTTTTTTTGGGAATATGGGATGGAAATCCATGCAAACACGGGGAAAACATACAAACTCCTTGCAGACGGTTTTATGCCCTTGGCGGGATTTGAACACCAGGACTCCAGTGCTGCAAGGCTGCAGTGCTAACCACTGAGCCACCGTGTGGCCCCAATTATGAAGATAATCTTGTTTCCCTCAGTCCTAACAGCGGCACAAGACTTTCCCCCCTATTGTATTTCTTTCTATTTTATGGTTATTATTACTTGATATTGACACACAGGGGGAAGGTATCTGTGCCCTCTTAAAGGGGTCAAGCCGTGTGAAATTGATACTGGCTAATTAAAATTCCGCCTGTCCTACCAGCACACAGGGGCAGAAAATACCTCACATTGTGCCGCTGTTAGGACTAAAGGAAACAAGATTATCTTCATAATCCCTTGTTATTCCTACCTTCAAAATAACTAGCTTTTAGCCATATATTCAATTTTAGGTATAATCAAATTTTATTGAAAATTTTTAAAACAAAGTAAAACATAACATGCGCATGAGAGGCAGAGGTCAAAATAAAAGCAGAGCAAAGGCCAAAGGCCAACAGCGTCCAAACCAACAATATACACAAAGACCCTCAAGCGCAGGGACATGAAAAACTAAGACAAATAAAGAGAACACAAGGAGGGACAAGAGGAGAGCAGGGTACAAAATAAAAAGGAACCAGCAGAGGGAAGACAGGACACGAAGGGAAGAGGGACCAGGGCAGGCAAAAGCTGGAAAAAAAGATGGAGCGCAGTCAGAGGCCAAACAGAGAAGCGAACTCCGGAGTTTCCTGAAATATGATCCACGGCCGCCAGAGGGCTTCAAATTTAGAGGAATCCGCAGAGTCCTCAGCAACCAGAGCCTCCATCCGCCTGATGAGAAGGAGCTCCTGTAGCCACTCTACTAGGGAAGGCACCACGGGGCTCCGCCAATGTCTGGGTATAACCGTCCTAGCGGCCGTGAGAAAATGGCGCAACAAGTCGCCTTTGACCTTGGAGATTTTACCAGGAATCAAGGAGAGGAGAGCCACTTGAGGAGAGGGAGATATAGAACGACCACTAACCTTTGAGTAGACAGAAAAGACCGAAGACCAGAATACCTGGATCTTACTGCATTCCCACCAGATGTGGAAGAAGGATCCCACTGCAGAACCACAGCGCCAGCACACGTCTGGGACGGAGGGGTAGATACGATGCAAGAGGGTCGGGCAGCGGTACCATCGAGACAGAAGTTTGAAGTTCTTCTCTTGAGCGCTACATGGCAGCGGCAGTTTATGTACAAATAGGAACGAGCGAGCCCAATCAGCAGCAGACAGGTGCAGACCTAAATCAGAATCCCAAGCTCTAGTAAAGGGGGGAAGACCTGGGGTAGCGGCAGTCAATAGAATGTCGTAAAGAAGCGAAAGAGCACCATGGGGCGCCTCCTGCCGGCGCAATACTGCCTCTAAAACGGTCGGAGCAGCAGCAAGAACCGGCGGCAAGGAAAACCTGCGGAAAAAGGTTGAGAGCTGGTTATACTCCAACCAGGAAAGGGACAACCCCGGAGAAGAAGCACTAAGTTGTTCGAGGGACGGGAGTGGGGAGGACCCCGCGATAGAGCCGAGCCTAATGTCATCATCAACAGACCAGCAAAGAAAGCGACGGGCTGACTGAGCAGGAGGGAACATGGCATTCCGAAAAAGAGGAGTCAGGGAACCAGGGACCCTAGCCAAAGACGACAACTGACGAACCCTATCCCAGGTTGCTAGGAAATGTGAGGAGAGCAAGGAAGGGAAGGCAGGAGAGGGCCGGAAGTGAGGGGGAATCCATGGTAAGGAAGCAAGGGGAGCAGACAGAAGTGCCGCCTCTAATGAGACCCACTGCTTGTCAGAGGCCCTGAACCGCCAATCGAAAAGACGGAGCAAGACCGCAGAGCGGTAATACAAGAAAGGATCAGGAAGGCCCGCTCCCCCACAAACCCTACGACGAGTAAGAGAATGAAACTTAAGCCTGCTGCGGGAGGGTCCCCAGACAAACCTACCTCAGGTCTGCCTTAGTTCTTTCAAGCAGAGGAAGGTAGTTCAGGGCAACCAGATCGGATGGATCGGAAGGAACCTGAACCCCCAAATATGTAATAGAGCGAGATTGCCATTTAAAGGGGAAGCTCGCAGCAAGATGCGTCACCTCCGATTGCGGAAGCGACACGTTAAGGGCCTCACTTTTCGTCAGGTTGACCTTAAAATTAGAGACGTCGCCAAAACGACAAAACTCGTCCAAAATAGCCGGAAAAGAGACGCGGGGTTGAGTAACATACAGAAGCAAATCGTCGGCATAAAGAGCCAACCGAATCTGGGCGCCACCGACCAAGGGGCCTAGGACATCCGACCGAGCGCGCAAAGCAACTGCCAGGTGCTCCATTACCAGAGCGTATAAGAGAGGGGACAGAGGGCAGCCCTGACGAGTACCATTGCGCACCGGAAAGGAATCAGACAAAAGGCCATTGGAGCGCACCCTCGCCGACACATCCCCGTACAAGGAAAGGACTTTCTGCAAGAACCCCGATCCTATCCCTATCTGCTCCAGGTTCGCACGAAGAAAGCCCCAGTGAACGCGGTCAAACGCTTTCTCGGCGTCAACGGATAACAGACACATGGGAGTATGGCTAGAGCGCGCCGCACCAGTAACGAGGAGGGTCTTACAAACATTGTCCCTAGCCTCACGGCCCGGGATGAATCCAACTTGGTCCGTATGGACCAAATGGGGCATCAAGGGAGAAAGACGGTTTGCGAGCAGCTTGGCGTAGAGTTTGATATCAATATTAAGCAGAGATATCGGACGGTAGTTGGCGCAACAACTAGGATCTTTACCGGGCTTTGGTAAAACCGTAACCAAGGCAGAGAGGGATTGGCGAGGAAAAGGCGCGTCAGCATCCACGCTATTAAAAACACGAAGCAAGAAAGGGGTCAGTAGTTCCCGAAAAGATTTGTAGAAGCGAGGGGTAAAGCCGTCCGGACCCGGAGATTTACCCAACGGAGTCGACCGAAGGACCTCTGTTACCTCCTCTTCAGTAAACGGAGAGTCGAGAGAGGAACTAACATCAGCGGCAAGAATAGGGAGAGGCGTAGCGGAAACATATTCCCGTATCTTACTCAAAGCCAGCTCCGGGTCCAGGTCGGCATAACGACCCCTAAGGTTATACAAATCACGATAAAAGTCACGAAAAACATCCGCAATAGCAACCGGGTCGTGTACGGTGTGGGCGGCCCCGTTCCGAATACAAGGGATATAGGACGCCGAAGAACGGGGGTGGAGACGTCGAGCAAGCGGGCGCCCGCATTTATCGGCAAATTCGTAGAAACGACTTCTCATCCTATCCCTCTGTCGGGCGGACGCCTCATCCAGGAAAGAGCGAAGCTCTTCCCTCACGTTAAGAAGTTCGTTGAAGGTTGAGGGGGCCAAAGTCCGCTTATGTTCTTCCTCTAGTCGGTGAATACGAGCCAGCGTGGAAGAAATCCAGGCTGAACGTTCCTTCTTAAGGCGCGAGCCATGTTGTATAAGAACGCCCCGAAGAATGCATTTAAATGCCTCCCAACGAGTCGGAAGAGGGGTCGGGTCCTGAGCGTGTGACGCCTCGAACTCTCGAATAGTGGACTCAATGGCAGAGCGACACGTCGCATCCCGAAGGAGGCCGTCGTTAAGGCGCCATGTGAACGGACGAGGGGCGAGGCCCGGAATCGAGAGAGACAGAAACACTGGAGCATGATCCGACCATAGAACTGACCCGATCCGTACCGCCGGCGACCAGGAGAGGGCATGGTGGCTAGTCAGAAAAAAATCAAGACGGCCGTAAGAACCGTGAGCAGGGGAGTGGTACGTAAAGTCGCAACCCTGCGGATGAAGGATTCGCCAGACGTCAACTAAACGGTGGGAGTGGAGGGAAGAACGAAGCCTCCTGAGCTGGGCAGGAGCGCAGATTGTACGAGGGGGGGGAAGAATCAACAGTCGGGTCAAGTACAAAGTTAAAGTCACCCCCTAAAAGAACCACCCCCTCACTAAAGTTGGCTAATTTACGCAACAGGGACCTACAGTAGACCATCTGCTGCTGATTAGGGAGATAGCACCCTGCTACTGTGACCAAAGAGCCACCAATACGCAATTTCAAAAAGACATACCTGCCCTCCGGATCAAGCATCGAGTCCAACACCTCAAATTGAAGGGAACGGTGAAAGGCAATAGAGACACCCTTGGATTTGGAGGACGGGTTGGCGCTGTGGTACCACAAGGGATAGTATCTGCTACGAATGTCAGGGATGTGGCCCTGCCGGAAGTGGGTCTCCTGTAAAATCAAAATATGAGAGCGGGATTTGTGGAAATGATAGAGGATTTGGTTACGTTTTTGGGGGACATTAAGGCCCCTAGCGTTAAAAGAACAAAGAGTAACAGAAGCCATACCTGAGTCGCTCAGAGGGGAACACAAAGAACAGGGAAAGACACAGGAGGGAAATAGAGGACAAGGACAAAACTAGACAAAAACAAAGAAACAGAAGAACGAAAATGAACAAGGGAACAAACACAAACAAGAGAAAAAAAAAACAAACAAACCACTAAGTGGGGGAGGAGCCTCCCTAGAAAAGGTGGGGAAGGGTGACAAAAAAAAGCCTCACAATCGCACTACTGAGTAGCGCGAGGACCCCGGTGGGAGACGAGCCTAAACAGAACGGCACCGCCCCTACCCGGAGACCCCGGGCCAAATAACACAACAACAGTCACATGACAAAGAGAAATCCAACCGGATAAAAAAGAGGAAACTGAAAAAAAAATGCAATAAGTAACATAGACCAGCCAGGTCAAAATCAAGGTGGAGGATTGTCCTGAACTGCAGCGGCACCAGCAGAGGCAAGGGAACGGGATCGTCTGCGCTGGCGGGACTTGCGTCGAACTCCTGCCGGAGGGAGCGCAGGAGGAGCACCTGAAGAGGAAGGCCAGCCGGGGACATCTACGGGAGGTAGGCCGAGAGCCAGCATAAAAGAAGGGATCTCGTCAGGGTGATGAAGAGAAAGCAGACGGCCATCTTTGCGGACTTGCAGACGAAACGGGAACCCCCAGGAATACGGGATACGGTGTTGAATCAGAACATCCAGTAATGGCTTGAGAGCACGACGTTTGGCCAAGGTGAGCCTGGAGAAGTCAGGAAGAAGCGACAAGGGATGATCTTGGTACAAAATCTGCTCAGAATCCCTGGCCTTGCGCATAATAGCCTCTTTCAGCTGATAACGGTGTACACGGCATATCACATCTCTAGGCAAATCAGAACTAGGGGCCCGCGGTCCCAGTGCCCGATGGGCACGATCAAGTTCCAAGGGGGAGTCCACAGGTTCACCCAGCAGTGAGTTAAATACAGAACGCAAAGTCTCATCCAATTGCTTATGATCCACAGACTCTGGGAGACCCCGTACACGGATATTGTTCCGTCTGTTTCGATTCTCCAAGTCATCAATAGTATCAGACAAACGTTGTAGTTGCCGGGAGTGCGCTTGAAGCACAGAGTCCTGGACAGAGAGCTGAGCAGAATTAGCCGAGGCAGAAGTCTCAACCGCCGCCACGCGGTGCTCCAAGCGCTTCACAGAGGAGGACACTGCAGACAGTTCGGCCTTGTATGACCGTTCCAGTCTCAAAACATACGCTTCCATGTCAGCCTTGGTGGGAATAGAGCCAAGAGCAGCACTGAGACGACGCAATTCCCCCAACGCGTCACCCAGGGGGGTCACCTCGACACCAGGGAGCAGCAGAGGAGAAGCCAGGGAGATGTCGGGGCCTGGAGCAGCATTACCAGGAGGAGCAGCAGAGGGACCCTGAGGTCCTGAGGAAGATGGTGGTCCACTGGGAGGCCACAGGAGGGGGATATCCAGGGTGCCCCGTGCCCCAAGTACAGAGTGAGGTTGGGAAGGCTGCTGCCGGGGCTCCGGGGTGCTGTGAGCCTTAGGAGAAGGCATGGCCGCAGGGGAGGAAGGCAGGGAAGGCCAGTCCATATCCAGCCTAGAAGTAGATGCAGGGGGGGAGGGGGGAGTACCTGTGAGCGCACGTGGCAGCACCATGGAGGAAGTCTGCAGGTCTCCCTGTGAGTCCCCTGGAGAGGCACGCTCCGTGCTGGGTTTCAGGGAAGCCATGGAGCGATCCGGAGGGCATGCTGTACCTGAGGAGCCAACCAGGACAGGGCTTCCATGCCCGCCCGCGAGCGCCGCCGGGTCCGGAGAAGAGGAGGCCGGCGCCATTTTGGAAGAGCCGTTCAGCGTGGTACCCGGAGCGCCGAACAGCCGCTGGAGCCCTGCAGCCGATGAGACCGCTGCCGGCGGCTGAGAAGAGGACCTGGCCGGTCCACGTCTATTCCTCCCCATCCAGAAGGGAAAAAGGAGCCGGTTGGAGGTAAGTGACAGGTGGCCCGGGGATTCAGGGAAGCGGAGCTCAGAGAGTGAGCGTCTTTACTCTGCCATGGTTAGGCCACGCCCCCCTATATTCAATTTTAGACAGCTTAATGTCAATTGTGTTAATAATTTAATCACCAGCTCACATTTTGAAGGTAAGGTATTGATTAAAAAAAAAACTACCCCTTATTGTCTGTCAATGATAAAATTCTC